>NC_142924.1:6872000-7183000 GCF_054131065.1 Drosophila arizonae | reverse complement strand
TGATCTTGGCAGCTTAAAAAAATCTATTTTTATATATATGACAAATTTTTTATGAAAACTATATATTGTTTTTAATTTTAGCTATTTTTAATTTTACTTTAGCATAGCTTACAATCATATTTTTTATGAGAAATCCTAAAAAAAAAATATAGAGAAGCACCTTGATTTAAATTTATGTTACATTGACAAACAATATGGCAACCTTGACAGGTGGCAACACCCGCTGGTGAGGTGGGCTGGGCGAAACACTTTCATTGGCATTGCCTGAAGAATATCACAAGGTAGCATCCGACAACAGGCAATGCACATGCCCACGTAGACTGATATACTTGGCACATGTTTGATTCATATACATAAGTACGACAGATATACATATATGTATATGTATGTATGTGTATGTTTCACTATACTTACGCTGCTCACCTGCCTGCAGCTGAGTGAAAATGTTCAGATTAATGTTTTTGTTTGTTTGCGCCGATGTTATTTTCATTTTGCTCATAAAAAAGGGCGTTCGTTTGCCTTTTTGTTTATTTTGTTGCCAATTTTTCCACCTGCAGACTGCGTCACAAGACTTTCTTGTTTAGCGTACAAGTTTTCGCAGCTAATACTTGTGTATATATATATCTACTTTGGCTATATTTAGATTGTGTAAACAGTCAAACCTTGACCACAAAATGTCTATCCTCTGATGTCAGCAGATGGTAGACGGATTTTTACAAAATTCATATCTATTTCATAACAATATCTATTGCCACCTTCAGGGAGTCTGCTTTGTACAGCAAATCTTTTTCGTAGCATACTTTTCAGCGCAATCTTAATAGAATTGCCTGCCAAATATGGTGGATATTCATGTAAATTGTAAAGGAAATACTACTGATATTTTTTATTGCATAATTTTGTGCGGCAAAATAAATTAAATATTTCCCCAATGTGAAAAACGAACGAGTAAATTATGCACAGCGTGAGAAGGTAATGCTAACTTTAAGAAGTAAACAAGTGAGTAAAGCGAAAATATTATTGATATTTGAAAAAGTAAACAATGAAGTAAAAGCAAACAATTTTATATTGAACTTTATATGAAGCGGAAGTGTTAATTGTAGCCAGCCCTCGGCGCTCCGCCACTCACCTGATTAACAATGAGCGCTTGCTCCTCGGCAACATCCTGTTGATGATCGCGAGTGGCCTTTGGAGCAAACACATTGGCGGGTGTCACATAGCCACCCGAGGCATTTAGCTGCGGAAATACCGTTTGGGGCAAGGTATCTACGGGCAGCTGCAGCGCACGCTCGAAATGACTGGGCCCGGGTAGAAAAGGTGATGGACCGCGGTGCGGATGCTGCGATAATTCCGGACTGGCCGGTGGCAACTTTGAACTGTTGCCCGCACCAGCTTCCTGATTGACGCCCTGTGTGTAGGCAATTGTGTTGTCTCTGCAAGAGTTTTTAATCAATTAAACTGCTCTTTCACTTCAAAGACGTGTCATCAGCTCACCTGTGCACCACTAAACGTATTTCGTTGCCAGCTCCGCGGAACAGCTGCTGGGCATCGGCGTGACTCAAGTCGCGTGCATCATACTCGCCAATCTTGGCTATAATATCGCCGCGCAGCAGCTCCCCATACGATGGGCTGCCCACTTGCACCTGTGGGCGAAGGTTAGGCACATGAGATGCTTGTTAAGGCACTTGAACAGACCTACGACGCCCTTGACATAGATGCACAGACATCATATTTATGACGGGGGCCATTTTCCATCCCCCCACACCCTTTGCATTGTTTACATGCGTCGTCTTCTATCCGCTGCTGCGCCTCAATTAGTTTTACTGGCGTCTCAGAATATGCAAATCTTTGGCAACGATGCCATTGCAGCATTCTCCTAGCGCTCGAGTGTGAGTGTGTGCCAGTTTTGCTATTAATACTCTACATTGGCAAAAAGGGTTAAAGGGTGTGCTAGATAGAGTAGCAAGTCGAGCGCTAAGGCTTCTTAGTAATCTCTATTTTAAATGAAAAGCTTTGCTGTCATTAAGGAAATAGATTTAGGTCTCTATCTCTTTTTTTGTGGCTGCAGAGTATTTGTCAGTCGTACAGTGTCATCTCGTGATACCTTTACTGTTTTGATTTGTTGTTGTGGTTTGTTTTGTCACTAAGTAGTGCAGAACCCAAAGGCCAAAACAGTTTGGCAACGATAATGGACACTTCTCTGCCGCGCCGCTCTGTGCAACAATTGTGATGAATGGGCCGTTGAGGCGACATTCAACCACAAAGCGACAGGCGACCAGCAGAGCAACGAGCAGCGAGCGGAGAGCAGCAAGAGGAGCATCAGTGCCAGCTCTTCAGTTCTTCAGCTGCTGCTGCTCTAGTTACATAACGCACAAATCCCACACTCTTCACATTACCCTAGTGATGATTAACGGCGTATCCAAATCGTTGCCACCGACCAAACGTATGCCCCAGGGCGTGGCCTGGCCATCGCGCTGGAGCTGCACGGCAAACTCGTGGAGCTTGGGGCTCATGTTAGACTCCGATATTGATAGAAATTTGAAATTGAAATAAATACGTTTCCACAACAGGCAACTCAATTGAGCATAGTTAGAGACGAATTGCCTTCTTCACACTTGATGCGCGAATTTTGTATTGTTTGTATTGGCTCAAAGTGCTCAGCCCGAGGCGGAGGTAGCGCGTGCAGCGCGATTTTTTCGCGTATTATTCGATCGCAATGCTGCTCAAGTACTAATTTTAAAATACAATTTGTATTCCTTTTTGCAGCGATGGCAGCGAATGATCGTGGTATACTACGAATACATTGCGCTACAATCATGTAGTCAGCAGCTGAGAAACATGAACTCAATCCAAATGCCAATAATTTTCATCATGCTCTACAGGCAAGAGCATTTCGGTTTGCTCGCTGCCATTGCAAGCAATTCAGATATTATTGAGAAATTTCATACTCAACAGCAATATACTTATATGTATTCCAGCTAGAGCAACAACGTTCTCTGGCCAGCTCTTTCATCCAGGTTGCATAGGCAAACTGACCCTGAATATCGGACGCCACATGTCGCCTCATCTGGGCGCATACAACATGATAATCACACTAGAGATGATGACGAACATTGGGGCATATGTTTTGCTTGCTTCTTTTTTCGACATTTTTATTATTTTGTTGCTCAGCGTCTAGATCGCATCCAAGCGAATGAGAGGCTGTAATTAAATTTATTTACTGGCACGCTTCAAATGGCGGCACTAGCAACAATAACAGTCGCTCATTCAAAATAAACAAATCAAAATGTTTGCGGCATTAGTCAATGAAGCGTACAACGCGTCGTATGCGCAACATGCACAGAAGATTTTGGCCCTTTCCAGAATGGAAGCATTTACGAATTACATAGCTCTGAGCAGGCCAAGTTGAAATGGTAGGGCATTAATATATATACAGCTATATAACGCTGAAAAGATATTCAAACAAAAATTTCATTTGCCTTTGTTTTTGGCATCGCCGTTTTTACTTCTTACAACGGAAAAGACGGAAATTTTTGTGCTTCCCGTCGTTTTTCGAATTATATACATACAATATATATGGACAGGCATTTATTTTTGAAACCTATTTATTCGATTTGGTGTTCTTTCATTTTAGCCGAAAATTCTGAAATGTTTTTACTATTTACAGCTTGAATTTCTTAAAATGAAAATTCTTTCATTGCAGACCAAGAGACAAACGTCTAATCAATTTTGCAATTGTCCACTCAAGTCGGTGATTAGCAAACGTCATAAATTTTTCAAAGCTTGTCAGTAAATGCATAAACATTTAATTCCAAAATTCATTTGATTTTTGGCAACCGCAGCTAAAAGCATTTGCGTCAATTTCACGCTTCGTGCATAAATTTATGAAATATATGTATATATTTAAATGCAGTTTGGGAATATCGAAAGTTATATGTTGTTTTATTAAAGAGAAACTGCATCAGTGGCTAATTAATTAAATTGTGGCCGAGTTATTTACGAGCCGCCAAGTGCAAAATGTTATTGAACTGTTTTCTGATGCGCTGACCAAGAGGGTATTGGGGCCAAAGCAGCGGCGATTGACAAGCCATATGCCATATGCCAAAAGCAGAGCATAGTCAGAGTGTGGGTGCGGGTGCGAGGGGCCAGTGTCGTCACTTACCCCATTATATAGCTCATCGGCAAAGTGGACACGCTTCTTGTGGCCGCAGCTGCCGCGACGGCGCAAGGTGGAAATCGGAAATGTGCTCGTTGGCTTAGAGACTATGTCATGTCCATTGTAACTAGGCACCTTCCAAAAAGCCGGTCGAACGTATGACGATCTGTTGGTCGTCATTGCTGGCCAACGACTAGCGTAAACAAATGGAATGCGCCACAAAAACCATATAAACAATTTAGAATTGCTCTCGCTCGCTCTATTATACGGCCATACGTCTGCTCACGCCGACGCGTACGAGTAATATAGACGGCCCAAGCAAACAAAAAATTGAGAATAAACTATGGTTCGCCTAATGAGCACAAAACAACATGGTAATTATACAATCGGCTGAATTGGTGAAGAGTAACAAGTGCAATTGATGCAATAAAAGAATTATTCAAACAGAACAGCAGATTTATGCGTTTGAAATTTAGCGCGTAGGCAACTTAAAGGCAGCTCAAAATTGCGTGCAGCCAACTTCACGTCACAATTAAACAGCGTTGCCACACGGCTGAGGTGTCGATTCATTCATTATTAGCGTACTGCACATGCAGTCGTACGTCCCTGCTATTATCTACAATAAATAACAACAAAGCAATTGAAAAGAAAACGACAACAATCACGTACAACTTTATGGAGAGAAAAAGGACTTCCGAGCAGCATGGCAATTTTTAAAGCACGGTATGTAGCTGTGGTGCACAATGTAAACAGCCTTGTCTAAGGGAATGTTTCTCTCACTCTTTGTGCAGCGTAAAGGAATTCGAAGATATTTTTTCACAGGATGTAATTGAGCTGAAGCAGCTGCGCCAGCACACGTTCAATGGTTAGTATGATGTAGGTAGTAGAATAACAAGTAATAACATCCAATCCACAGGTGTCCCCGATGTGCTCAGCTTTCGTGCGCTCAGCTGGAAAATGCTGTTAGGGTATTTAGGACCCAGGCGTAGCACTTGGTCGACGACGCTGGCACAGAAACGTGCGCTGTATAAACAATTCATTATGGAGCTTGTGCTACCGCCTGGTCATACACATAACGGCGAAGGTGACAGCGATGATGGTAATGAATCAAGGGGCGTTGGCCTAAAAGATCATCCGCTCAGCGAGGGTCCGGAAAGCGCTTGGAATACATTTTTCAACGATAACGAATTTTTGCTACAAATTGATAAAGATGTGAGACGACTATGCCCAGACATATCGTTCTTTCAGCAGCCCACAGAGTATCCATGCGATATTGTTGTCCACAGCAAGGGAGAGCAGGGCCGAAGGCTACACGAACGAGTTGTGCCCTCCGTTTTAAGTTCGGCAAATGTTGAACGTAAAGGTCTAGGGGTGACGAAGGTGAGTTTGTGTAGTATGAAGACTTTGTTGGTCATTAAAAGCTTAAGAAACATATTCCATAATGCATTCAATACGGAATTTAGCAGCAAGTAAGTTAGCCTAATGTTAAAAATAAGAGACTAACATGATTTCTTCTCCCGACCAGATAAACTTGATTACAAAGCGCTCGGCGGAAAACTACGCCGCAATGGAAGAAGGTCAAGAAGCTCATTGGGAGGTTGTGCAACGAATATTATTTATCTACGCCAAACTGAATCCCGGCCAGGGTTATGTACAAGGCATGAACGAAATAGTTGGACCTATATACTATGTTATGGCCTCAGATCCTGATCTCTCAAATCGCGCACATGCCGAGGCGGATTGTTTCTTTTGCTTTACTGCGCTAATGAGTGAGATACGAGACTTTTTCATAAAAACTTTGGACGATGCGGAAGGTGGCATAAAGTGCATGATGTCTCGGCTGTCGAATATGTTAAAAGCAAAAGATCTAAGCATCTACAATCATCTCAAGAGCCAGGAGTTGCATCCACAGTACTATAGTTTCCGATGGATCAATTTATTACTCTCACAAGAATTTCCACTGCCAGATGTGTTACGTATATGGGATTCAATATTCTCGGATGAGAATCGTTTCGATTTCCTCATCAAAATATGCTGCTCGATGATATTGTAAGTCAGAGAAACCGTACTTCAAATGTAGATAATTATTACAACGTATTATTCGTTTATAGAATTCAACGGGAGGCCATACTAGAGAATGATTTTGCGTCGAATGTGAAGCTGTTGCAGAATTATCCACCCATTGATATTAACGTTGTTCTGACGCATGCTGTCTCACTGGCGTAGCAGTCGCCGTACTCAAATTCGAATTTATGCCACAGCTTGCAATTTCTATTTTATTACCTGATTGATCGAGATTCTGATGAGCAATACGTAAAGCAATTATTGACGAATGTATCAAAACGCACGTTCCATATACTAAGAACTGTCTGTATTTATACACATGCTTTTGATAAAACATTTAATTTTTTAAACCTGATTAAACTACTGAATTTTAACATCTCTCTGTCCAAATTAAAACTCACATACTTAAAAGTCGCAGGTCTACCTTTTGTAAAATAACTTCGATTCATGTGAAAAACTCTTGATAACTTAAACTGCAACACAACGTCTGCTTACTTGCCCATCTTTGGAGCAGTATCCTTGCAAATAGTCTGAGCAATAAATTCTATTAACGTGCGAGTTGGACGACCAGCCATGCCTCTTCTCAAATACTCGTACTCATCACCTACTGTTACCATAACATTGGAAGCATCCTAGATAGATAACGGCACATGGTAAGTTATAAACATACATATATAAGTATGCAGATTACTTACAATGTGCATCCATTGACCACAAGGCACAAACTCCCTCAGGAAAGCAGCGGCTTTACAGGGACGGCCACCACGCCCAATACCATAATTCTGAACATCACTGCGTCCACCAGAGCGGACAGTCTTACTATAGTAATTCCATAGAGGGAAACGCCAGACGCGATCACCGGTATGCATGCTGGCATGTTTGATCTGTTGCCACAGGATTTCAGAATTGGTGAAGACGCCACACGCAGCCTCATCTAAAGCTTGGCGCATGTAGCCCGAGCAGGTGCCAATGTCAATGATGCACTTGGGGCAGAAGTTCTGGCCATAGAGCAATGCATCAGCTAGAACTAGAACATCCTCATGGTCGGTACACTGAACTTCAATGGTCTTGCCATTCATCGACTTGACCATGTCTCCGGGACGGAACGAATTGCAACCAATGACGTTTTCACAAAGTGGAATAAGGCCGCGAATGTTAACCTAAGCATCGAAAGAGTAACATATATTCATATAACTTTGTTTAAGTTAACTCACTGGCAAACGCAACCCCGCCACGGCACGACAGGTGGCCACCACAACAGCAGCTCCCGTCATATCACCACGCATGTGATAAAGTTCTTGACGTTCCTTGAGGCACAAGCCTCCGGCGTCAAAGGTCACACCTTGTCCGACCAACACAATGGGACGCTCCTCCGCACAAGTGCCGTAGTAGCTCAGTTCGAGGAAGATGGGCGGTTCACAAGAGGCTTTGCCAACTGCAAGGAAGGCATGCATCGACTGACTCTCAGCCCATCCCTCTACTTTGACTTCCACGTTCACACCTGATTTACACAGAACCTCCACAACATTCTGGGCGAATGCTGTTGGCGTCAGAAGGTTCGAAGGCATTTCCTGAAGCTGGCGCGTAAGGTTCTGAGCAGCAGCTTTCTGCAGTCCAATGCGCCAGCCTTCAATATCGCATATCTCATCCTTGGTGGTATACAGATCGATGGATGGCACTGACATACGTTTCTTGGGATCACGCAGCTCCTGGTACACCCAGATGCCCAGAGCTGCGCCCTCAGCCGCCGATTCGGCATGACCACAGTTCTCGACTTCGATTCGATCTGTATCCAGCTCGGCCAGAATCCGACAAGCATCAGCCACCGACCGACGGATGGCCTCTTTCTGCTCATCCAGCACCTCGTAGGGATTATAGCCGAGGCACTCTTTTCCCAGACCGATGACAGCCACCGCCGAGTAGTAAGGTACTCGCTCTGGTTCTATCGCGAAGAGCAGACGCGTTTCTCCACGCTTTGGCATGGGTCCAGACATACGTAGGACCTCCAGCAATCGTCCATGCGTCTTCTGCACGTTATATCGCCAGCCGGCCTGAGTTAGGATGCCGGCATCATTTTTGTCCTCTTCATCCGCATATACTCCGATAATAAGGCCCCGAGACGGGGGATCTGCACAGATTTCCATCTGCTGAATCTGCAGCATTTGGTTTATCATCTGCGAATAATTTCGCTTGATGATTGCTTTTGCATTACGCATCTGCATAACCCGCGAGGCAAAGCGTTGCGTTACACGAAACATTTCGACTTATTTTTTTAGAAATGAAAAAAAACTTATGAAAACTTTTTGTAATATATATCTGTACTTTGAAGGCACAAAAGAGAAAGATTTTTTCCGGAATAGTTGAAATTATTGCGTGTTCTGTCGCCAAAGATTTGAAAATGTGAATGAGGACTGGAGTTAACGAACAATAACACAAAAACTCCAAGACTTACTAGATCTGAATATTTTCTATATATGTATTTCGATTCAAATTACTGCGACTAGGAGATAGCTAAGCTCTAGGTTTCAAGGCAAAGTATATCAAATTACTCCGAATAGAAAATACCCTAAATTGAATGTCAAGAGAAAAACAATCTCTATATATTGTGTATATTTTGGTTCACTCCGAATAGGATATACCCTAAGTTCTGTGACATATATACCCAAAACATGTCCAGTATCTGCTTAATTCCGTTTAAAAATCAAAGATAATGCGATCTATTCTATTTCCTAGAACCGATAGGCTTAATCCATATATAAGCAAATCTACATTTATCCGAAGATTAGATTGACTAGATTGATATAGAAATAAGTCAAACTGCCGTAGCCTAGAAGTATCGGCAACTTCTTATGTCTAAGATTTCTACAATAGAATTCCTCTAGATGAATAAACAATATAGTTCTAGTCACAACAGTATCAAAGTTTAATTGAGTGTTAAAGGGCAGTGTTTTTACAATATAATTTAACTAGTAATTTATGAACATATCGGAAAACGGAAAACGAAATACAAAACATATCCATTTAGAAAACACTTCCGTCCACCACCGTGTGATTAATTTGATAACCACGACCTACGATCTGGAAAATGGCGTACAATTGAATTTCACAAGAAATACGAGAACTTTTCTATTTTCCCATCTTCGGAGCAGTATCCTTGCAGATGGTCTGGGCAATAAACTCAATTAACGTCCGGGTAGGTCGACCAGCCATGCCACGACGCAAGTATTCGAAATCTATGCCATTTGTCACCATCACATTGGTCGCATCCTAAAAAGGGAATTGAGCTTTAGTAAGAATGTCCGATAGTACCCCGATATGTACTTACAATATGCATCCACTGTCCGCAAGGCACAAATTCACGCAGGAAAGCAGCCGCCTTGCAGGGGCGTCCGCCACGACCAATGCCGTAGTTCTGCACATCGCTACGCTGTCCGGCACGGACGGCTTTGCTGTAGTAGTTCCATAGAGGGAAACGCCAGACGCGATCACCGGTATGCATGCTGGCATGTTTGATCTGTTGCCATAGGATTTCAGAATTGGTGAAGACGCCACACGCAGCCTCATCTAAAGCTTGGCGCATGTAGCCCGAGCAGGTGCCAATGTCAATGATGCACTTGGGGCAGAAGTTCTGGCCATAGAGCAATGCATCAGCTAGAACTAGAACATCCTCATGGTCGGTACACTGAACTTCAATGGTCTTGCCATTCATCGACTTGACCATGTCGCCGGGACGGAATGAATTGCAACCAACCACATTTTCACAAAGTGGGATGAGACCGCGAATGTTGACTGGCAAACGCAGCCCTGCTACGGCGCGACAGGTGGCCACCACAACAGCAGCTCCCGTCATATCACCTCGCATATGGTACAACTCCTCGCGCTCTTTGAGGCACAAGCCACCGGCATCAAAGGTGATGCCTTGTCCGACCAACACAATGGGACGCTCCTCCGCACAAGTGCCGTAGTAGCTCAGTTCGAGGAAGATGGGCGGTTCACAAGAGGCTTTGCCAACTGCAAGGAAGGCATGCATCGACTGACTCTCGGCCCATCCCTCTACCTTGACTTCCACATTCACACCTGATTTACACAGAACCTCCACAACATTCTGGGCGAATGCTGTTGGTGTCAGTAGATTGGAAGGCATTTCCTGAAGCTGCCGGGTCAGGTTCTGTGCAGCAGCTTTCTGCAGTCCGATGCGCCAGCCTTCTATATCGCAGGGCTCATCTTTGAGCGCATAGAGATCGATTGAAGGCACATAGATTCGAGTCTTGGGGTCGCGCATTTCTTGATAGGCCCAAATACCTAAGGCAGCTCCTTCCGCTGCAGACTCTGCATGTCCACAATTCTCAACTTCAATTCTGTCTGTATCGAGCTCAGCTAAAATCTGACAGGCCTTTGCCACAGAGCGTCGGATAGCTTCCTTTTGCTCATCCAGAACCTCATAGGGATTGTAACCCAGACACTCCTTGCCCAAGCCAACAACAGCTACGACGGAATAGTAGGGAACTCGCTCCGGCTCAATGGCGAACAGGAGGCGAGCCTCTCCGCGCTTCGGCATCGGTCCAGACATACGCAGCACCTCAATCAAACGACCGTTTGTCTTCTGGACATTGTATCGCCAACCAGCTGCGGTCAGGATGCCCGCGTCGTTCTTGTCTTCCTCGTCGGCATAGACGCCGATGACCAGACCGCGCGAGGGCTGATCCGCACAGATGTCCATCTGTTGGAGCATCAGCATCTGGTTGATGGCTTGTGAGGCAAACTGACGACATATCGTCTTCGGCCTTAAGACACGAAAGACTACGCGACGGGTGAGCCCAAACATGATTCTCTCAAACGGGAAATATTTAATACGAATTTCACCAAAATTTTGTTTTTTTATTGGGGGTAAAAAAAAAAAAAACTATACAAATATTTTTTTCCGGAAAAAGAGAAACTACGAATTTGTGTAAATACTATAAATTTTTTTTTGTTGACCGATATGTACTTTACAATACATTAACAGAGACTGATCTAAATCTGGTTTTCGACTAAAGCATGAGCTGCTTTTGAATTTCCATGGCCATCTATGATTCAAGCCAACCCAGCTCAAATCCTAGCCTACTCTCATCAAATGATTACAAATTATATTTCAGTGTACAAAATTAGATGTTCCCAAATTGCAAGAGTTTGGCTTCAATAGCGACGAAACGGACAGCAAGACGGACCTTGCACAGAACCAATATACTAATTTCACTTTCCGTGAATTAGTATAAATAAATATAAAGACGTTTCATTTAGTTAAGCATTTCATTTCAATTGTATTTTTATAAGCATTTGCTTGTTTTAATTAGTATAGCTCGTTAAATTGTTAATTAGGTACAATGTTTGAATTCACTTAATAATACTGCTTTATGTTTATTAGAATTTCATTTGATAACAGTTTCAACCAGAAATATGCGTATACTTAATATATATATATATATATATATATATATATATATATATACATATATAATAAATATGTCTATATTTATGCTTTTATTATGTCGTACAAATATAAAATTAAATAATTAAAGCTTATGAATCAGTTGTCTATATTATTTAACAAGTTTCTTGTACTTTAGAGTTGTTATTGTATATTTAAGAGAAAAAATATAAATATATATATTGTATTGAATGTAGGTTTGGCTTGGGATATGTTTCTGTTTAGATCGATTCGATTTGCTACCTGTTGGTGGGGCGTTTATCTTCTTCTTTTTTATTATTTATCTGATATAGTTGATAGAGTTTTCTTTTGCTTTAAATAGGAGTTCGACCAATTTATCAAGAGACTAATAAACGTTGAGGACGTGCAACATTCTAAGGGAAACATTTAGAAGAGGCACATGTTTTTGTTTAATTTTGAGCAAATAAATAGTAGAAATTTTTAATATTTGAAATTCAGCGATCTCTTTGTTAGTTAGTTTCTGCATTAAGATTGGCACTGGCTTTTAGTTTTAGTTTTTTTTCCTTTTTTTTTTATTTTTTATTCGGCAAGCATATTCGATTTAAGCAGGCTTGCAGAGCGTATTTAGCCACAGATTTGAGCTACAGCGAAAGGGGTTTGATGACAATCACAGGATTGTTGTCACTGTCACGGGCATGCCCTCGGCATTCAGGGATTGCTCGGTGGCTACCTGCACCCGATTGGTAAAGCTCTCGACGCTGTTCCCCTTGCTCAGATCGATGGGTGGTATATCCTCGTCGTAGTCCGAGGCCAGCTCCTCCTCGGCGAGGTAGCTGCACTTCGGACGCTCATCCGTGTCGAGGGCATGAAAGTAGTGGGCCTTGGCCTTGCTGCCCGAGTGACTTGCCACATAGATAATACCATCATCCGTGTCCTCAGCGTCCAGCTGATGACCACCATAATTGCCATAGCCCGCCTCGCATTGATACGGATTCGACTTCACGTGCACGTTCCGGCAGCTGCCACCACAATTATGATGGCTCTCAGCTAAACCACCATCGGCGCCATAGCAGTGACCGCGGTGCTGATGCTGCTGATGGTGTTGCGACTGACTCGACGAGTGGGTGTGGGAGTGCGTGTGCACCTGTTGGCCCACGCCAGCGGCTGCGCTGCTGGAGTGAGCCACTGACTGCTATATGTGAGACTGAGAGCGAGCTATAGACAGCGAGTAGGGGCTCGTGTCCTTATGCAATCGCATCGTATCGTAGATGGGAAACTCGCAACAGAGTATGAACTTGAGTGCCCCAGGCACCTCCTCATAAATGGCCGGCGGCACAGGTATTAGTGGCGACGTGGTTGCCTTGTATTTGCGGTAATCCACCTGGCTGTAAGGTGGAAAATGATTTAAGTAATGCTTGGCTAGCACAAGAGTGATTTATAGTGCACTTACTTTTTGTACTTCTCATCTGCACTGCGCTCACGTAGCGGAATGCCGGACAAGAAGAGTATAATCAGCGTGGTAAAGATGGGCGATGCTATGGCCACCCACTCATGGCCAGTGATCACGTTTAGGGAGATGACAAAGATGCCCCACCAGACAATCACCTCGCCAAAGTAATTCGGATGCCGCGACAGACCCCAAAGACCTACGATGACAGCTATATGTATGGAGCCGCTGGTTGATTTCCCGCCTGCACTTACCATCATTGCAAAACTTGCCATGATTGGCCGGATCCTGGCGAAAAGAGAACTTCTGCAGGTCCGCATACGTCTCGGCCAGCAGGCCGACAATAAACATGCCCGTGCCCGTGGAATCCAATGTGGTCATGCCTTTAACAGCCTGAGGCTGGGTGTGACGCGAATTGATTATTATGACCGGCAGCGAGACGACAAACACCCAAATGGCCTGCACGAGTAGAAAAAAAAAAGAATGAAAAAAGTGCATTCAAGCGAAAAGCTAATAACAGTTTGGCTGCAGTCTGGATGACATCGCTCGAAGCAATATAGATAATATACTTATATCAACATTGAGTTTCAGTATAGACTATCCAATCCACTCTGTTATTAAATCATGCAGGAGCATTAAGAGCACAGTTATGTTCGGTAAATGGCTAAATTGCCAGCACTGCTGAGCAGAGCCAACAAGTGCTGGCAATCAAATCGTTGCGACACGCCACAAATGTGGAAGGACAGCCACAGCCCCAGCCACAGTCACAGCCACAGCCACAGCCACACACTCCCACACACACATTTAGTGAGAGACCGAGTGGCACTTGCATTTGCATAGCCCAGCATCAGCGACAAGCCATTGAAATATTAATAACAACATCATGGGAAATTGGCATGCGCTGACAGATTCATTGATTACCAACAGCTGTAGTGGAACACAGTGCACGGTCCACGGTCCACGGTTCATGGTCCATGGTCCATGTCTGTCACTCGTATTACTAGCACTTTTAATATTCATTTTATTTGCATGGCAACTCACCTGAAAGGTCCAAAATATAGCATAGCGTATGATATTGCGTCGCGTATCCTCAAACTGTTTGTCTCGGCCCAGTTTGATGATGCGATACAGCAAATAGCCAGAGAGTCTAGCGCCCCACAGGCAGACGAAGACAGTGACCATAAGCTGACGACTCTCATAGGCCTAGGCAGCATAAATGGGATAAGAATTTATTGTTATTGCTAAAGTAAATATACAAAATATATATATGTATACAATTTTATTAAAGAGTAAGGTCAAACAGCTTGTCTATAGGGATGTATACAGAGACCTCAATTAACTTTGTTGCCTTAAGTCAACATTTTGTATTGCATCACAAAAATCACACAGTATGGCGAAACATATTTAAAATGCAAAAGAAAAACTTTTAGTTGCGCTCGCCTTCGTGTCCTTTTGCAATGCTGAAGCACAGAACTCCCCCATGAATTTATCGCCCAGCTGTTTCCTGCAAAATTGAATTGCTTTTCTAAAGTTTATTTTTTATTTATATTTAGCCAGCTTTGCTCAGTAAAAATTGCTATGCAATTCCCGGTTAACCGCATGCAATTCAGTATATTTTTGGTTTTTATTTCTCCTCTTATTTATTTATTTTATTTTACATATATATATATATATATATTTTTTTTTTGCCCGTTTTGTGCCTCCAAATGGTTTTTTATTTATATTTTCATTTACGACTAAGCCACCGCAGCAATGGTCATCCATTGCGAAGTGCCGCATCGCTGACCCGGGCGCTGGCTGTGCACAGCTTTTATGCCGTGATAAATGTGCGCCGCTCCCAGAGGTATCAACGCAATTCATTTATTTATTGTGGCACGATTGGCAGCTGGCGTATGCAATAAATCAGAGTGCTTATAAAAACTGCAAAAGGAATCCTAGAGGCGAACGTAAATTCGCATTCAAGTGTGAACAGAGTCAGGTCAATATGATGAAGGAAGAGCCCGCTTAAATAGATATTTGCAAGCGAGGCGCCGCGTTTGCTCTACACTTGAACTTGTTCAGCAGCTTTAAAATGCACAATTGCAAACAGTTCAGCAGACAGGACGACAAACAACTTGGCCGAAGGACCATGGCCGCAGTTGCCTGCACCAGACAAGGTCAAACTAACAACAATAACAAGAGCAGCAACAGCAGCAACAACAGGCGCAGAGTGTGGGCCAGTTGGGCGTTTACCTATTGTTACCGCAAATGCAACTACAGATGCTCCCTGCACACACACAAACGCACACACTCCCAGACTCATATCGCACAATGCTGTGTGTGTGTGTGTGTGCGGGAGCGTGTGCACACTTTTCGCTTTTCAATGTCAGCTACAAAATACCGACAAATCCCAAACACACAAAAAACAAGCTTTAAACCATTTAATTTGTAGCCCAGCTTAACAGCCAGTTTTACACTCACCTTGGAGGGACGATCCAATTGGCCTATGAAAAAGGTCAGCAATGCTATAACAATGAAATTAACGCCGCCAGCAAAGTCCGAGAGTTTATCCAAGTGTAACAAAGCATTCAATAGGAAGAATATCAGCTGCATTGTGGTTATCACAATCGCGCTAATGGCAAAGTGATTTAAGCCCCAAATATTGATGGCCATTTTCCCGGACTTGGCCTAAACACGATTTCGATTCGATTTGGGTGTCTGCTTCTAATTGCTACAGCTTCCTGTTCATTCTCTTCCTCCTCTGTTACGGTTCATTCTGTTTTTGTTTTTTGTTTCTGTTTTGTTTTGTTGTTGTTTTTTTTTTTTTTATTTTGCTTACATTTCGTTTTTGGGGCAATTGGCACTTAGCCAGGCTGTCAGCACTTTACCTATAATTGCAATTTATTGATTGCGTCCATTTGGTTTTTATTTATTTTTTATCAGGTAGATCAAAATAGATCAGCTGACGACAGAGTATATGAATAGTTGTAGAGATAATAGTAGATGAAATGTATAGTAAATAGAGTTGAATATTAAAAAAAAATATACATTTCTTATTATTTCTTTTATTTGTCATCACTTTAAATTTATTTAAAAATTAGGTAGATATAAAAAATATGATGATTTGTTTCTGTATATTTTCTTATATTTAATTTACTTTTTTAGGCCTTCAACTGTCCAGACTTTTATTTCACAACTGTAAATTAAACTCATCTCAGCCGGATAATAATTATACACGTCCCTGCACACATTTTGTAATTAACTTCTACAGCCGCAACCTTTGGCCTCTGAAAGCCTTGTATATGCGTACGCATGTAAGTGCAAGGATATATGCACATTAATTAAAACGAGACCCGCGGCCTTACACATGAATATCTTAAAGAGAAATGCAGCTACACACACAGGGACACCTGTGCGACTAGGCGTTTGTAATTTGCAGCCGCAAGACATTGACAAAGTGTCTGCGCAGCATCGCTTATATCCTTTGTCAAATAGTTTCTGCAACTTTGACACGCTGAAGTAGACTTTTGCATATTTAGCATGCAAGCCGCTGTCACCTTTCGGAAATGTATGCGAAAGTTAATGAAATACTTGTTTAACAGCTACTTACTAGAAAAACTTTACGAATTTTAATATATATAATATATATGTATATGTAGTAGTTCAATTAGCTAGATCTTATTCTACTCCGTGCAACGGTCACGCACTTAAGCCAATACAATTTACGAAATTGAATTTGTGCAGGTCCACGCCACGTGCCAGTTCGCTAAGGCTATTTATAGCTCTTGTTGTTTCTATTTGAGTAAGGGCTGTTTCAAGTTTACCTTTGAGTTGGCTTCAATTGCAGGGCAAACAAACAAATGGTTGAAGTTTCGGGCACACACTTCGTATACTTAACAAGTGTAAATAGTGTAACAGAAGCCATGCTAGAGATGACTAACCGTAGAGAGTATAGCCTAGACTAGTAGCCGCATTAGCCGCAGCAATGAATTCGATATTAGAATACAGCTCAAGCGCCTACGCATTGAAGCATATTTATAAAGGATGCTGCCGCTATTTGTTGTGCCTGCTCTTCGCTCGGCGCTTGCACAAGTGAAAGTAAGTTTCTTACATATTTCTTTTTGAAGGTCTTTACATACATATACACACAGACACATACACCTACAAGCCCACAAGCACAAGCACATGCACACGCACACGTGCGTAGGACTCGCGCGTCAAATCTCCTTTGATACCTATCAACATCTGATACTTTATTTCCGTTTTCGTTTTCGCTCTAGCAACAAGGCAACCAGCTTGATTCAGCACTAATTAAATTTTTATTGTTTACAAGTTTTAATTAAAAAAGTTTTTGTAGCGTAAAGTAACTAACACGAAAAGCTGCGTGGCCGCATGAAGTGCGTACAAGCGACTGTTGCCACGAAATGCTGCGGATAAACTGAAGGAAAAAGTAGCTAGAAAACAAGCTAGAATGAAATTTCTGAGGTGATGCCATGCGCAGCTGCATGCAGTAAATGTCTCTTAACGCAATTTGTGACGACACACTCTAAAAATTTGAAATTCGCGCCTAGACAACAAACCAGAACTAACAAACTCATATAACATCTATTTAAAAATATAAATAATTTCTTAAATTTTTACCGCCTAAAGATATGCTGCAAAAAATGAACCAACGTGGCAGCGCTAACACTGCCACACTCGACTTATCGACATTATCAAAAATGTGTATCGCAACATTTAATTTGAAGCAGCATGTTGATGAAATATTGAACATCGTGAAGTTGGCTGTGGCCACTCACCTAAAAAAAGAAATACAAGTTATAGATTAATATAATTAAGTGCAACCTTATAGGCTGGCTCCTGCATAGGAGTTGCACTCGTTGCGTAATTACGCACGCTTGTGGGTGGTGTGTTAGGTTGGGACTGTAACATAAAAATGGCATTGGCATTGCGGGTGTTATGCTTAGCCCACAGCAGCGGCAGTTTGGGAAGGTGGCCACAAGAGCGCCGCCGATTGCTCCGATTATGTTGCAGGTCTAGGCTGCAAAGCAGGTGAGTGTAATTACATGATTAGCCCGATTGACAACCGGCATTAAAAACCCATTTCAAACATCATTATCAGGCAGACAACGAATTACAGTACACAAGAGCAGGAATCAACATCGACGGCAACGAAAGCTCCGCCGCAAATTAAGCGAAATGTTGCGTCCGAGATAACAAGTGTTGGCAAAGTCATTTATGAGGCTAGCTGGGATGCCAAAAATTCCAAAAATCTAAGTTCGCAAGTAAAAAGTGGCACAACTGGTGAGATAGTCGTTAGAACTGCAACTAGTCCCAGCAGCGGGCCACCAAAAGAGAGCAAAGATAAGGATAAGGATGACGATAAGGATAAAGAGCAGGAGCAACCCAAGTCAAAGCGCGAACAGATGCGCGACAATGTGCAGGAATACATATTCACGCGTTACTTTAACTATGTAAAAAACTATGACAAAGTACTGGAAAAGAATTTCCCGAAGGCTATGCAGCTCTATAGGGTGTTCTTCGAGGGAGTCAAGGACTTCTTTGCGGACATGAAGCGTTTCTTGAAGATTTCGCGCATTGCCAACCATGCGCCGCAGGGCATACGGGCACTGAATCGTCAAGAGCTCGAGCTGTATATGCAAATGCCGCGTGATATGATGAAAGTAGCGCCTGCCTTAATTGGCTGCTCCTTGCCAATGGTGGGCTATGCTTTCTTTCCGCTTGTGTAAGTGAATTGGTAAACAGAACATTTCAACAGATAATTGTATCAATAACCTCATGCAGCTTTTGGTACCCACGCATTTTCCTAACACCTCACTTCTGGACGGAACCGCAGCGTATCGAGTTCCAAAAATACTATACGAAACGCCGGCTTCAGTGCAACAAATCCGTGCTCCGCTGCCTTCAGGCCAAACTCAAGCAGGTTGAGGGTCACCACAAGTACGCAGAGTTCGAGGCGATTCTGGGTCAACTTGGCAGCGGCACACATCCTACACCGGAGGCGCTCATCTCAGTCAAAGACATTTTTGCCGAGGGACCCTACTCTTTGTTGGGCATGTCGCGAAAACACGTCGTAAACACAAATGCTTCCTATTCAATATCTTTGTTTTGTTTAAGCTGAAGATTGTTTTGCTTGCAGAAATGTCTAGTCAAGATGCATGGACTACCTAACAGCCTATTTAAGCGTCACCGCTTGCACGAGCATGCATTCCTGGTGCACTTTATGGACATGGCTATTACCCGTGAGGGTGGCGTTCACAATCTGAGCTTGGCTTCGTTGCGATACTCCTGCTGTCTGCGGGGCCTAAATCCGGATGACCTAAGCGCGGAGGAGATGATCGATTGGCTACGCAAGTGGGTGAAAGTATCCACGTCGATACAAGGCGAACATATCACTCTCTTTCTCCATCTGCCTGTCCTGTTGGGCTACAACCATCCCAACAACTGGAAAACCATATATTGCAATAAGACTCCATAGGGAACTGGTGCTAGTTGCTCAAAAATTGTTTTTTGTTTTTCAAAAGCAAATAAAACTGTTATATAAAATTTAGATATACTGCTTCCATGTAGGAATAGATTAAACAGGGGGTCTTCGTGTTTTTCCTAAAAATAACACTTCTTTTATTTGCTCCTTTGAGTTGGATGTTCATCAAGCAGTTACTTTCATTAAATTTATTTTCCATTTTATTTCTTGGCCTTGGGCTTGGCCTTCTCGGCGCGCAGACGCTCACGACGATCCTTCTTCAGGATGCGTGGTGTACCATCGGACTTGGTGCGCTTCTTCAATGTGTTGAAGGCAATGGTCAGCAACTTGTTGCGCTGACGCTTGGCATAGCGCAGCTTGAAACGGTCAAAGTCGTTTAATTGCGAGCGCTGCAATAAAATAAATGATACCAGAATTAGTAATCGGAATCATAAGCAAAGTGTAAAGTTAATCAATTTTAAGTTGGTTTCAGTTTAAAATAAAAGCTAGCTTCATGTATGTATCAGCCGGCAATTCCTATCAAGAACATTCAATTATCATCATGTGCAGCACACAGAGAGCGAAAGTTCAGCTCTGTATTTCCCTCACCTTGCAGATGTTTTGTGCCTTAATGGACCAGGCACTGGTTTTCCATTGTGCCTTCAGGTCGCTGTCCACCCAGGCTTTGCGCACAATGCTTGTGGGCGCGGTGTATGGGAACTTGATGCGGTACTTGGTCAGATGCAGATTGTTCAATCTGTATTCCTGACGTGGAACACCAGTCAGAGGTCCATCAACCAAAACCTGTAAGAAATAAATAAATTAGTTCAACTGCACTACAATTATTGAGCAGCAACAATTGTGTGTGTATTGTATTTGGCGGTTGGCAGACAGTTTTTGCTTTCAGTTAAGTAACTTAGCTTCATTTATGTGTCAGTTGGCACTTCCTATCAAGAAGACAAATTATCATCATGTGCGAATGGCTGCTGCCTCAAGCGAACACACATTTCTTGTTGCTGCTATTCATGCACAGGTGGATCCACTTACTCTGTTTTGATCAATGACGTCGACAATGGCAACCAGGCGACCCTTCAGGGGACCTGCGGAGGCCTTGGCGATGCGACCAGTTTGTACGAATCTCTCGAAAGGCTGCAATCACACAACATAAAAGACTCATATCAGTAAAAATTCTTTTCAAATCGCGGGGTGTAGTATGGACTGCGCGTTGGCTGCTAGCTGAACCGTTCTGGACACCACGTGAAATATTTTCATTGCATTTAATACAATCACAGAATCATTTATTTGGCGATTTTTCGTTAGCAGTAGCTCAACGCGGTTTTCCCAAGAATTTCTTAATTCAGTAAGCGCACTTTAAACCTTTTTATTTTCACATTTTCAGTCCAAATGAGGAAAATACTTTATTGGATCTTACCATGACGCTAACCGGAAAGAAAGAGAAGGAACGTAACAATTTTGACAGCTCGGCATCAACATGGCGAAATGTGTGCACCAATACAGGGTTGCAATTGGAATGTGCGTTACAGCACTGTTGTTATTATTGCCAGTTCCAAAATGAGTTGATTGCAGATATATCACAAAAAATTAAGATTTAAATAATTTCTAAATTACTTGAGAACAGATAAAATATTTGTACTATTTTTATAATTATTGTTTTAATAAATTTATTATTAATTCAGTTATTTATTTATCATAATATCGCAATAGATGTTTCCATCAACAAATATTTTAAACCATCTGGCAACACTAATACGTTACCAGAAGTATCTATTTAATCACATTTGGCATGATCTGGTACTTTTAGTAAGAGTGTTTATACTTTTGTGTGTTATTAAAATATTGTTGAAGAGAAATACAAGACACTTAAAACGTAACAAAATACCAAAATGGTTTACATACACTTTCCAAATAATCTAACAGAGGAGGAGCAGATGCTCCAAGCCAAATATCAAAAACTGAAGAAAAAGGTAGACACTCTGGCCAAGTGGCGTCTTGAAGTGCATTCTTTATAAGTATTTCTTATTGTTATAGAAAAAAGCTTTACAAGCTCACAAAGCGCCCAAGCAGGAGCCAGAGAGCGCTCTTACATTGAAACGGCCTACAGATGCGCGTGATGCGAGGGAAGTGGCTCGTAAGCTGATCAAAAGCGGTGCCATTCCCGCCATACAAAAGCAGCAAACAAAGCAGGACCAAACCTCATTTAAGCGGCCAAAGGGCCAGGAGCGTGCCAAACGTTCCACCTCAGAGACGACTGTGGCTGCGTATCAACCTTTCTCATCGACACAGAACGACGTGGCACAGGAGACCATTATCAGTGAAATTATAAAAGAGGAGCCACGCCGTCAAAATTTGTACCAACACTTTGCCACGGAACGCGATCGTGAGGAACGTGGGCTGACAGAGAAAGTGACGCTAGATGCTACGCAGCCAGAGAAGCCTCGCGCTGGCAATACGATATTCGTCTCGGGCAACAAAGTTACTGAAGAGTTTCTTAAGAAAACGTTCAACGATTATGGCACCATCGTCAATGTATCTATGGAGATTGAGAAGAGGTGCGTGTTGAGCTGTTTATAATGGTAAACTCATATATATTAATAATCTATGTGATTTGCAGTCGCGGATTTGTTTCGTTTGCTAAGCCGGAATCCGCAGATCGCGCCATAGCCGAAATGCACGGCAAGAACGTGAATGGAATTGTCCTGCAGGTGCAACTAGCTCGCCGCCAGCCGCAAATTGAGCCCATCAATGATGCTTCATCTTCAGCAGTTTGGTCTTCCATAGGTAAACGGCTTTAATTTAAGTTATGCAAGTATCGTTATCTAATTTCCTCTTTCGCTTGCAGCTGCCAGCAAATCGCAAAAGGGAAGTCACAAGGATTTGCGTCAAATGGTTCAATATGATGATGATTTCTTAAAGTAATGGATTTAGCCTAGTATTTAATTTGTATCATAATTTCTTTCATTTCATTTCACACATTTGGTAAGTCAGTAAGTTCATTTATCATGTTTATGTAGTTTCTTGCTTTATTGAAAATACGTTTCTCTATAAGTTTATATATAAAGAACTTACATATTTTTACCCTCGCGCGGTTCAAATCAATTGCTTCTTTGTAAATAAAAGAAAAACATGCGTATATAATGCATTCATGAGAAGTAAAACAATTCATCATTTATATGTGTATTATACCTAACTCAGGTCTAAATAAAATTTATATATTTAAAATAAAATAAAAAAACAACAATCGATTCTTTAAGTATTTAACAATTCGAAAAATAGAAAAAATGAGTGAACAATATTTAGATATTATTAAGTTGACTTTGTCTGTTCGCCAACAAAATTGAGCCCCATTCTGGATAGCTCACCATATATCAGGTAGCTAATAAATGATTTACTTAGTTTAAGTACATATTTAATACATGATCTTTAGTTATTGTTGTTGTTGCTGTTGTTGTTTTGGGAGTATTGTAGAAAAACATGATATTGTTCTTGTATTTCGGTTAGTATGAGATATATGTTCTATATAAGTCAGTGTGTTTGTTACTGAACTGGGATTGATTGACTGATTGACTGATTGTTGTTCGATTGATTAGTT
Organism: Drosophila arizonae; assembly: GCF_054131065.1. NCBI lineage: Eukaryota > Metazoa > Arthropoda > Insecta > Diptera > Drosophilidae > Drosophila > Drosophila arizonae. The sequence goes on along the minus strand of NC_142924.1, from coordinate 7,159,835 downwards.
GTTAAGCTGCGACTAGAGTAGCACAGGCATCGCCTCTCACTTTGCATCCTTCCTAAAGTATTTATTTTGTTAGTATGTAGTATATATCATTAATGTTAAGGCCTTTGGTTTCGAGCGTTCGGCTGGTGCCCGACGCTTTCTAAATTCGTTTCATGCTCCAAAATGCAAAGAAAAATTGCCCAAGTATCATTTGGTATACAAAATATCCAAGCCACAAAATGTCCAAAATCTGGGGAGCTCTTTAGATTTCACGTTTGCCTACCCTCGTTGCTCGGCGGATTGAAGTAGTCCCAATGGTGTGTGTGCACCTGGCGACCCGTCAGCAGAAAGACGATCACAGCGAAGGTGATCAATATGAAGAGCACCATCAGCGAGGATATATTTCTGGGCTGCTGCACCGGCTCAACCTCTCCGCGGACAAAGTGGGTCAGGTGGTTGATTATGTTAATCAGCTCTAGGCTACAAACGGAAAGGAACTGTCGACCGGCCTGCGCCACTGTCTTGGGCTGATCATCATCGAACTCCTCCATTGCCTGTGTAGCGCTGCGCGTGCGCGAGCGACGCGAACGCGAACGAGGACGCGCCCTCTCGAGTTGTTCCTCCAGCTCTGAGTCGGAGTCGAGTTCCTGTTGCTCTTCGTGCACATGGCGACGTCGGCATTTGTGTGGCGCCTTGCGTTCCGAGCTGCCAGGAGCAGCTGCTGCTCCTGCCTGCTCCGCTTCAGCACTGCGCTGCAAGTTGTAGAAGGCCAATGGAGCCAGGGATTGCAGATACTCGACACTGGGATACACAGGTGGCGGTGGTGGCAATGGAAGCATTGCGGCTTCTGTTTGTGTCTGCTCGTCCAGATTGCTCTGGGTGGCTGCAGGCGTTGACTCATTGATCTTGCCTTGGCGTGGCGGCTTGGTGGGTGGCTCCACATCGCTAGTGGCGGGTTCACTGCTGGCTTGACGGCTCGTCTGTGTTTCGCTGGTCAGCAACGATGGACGCTGCTCCTTGACACGCTCCACAATATCGTCTATAAAACCGGGTGGCAGATTAATGTTCTGCACCACCAGCTGACCCGATTTGCAGGCCAGGTCATCGGCTGTGACTTGCCCGCCGTGCAGCTGGGACACCTGAATCTGTCCAGCCTGCAGCGCATGCACCCGCAGTCGCTCCACCTCCAGCTCCTGGATGTGGGTGGGCAGCTGCAGCGGAGGCGAGGCTCGCAGCGCCTGAATGGGCGTTAGCTCGCGGCTCACCTGCTCGGCAATGGTCAATATTGAAGTAGCTGTCGGTTCGACGAATGTGGTGGATTTACGACGTGGCGGCGGCAAGGGCGTCGCCTCTGGCTCGGCTCCTGCTGCTTCTGCGGGCAGTTCTTGGCTGTAGGCCGTAGCAGGTTCGGTGGGTAAAGAGGCAACGAATTTGGCATCGACTTCTGCTTCAGTGGGCTCATGTACAATGGTCTTCCTAATGGGTGCTTCTTCCACTGTAATTTGCTCCACTTGTGACGGCTCCTCTGGCTCTACCTCGGATAAAACAGGCTGTGCTTCGGATAAAGCAGGCTCAGGTTCGGATAGAGCCGGCTCAGCTTCGGATAGAGCAGGCTCAGCGTCGGATTGAGCCGGCTCCATTTCAGATTGTACAGTTTCTACCTCGGATGGTGCCTGCTCCACTTCGGACAGCACCTGCTCTGTATCAGATAGAATGCGCTCTTCCTCTGATAGCACGTGCTCCTCTTCGGATGTGGGTTGCTCCTCGGCGAGCGCCTTTGCTCTCGACTCTGCGATCTCTGCTTGTCTGTACACGGCCAGCATCTTTTCCATTTCCTCTTGCAGCTCCTTTTCGAGTGCTTCGTCCAGCTCCTGGTCTGTCGTCTCTCCCTTAGGTTGCGAACTTTCTTCCTCGTCAAAGTGATCAGAGTACTTCTCATCATCCTCTTCATCGTACTCGCTTTCTCGTAGCGTACGCTCCACTTCATCATCCTCCAGCTTGCTGTCGTAGTCACTCTCGAGCTGCGCCTGCTGCAGTTGCTCCACAGCTGCCTCCAGGTCGGCTGAGCTGGCTGCATAGTCGCTAAGGGCGACCTCGCCACGCTCATCCTCCTCACCGGCTGTTTCCACGTCAGATTTGCTCTGCACCGAGCTATCAGACAGCAATCCCTCACGTCTTAGCTCCTCCTCCTCACGACGCAGTTCGTCATCCTCCAAATCAGCAGCGCTAATGGGGCGCACAATCAGCGACGCTTGCACCGTGGCATCGCCTTCGATGCTAGGCGTGGGCACGCGTCGCTCTATGATTACAGCTGACGATGGAGTCTGTGGACGACTCAGAGACTTGGAGCGATCCGCTTGTGAAGATGCACGTGAGCGTTCCGATAAGCTGCGCTGATTAGCATCACGGAATCGTTGCAGTCCCTTGGCTAGCTGCTCATCCTCTGTGAGCACTGGAGCGCCATCCACCTCATCCGGCTGCTGGGCCTCTGTGCTGCGCAGCAAATCCTCCAGCGTAGTCTTACCACCTGTGGGGCGACGAGGCTCTATAATTTTCATATCCTCCGTAATCTCAAACTCCTCGCAAATAAAATCATCTGGCAATGGGTCCGTTTGTGTGGACACCTCCACCTCGAATTCACCCTGCTCGGTACTATCGGCCGTCGAGGAGCTAGCCACGCGCTCGCTGTCCTCGTCCAAGCCGCTGCCGCCCCTCGTTGAGCGTTTTTCGCGCGGTGGGCGTGGTGGCGGTGGCAGCGGTCGGAACTTCATTTTGTTGATGACCTCGCCGGACTGCAGATTCGAGCGTGGGGACTCGGGTCGCTGTAGTGCGCCCGGCTCCTCGTAATCATCCTCCTCCTCCACCAGTTGCGCCTGCTGTCGCTCCCGATCCCGATCCGGCTGTGCGGATGGCAAGGTCGCGTAGCTAGGGAATAGGGTTTAAGGAGCATTAGAAACGCTTGGTCTCGGACTCGGGTGGAAGCAAGCGGCAAACGAAACAGAAGGATTAGGCAAATAAAAGCTGGGCAAACTCGTGTGAGTGCGTTTTTGTTGTGTTTCATGTTTAGGTTTTATTTGTAAGTATGTGTGTGTGTGTGTGTGTGTGTGTGTCTACAAGGTATAGTATAGTATTAATTAGCAGTATTTCTGGGTCTTAGCTTATGGCGCTTAAGCCTAATTGCTTAACAACAAAAACAAAACTTAACAAAAATGCATTCGAGACAATTTTTTAAAAAGGTCGCAAAAAGTCACAAATCAAATCAAGATTTAAATAATATTTCAATGCAAGCGTCGCAGCAGCAGCTGTTCTTACTTTGACTTGAGCAGCAGGCCGGTGGTCATCTCCTCCAGACTTGCAGCCGATCTGCGACGCGGCGGCAGTGGCGAATCCTCGCTAGGTATATACTGCTGCGGCGGCGGCGGGCGGGCCGGAGGCGGGGAGCCACGCGAGCCGCGTATGCTGGGCAGGGTGGCGAAACGCTCACCGGGCGAACGTGTGAACTTCTTGCGACGCGCCGGGGGCGTCGGCTTTGGCACGGGCTCCTTGCGCACCACCGCATAGCTAGATGGAGGAGGGAAAGCAGAGAGCGCACACCTAAGCAACAATTTGGCCAGCGGAGACCTAATGCGACCCCCGTTACTCACCCATCGCTCTCCAGCATGTCGATGACGAACTTCTCCTCGCTCTCAATTCTGGGCGCTGCATCCTTGCTGAGCAGCTCCGGCTTGGTGTGCACATCCAGGATCAGCGATTCGGCGCCACGCGAGGTGCGCTCATCCTCGGAGCGCTGGGTGCGGGCCGAGGTGCCGTCCGTAAAGGTGTCGGGCGTGGCTAACGGTATGTGATGCTGATATTCGTGCTCAGTGCGATAAACAATTACCTGACAAACGACACAGATGCAACTCCATATAGTATACATATGTATATAGGGAGACGGTGCTTTGCTAAATACCAAATTTAAATTTATTGGCATCGATCCATTCCACTGACAGAACATATATTATAACAATGTGCAATAGAATGCTGTACATAGTAGTACCTCAATTTAGTAGCTACTACAATGCGAAATTCTTGAATTTTAACATAATGCACTCTAAATAGCGCTAGCACTATGAGACTGCCCTATATTATATAGCTGACTTGGAAATTATTTGTCGAAAATTAAAAATTTAATTTGAATTCTATCATATGATTGGATCTAGATATGTTTACATGCCAGACTAATACTCTATACATATATAAATAGTAGTACTACTATATAGAAATACCTAGCTGAATCAGCTCTAGATACGTTTCTACGTCAGACTACCTTATATATGCATACTAAAGAACAAATCTATTAATATAGATCAGACTTAGATGTGTTTATACAAAGGAAACAATCTATAAAGTTGTTATCTGAAATACTTTACTACCTCATATATAAGTACTAAAGAAACCATCTTTTGAGTTATTATCTTTATATTATATAGTAGTTTCTCATTTTGTACTCACATCTTCGTGTGGCTGCAAAAAGGTGTTCGATACTGATCTACCACCAAAGCCATTGATGAACGAGTCCGCGTCCATCTCCACAGATGCGTCGTCGCGTGTGCGTTTCTTTTGCCGTCTGGGTGCCTGTGGGCGGGTCTGTTGGGTGTTGGGCTGCTCCTGGCCAGCGTAGTTGAGATTGTTGAGGGCCTGCTCCGATTCCGTTGGCTGCTCGCGCATGGGCGGCCTCAGGTACTCCTCATCGTCGTCGAAGTACTGGATGCTGCTGCCGCCATCCGCCATCGGTATGTCCTGGCTGCCCTCCATGGAGTATTTGCTGCGACTGCGTGCCTTGCGCAATGGCCGCTTGGGCATGAAGTCGCTGCCGTTCTGTGACATGGACAGATCGTCGCCGTAGTCGCTGCGCTGGAACTCCTGCGAGTCCTCGAAGTCGGGGCGATAATTGCGATGCAGGCGGCGGGGCTTGGGCGGCGGCACATCGTAATCGCCGAAGTCCTCAGTCCTCGCGCGCTCCTCCTGCCGCGCGGAGCGGCCGACGTGCTGTAGCGCATTGGGCGCATCGTAGCCCTCGCGTATGGCATCGCTGATGTATTGACGCAGCTGGATGTTGTCCTCGGAGATGCCGCGCTTGCGCAAGAAGAACTCGTCATCGTCGATCTGCTCCATGACGACCTTCTTGCCGGAGCTGGCCGTCGACTGGGCATCCTGCATCTCATGGTACTTATAGTAACTGGCCTCCGCATCCATTTCGGCCTTGCGCAGCAGCTTGTTCTTCTGTATATCCTTCTCCGTCCAGCCCTCAGCATCGTGGCTATCCTCAGAGCGCAGATCCGAGTCCTGGTGCACCATGGGTCGGCGCTTGAACTCCCTGGTGCGCTGGCTGGAGATCTCGTGTATGGCGCGATTCTCCTCATCGAACTCGGCAAACTGTTTGCTGTCCGTCACGCCACCAAGGATGCCCATTTCGGTCTGTGGCTGCGCCTCGCTGGCCGTATCGCCCTCCAAGTCCTCCTTCATGCGCCGCTCCAGCGAGGACTCCCTGTCAAAGCTTTCCAATTCGCTGCCATAGCGTCTGTAGCGCGAGCCTTCGCTGTCATTGTAGCTCACATCGGAGAACTTGTCCGCCCAACGGGAGCGCACTGGGCCTGGTCCACGGTCGCCCTGCGGCGAGCTCGTGGAGGTCTGCGACGGCTGAGTCTCGGTGCTGGGTATGACGCTGACACTGAGGCGGTCTGTGCCCAGCGAGGATTCCATGGGCGGCGGCGTCTCCTCGACGGGCTTCTTCTTGCGGAAGGCGCGTGGATAGGTGCCAAAGTTGAACTCGAACTTCTTCTTTGCAGGCGCCGGCGCCGCATCAGCCGTGGTGGCTGGTGACTCCGTGGACTCGGTGGGCAACTCGGACTCGTTCTCCTTGAAGCTCTTGCTGCGTCGCAGCTTCAGTGTGGAGAATTTCTCGGGCAGCTTAAACTTGGACATGTCGGGCTTGTTGAACTTGGTGAACTCCGGGCGCTTTATGTCCCTCAGCTTGGACATGTCGGGTCGCTTAATATCGGGCATTTTGATTTTTGAGAACTCGGGCGCAAATCGTCGGCGCTCCTTGGCCTTGGGACTGCCCGAGACGGGCTTCGGCTTAGGCTGCGTGCGTAGCTTAGTGCGCAGCTTGCCCGCCTGATTCCGGAGGCCATCCTGCATCTTGCGCGTGCGATCTTGGGCGGATGCCATGAAACTCTTCTTGCGATTCTCCGGCTGCAGTGGCAGCTCCTCCAAAGCGCTCGAATCCACTTGGCTGGTGTGTATCTCGTAGTCCGTGCGAGACTCGGTGCGTGGCGTGATTCCAGCTGAACTCAGTTCAATGTCAACGTCCATGGGTATCTGGAGGCTGCTGCTGTTGGGGGCGGGGGCGGGCGCCGGCTCAGCTGCTGGCGCGGCTTCAATCTCCCGCGCCGGCGACACACCCACGGGCTCGTATTCATGATCACTGCAAGAGGAGAGAAAGGGGGAACAGATGGAACATATTATTAAGCATTCTACATAGGGATGACAATCGACATATATATGTTGCTCTGTTTGTGATTTGCTGCAAGCGAAGATTAGTTAAGCCGTCACCCTGTTCTCATTGCTTTGGTTTTTGGAATTTCTGGGTGGCTGTGTGTGTCTGGAGGGGTTTTCGGGTTGTCGGGTTTTGGTCTATGCCGACGGTGGGGTAGCTGTTGCTTACCGAGAGAAATAGGTCCGGTCGAGGAAGTCGATGTGATCTTTTTGCTTTTGGGTTAGGGGCGAATCGGACTCAAATTCCGCTAGACGCGATCTACGCTCATCAAAATTGAAACTAACCGTCTTTGTCATGCGAGCCGGCGACCCATACAGCTGCTCATGGGAGCCGGCTAATCGGCCACGGTGATCTTGCGACTGTGTGCGTGGCTCCCTAACAGAAAGCTTGCTGCTCCGCAGGCCAAGGCGCTGCTCGGACGGCCGATATACCTGGCTGCCACTGCCCGTAATGTGAATGGGCACGGATATGAGCGGGCGACTGCCAGTCGATGGATCCTTGCTGACCGAGTGCCGAAACTCCGACTCACTCTGCGACCAGCTCATGCCAGGCATCTCAATCTCGCTGGAGTAGAGATTCCGATTGCCGGCCATGAAGCTGACGCCCCCAATGCTGCTGACGCCCCCAATGCTGCTTAAGGTGCCCCGCGGCACAGACGAGACGACAACCGGGGCGAATGCCTCGCTGATGTCCACCGAGGCCCGCTCCGAGGCGGCAAAGTCCTCTCGGCTGCTGTACATGGTCTGGGCATGGGGAGGTGGCACCAGTGGCTTTGGCGGATGCGAGCTGTACTGGTCCATCTCATCGACCTTCAGCGAGAAGGTCTCTGTCACTCGCACAGATAGCGGCTCGGCGTCCTGGCGCTTCAACACGTTCGACGTGCTGCTGACTATCGACATGGGCTGGGGCTTGCTCTTGGCGAATACAGAGGTCAGCCTGCTGGGCGAGGGTGACTTCTCCCGCGTGATCGACTGGGACTTGTCCACGAATGGCGAGGGTGAGCGTGAGCGCTGTGGAGTGGGCGACTTCTGTTGCTGCTCCTGTCCCTTGGAGCTAAACATGGACTTGAAGCGCGAGGCATAGGAACTCTTTACTTCAGGTGAGGCCGCCTGCACGTTGATGGCACCTGCAATCGTAGCAGGAGCAGAGCTGGACATGGGCTGCCACTTGGAGGCTCGCTCCGGCGAGAGCTGGCGCTCGGGCGTGTGTTGGCGCTTCAGCTGTGAGGCAGCAGCTGGCGTCGCAGTTGGCTGTGCGGGAGGACTGCTGGGTCGACTCGAGGGCAACTGCAGCGTGTCCATCAGAGGCGGAGCTGCAGCAGAGGTCGTTGGCGGGGTCTGCGGCGACTTTGGCCGCCTGGATGGCCTGGGACTGCGGCTGCGATGCTCGACGGCCTTCAGCTCCTCATCCCGCACGAGCGCATCAATGTCCACAACGGGTACTTCGTTCACAATCTCAATTTGGGTCAACTCATCCACCTGCAAGGGCTTGACGCTCAGCTCGCTGGCAATGGACGGCGGACGCCTGGTCTGCGTCTGTATGTTGTCTCTGATATTCACGAGATTGTGCTCCTGGGCAATCTGCTCCAGCTCCGCCACAGTTTCGGCCAGCGGATCGATGGGCGTGACTGTGGGCTTGTATGGACTCTCCTGCTGCCTCAAGTCTGATTCCAGCAAAAACGTAGGACGCACTGAATCACAGCCGAAGCGAGAAACATCAATGGGTCGATTCTGTGGCAGCGTTGCGTCTGGCGACTGGTTCTCCTTGTTTTCAGCGCTGGGACGCATGTAATCCGGCGACAAGGGCGGCTTGGCATTGCGAAAGTCGCGGGCTCCTGGCGCTGGCGAGGATTGGTGTGATGAAAATTGGGGTGGGCTGTCTGACATGCCCGGACTGGGCGTGGCGGCAATCAGATTCAACTGCGGCGGCTGCAGCGAGCCCGGCACGATGCTGGCCTGAAACAGATCCGCATTGGAGGTACGACGACTGGCGCTGGCCGAGCGCTGACCTCCATGTCCTGCACGACCCATGGAAGTGGGTATATTAATGTCCGCACAGTAGAGGTCCGTCTTGGAGTTGCCCACCGAAATGCGACGCAGGGAGGTGCCACTGCGCATGGACACGGTGTCGCCGAAGCGTCCAACGCTGCCCGAGGAAAATCCGCCCACTGACAGCTGGCGCCGTCGGCCCGCCATCAGAGCACCGTGAGTGCCGGGCATATCCGGTTCCGTGGCATCCGAGATGCTGCGCACGACCAGGCCACGCGAACGAGCCGTTTGCTCCAGCTCCGGATAGCGTTCCATGAAGCTCAGATCCACCGAGGGCGCCACATCCGCATGGCTAATCACCTCAAAGCTGTGCATGGACAAGTCGTCCGGCTGCACGTGATAGTGGTCATCGCTGTGGTGGCCCTGCCTGGAACCAGGTCGCGAATCCACGGGATTCACGCGCTCCGGCAGCAGCGAATCGCACTGAAAGAACTGACAGGCACAACGCACATCCAACGAGGCGCCGCTAGCGCTCTCCACGCGCGACACAAAATGCTTCTTCTCAGCGGGCAGAGCGCCCACCGAGGCGGAGCGCCTCGAATTGAGCATCGTTCAGCCGTCGAGCTGCTAACCCGAGGAGTGATGTGGCGATGTTGAGATGAACGGATGAACGGCTGAACAGCTGTCGCTGCAGCTTTGCCTATTTACTTGGCCCTGGTCCGTAATCCGCTAGATGTAGCTATTGTTGTTGTTGTTGCTGCTGCTGCTGTTGTTGTTGTTGTTGTTATTTTCGCTTTTGTTCGTCTTAGTTTCGTTGTCGTTTTGTGGTTCGTGGTCGTTGTCTATTTTTAAGCATCACCAAAGCAGCCGCCGTCGTCGCCGTCGTCGTCGCCTTTGGACATTGAATTTATAATTTTCTTTAGATTTTCAGCTTTTGCTTTTACAGCTATTTTTTGCACTATTGAAAATTTGATGGCGAAACGAGCTTTTTCTAGTCTTCAAGCCCTATTCGAACTGGGCGCTTCCAGCACAGATGTCTTTTGTATGTTATATAGTTCAGATTCTTGATCTAGATTTTCTTTCTATCTTTTCTCTTTTTCCCTTTTTTTTTTGCACTGCGGCCCGTTCGAGGCGAGCGTCTACATCGTTGCGATTTTCGGCCAGGACTGAGAGCTTTTCACATTTTGCGCGACACAAAAAAATTTTACGAAATTTTTCGTTTTTGAATATGTTGTTCTTTAAAATTAGCAAAAAGCACACACACACACACAGTCACATATACATGCTTGGGGCGACAAATACATCGCCAATGGGCAGCATGAATTGAATTTGTAGTTGTCTTTAATTTCCTCGTTTGAAATCCCCATTTCAACTGCGACGTCCACTGCGACTGCGACTGCGATGCCGACGCCGACTGCGCTGCTTGTTCATAATTGGGATGTGGCCGAGCAGCAGGAGTAACAATTTGTTGGCCTGCACTTAGTGGTTCTATTTTGAGCAATGCGCCGCTGCCGCCTGCCGGAAATCTTCTTGTCATTCGTTGACCTTTAAGGCGTTTGAATTATTCGTGTTTTAATGTAAGTTCATGTCACAGCATCGCTCATTCAAATAGAATCATGTGCAAGTAAATATATAGTTAAGGAGTGTAGAAATTTAAAATTTACTGGTTCCAATTGGTGTTGCGAACTATTTCCAGAATTAGCTTAGCAATTCACGAAGCCAATCATATAATAATTTTTTGTTGTAAGTCCAAATATCTGGATGAACTAGTTCCACCTTATCCACACATATCTGATGTTTCTTTACCTAATTCCAGCAAGTTAAACAATGAACATTTACAAACATATAGGTTTTTATCCAGTAATAAAATGAACTAGTTCCGAACTTAGTTCATATATTCCATTGACACTCATTTTGTAGATTATTGTTAGATTTAAGATTCCATACCAATAACATGCTTGTTTTTGGTGAACTAGTTCCACAAGCAGCTCACCTATGCAGTTAACCTATATTTCTTATTATTTAATAATTAGTTTGCCTAGTGCTCATGTGAACTAGTTTCAATACCTTTGAACTAGTTCCATAAATGAACAATGCAGTATAAACACAATTTTTGATCCTTTAGATAGTTTCACAGTTTACCACTCATTAGTTTGTCTTAATGCTTATTTGTTCAATTGAACCAGTTGCTGTTCACCAATGATTTTTGAGATTTACCAACACCAGTTTCGAATCGAGGGGGACAACACGGACGCTTACAAATTTCCTCTTGCTTATCGCAGTTCTTACCTTGGGTCTATATCATGTTAAGAGTTAAGAGCCGTCTCCAAAGTGCTACCCCTTACCAATACTTCTTGGTTGCTCCACTGCTGCTGCAGCAGCAGCAGAGCGTCCAAGTGTTGGTTAGCTTCAATCGCCAGGTTCTGTGAGTGGGCGTGGGCGTGCGAGTGGGCGTGTAGGTTGAGGTGTTGTCTGTGTGGTTGTTGTCGGTGTAGTGGTAATCGCGATAGTAGGGCTTGTGTTGCTTGTACCGGAGACTGTGCAGACGACGTCGCAGGCCGTCGCCATCGACACCCGGCACGAGGGTTAGTAACAATTTCATAAGCAAGTCAATTGGGTTAGAGTTTCTGCAAGACGGCGTTGTGTTGTGCTCCGTGTTAGTGTTGTGCAAAGAATACTGGATAGAGATAAGGCCCCAACCCCGGACTTACCTATCGCTCTTCAGTTTGGCCGCCGTTGTGGCCGCCTCCAGCACATCCTCGGGCAGCTCGATGTCCTCGCGATGCGGCTCGGCCTCATCCTCGACGTGGGAGAAGGTCACCTTCTTGTCGGATGGCGCCGGCGAAGCTTCCTTCTTCAATGCTGGTCGCAGCTCGGTAATCTCTGATGGCTCGTCGCTCTCCTCGACAACGGGCGACAGCTGTGCGAGACGCGCACGGTCTTCATCCGAGGACGTGGAGTCTATGGACGAGAGTGGCGCCAAGAGACCCACAGATTTCTCGGCAGCAGCCACGGCCACCTGATCCTCCTCGCTGCTGCCCATGCGATCGAGGGGCACAGTCTTGGCTGCCTCGATGTCATCTACAGTGAGATTATCTTGACGTATTAGCGACTTCTTCAGTGCATCGAGCTCCACGATGGGCTGCTCCAGCGGCAGCTGTGACTCCGCGTGGCCAATCTCCTCGTAAACATGTTCACGACGCAGCCGTGGTGTTTTCTTGGGCGGCGTCTCCACCTCCGTCACCGCCTCCGCCTCTACCTTCGCCTCTGCCCCGATTGGCTCCTCGACAGCCTCTGTTGTTGGCTCGCTGACTTCCTGGGCGGGCGTTTCAGTCTTGGTCTGCTCCACGGGCAGCTCAATGATCTCGTCCGGCTGTGGCACGCTGGCTGCTGCACTGGTGCTGGGCAGCTCATCCTGCTGCTCCTCCTCTTTGGTGCGCTTCCTGCAGGGCGATTCGTCGTACTCCACCAGCTCAAGCACATCATCGGAGTCCTGCTTCTCTATAAAGTGCGGTATCTCGCCGCGGGTCGACTTTGGTGAGGCTTTCAGCTTCATAATCTTCTGCTGCTCACCCAGGACGATTTTCTCGTCCTTCTTGAGCGTAATGCGCTTGATATTCAAGCGCTTCTTTTGGCGCTCCGCCAAGCTCTTGAGCTTCTTCATAATGTCGAAGCTCTTCTTTGGCTTCTGCTGCTGCTTCTTGGGCGGCTTGTCTGTATTCGGAACTAACGATCCTGGCGGCGGCGCTAGTTCGTGCAGACTGCCCTGTCTACTAGGATTTGCCGAGCTGCCGGGCAGCGACTGAGCGTCGGCCTGAGTGCGTCCGCTGCGCCTGCGCTTGATGATGTCACGTATTTGCGCTAGGCGATTCGTTTTCCTTGGCCGCGCGTGGCCTCCAACGGCGAGCACCGAGTCGGAGACACAGGAGATGCACTCGCTGAGCGTGTCCTCGTTGTGGGAGCGGCGCTCTGAGTCGTCGGAATCTTCCGACTCCTCGCTGCTGTCGTCGTCGTCTGTGTTGTCCAGGACCTCGTCCTCGGACAGATCCTGTATGTAGCGCTCGGTTTCCTTGACCAGCACCTGCTCGTCGTAGCGCACCTTCTTCAGCGACTTGGGTGATTCGGACTTGAAGCGCAGCTCCTGCGACTTGCGCAGCAGCAAAACAATCTCCGGCTCCTCGTCGGGTCCCAGGGGACGCTTGTACAGATGTGTCCACGGATAGCCACCCTGCAAACGGACATTTGATGATATATATTAGATAATGTTTATGGGCTTACGGGTGTTCCTGACTTACCCGCTCTCTGGCCCTGCGGAGATCCTCCCAGCGATAGGTCTGCAGCGGCACCGGCGGCTTGTCTAGGCTGCTCTGCAGCAGATACTTCTTCAGCGACTGGTAATACTCTCGCTTGCAGTCGGCGGACAGACGCTTGGCCTCCGCATCCGTGTGGGTATCCAGGCGATCCTGTTCGAATTGTGGCAGTGAGTCGATGAACTCCTTGCGTTGCTGCTCCTCTGCCTCCGATTTGGGTGTTGGCACTTCGACAAGCTTCAGCTCGTTGGCAGCGATTTTCGTTGAGTTATCTTCTGTTCGCGCTTGCTCCAAGGCAATCTTTGGCTGCACCTTGGTCTTGAGTATGCTGGTCAGCTCATTCAGTTGGGCGTCCACCTGCTGTGAGAGCGAATTCACTGCGGTTAGCTCTGACTTGAGCTGCTCTTCCTGCTCCGCCTTGGCCTGTGCTACATCTTTGCTGAAGCTCTCAATTAGCTCGCGCTCGATGTCTTTCACCAGCTGCTCGGCAGTCTGACGCACTGCCTCCGATGCTTCCGTTGCTGCAGCTGCTGCAGTTGCTGTTGCCGTTGCCGTCTCGTCTACTTCGGCAATTTGATGCGACGGTGCGAGAGTCTCTATTGGCTGCTTTGTCTTGGCGCCCGCTGGCTCCACCTCAATGGCATGCGAGACTCCGTCAGCCTCGACCTTGGATGTGCCCGTCTGCAGCTCCTGCTCGATGGGCGGCAGCTCCTTGATGCCAACGCCGCTCTGCTCTGCCCTGTTCACGTCCTCAATGAGATGAGATTCAAAGTCCAGCAAATGCGACCCGCCCGGCGTGGTGGGCACCTGTGTGGGCTGATTCAAACCGCTGACTGGCAGTTCGTTGTTATTCTCAAGGGCTAGCTTCAGTGCCGCCTTGCTCTGTTTCTGTATCGGTGTCTCTCCCTCTTCCTCTTCCCCTTCCTCTTCCCTTTTCACTTGCAGCTGAGCGTCGTCGCTGATGCCGTTGATCAGCAATATGGTTGGCTGCTCACTTGGGCCAGTTCCAGCGCCAGGAAGCGACACTGCAAGAGGTGAGCGCAGAAACAGAATTAGAGATTTATTTACTTACGGTGCGAATGCAAAACAGTTTCACAGGTGCTAAAAATAATATGAACAGATTTGTTTTCCTTCGAGACGACAACAACAACAATTCGCAACAATCGACAATTACATAAGACAGCGAGAGTTGTACATAGGCAGAAACAAGGACAGAGATAAAGAGAGTGAGAGATCGACGGAGACAGAGAATGAGCGTGAGATCATGAGAGACATTTGCGAGAGCCACAATGTATCTGAAAATGTTGCAATTACGAAATTCACCAAATTCCTTGCTAAAATATTTACCACAAATGGTTTTCACTTAACAATTTCGAAAATTTCGTTTGGTTTTTTATTTCGATTCGTTTTCGTTTCTCCAAAATTTTTTACACACACATAAAAAATGGTTCGAATTTGCATTCAGTTATAGTTTAATTATAGTTTATGCATAATTTTGTTCTTAATTTATTTCTTGCACTATCCTCGAATTGTTTTGCAGCGCCGCGAGCCGTGCACTGAAATTGTCCGGGGCCAACTGGCATCGAGCGCCAAGCAGCAGAGAGACGCCAACCCAACCTGGCAGCCAGCAACTGAGCTGAACAACATTTTGCTACTCTCCTCAACAATTGCTTGCTTTTAAAATACAATACTAAACAGCAAAAATTTGCTTTTGAAATTGAAATTGTTTTAGTTCTGCTTGTTTGTATTTTTTATTTTTTTTTTTTTCGCTTACGTATTTTGTATTTTGAATTTGGCCTGGCTGCCTGCTCTTTGCCTTCGCTTCGCTTTGGCGTTTGTGCTCAATTCGAATTTGGCTTTTTGTGGCCGTCTGTCGGTGCTGCGATTTGTTTTGTTTTGCTTCGATGTGTTTCTTTTTTTTTTTTTTGTTGGCCGCGTTAAAGAACTTGCTGCAGACACAAACTGGAAAATCGGCAACGAGTTCAACTCGTAAACAAATTGCTCAGTTTACTTTTTAAATAGACACACTCGGATTATGGCTAATTTAGCTGTGCTCCATAAAACACCAAGAGATTTAAAGCAACTAGTTGCACTGGAGCAGCCAAGCAGCCTCCAATTGCTGCACACTATTTCATACCTAACATATACCCTGTAATTGTAGGCAGAGATTAACTAGAAGATAAACAACAAAAGTATTTACACTAAGTGTAGCCAAAGTAAATTTATAAGAATTATAAATATTAATTTTTATAAATTTATATAAATTTCATAATATAAATTATATAACAAATTTAAAATATTTATTACTAAAATTTATATATTTTACTTTTTTTTTATAATATTTCTTTTTAGCAATATCTCAGTTCAACAAGACAATTCTTTTCAAACGAAAATATTGAATATGTATATCTATTTCTATTTTTCAATTTTTACGATATATATATTGACCATTTATATCGTTTTCAAATATATCATATTTAGATTCTTGCCAAACATATTTAGCTGACCGACTGAGCTACCCCTTTGCCAGCAATTCAAGTGCTCGGCAGGCATTAAACATTTGATGTGCCTAATTTTCATTGATGAGCCGTCTGACTACATTTTATGGCTAACAGGCACAAGACTTGGCTGTTTGTTTGTATTTTGCCCAAATATACATATCGCGCAGATACACATATATTAAATCCCAACTACATACACTTGTAGCTATTGGACTCAAATGTTTTCAGCTGACGTCTAACGTAATTATGAAAAAAATTATTATTTCAGAGCCGCAAAATAAAAATGTTAAATTGTTTCGTTACGCCTTTCAGATTTTGGTTGCTGTTTGTTTTGTTATTGCGCTCGCTCTCTCTATCCCTCTCTCTCTCTCTCTCTCTCTCTCTCTCTCTCTCTCTCTCTCTCTCTCTCTCTCTCTCTCTCTCTCAGTGTGTATGTATGTGTGCCACAATGACGTAGAGAGTGAGTAATTAAATTGCTTTTGCCTAGCTGATTGGCTCAATATTATCTATCCCCAGATATATTAGCAAAATATTATGCACTGCTGATGACTTGTCTGAAAATCTAAAGGAGCGCCATGATATCATCTTGAAACTGACTTAAGAGCTAAATATAAATATTTTAAATTTACAATCTTACGTTGCCCACTTAGCCAACCTCTGCTGTACTTATATCAAAGTCTATGTCTATATACGTAGCCATATCTCATAGCTGTGTAAGTTTTCAACACAATTCGAGCGTAACTGACATGCTTGGCTTGCATGGTCGCCACACACACATGTGTACATACATATATGTTGACTGGTTTGGCTTTTGCCTTTTCCCATAATAAGATACCCAACTCAAATTCCCGTACATGAAAATTGACAATTTTGGTCTTTGCATGCAAGTTCAAGGGCTCTTTGAACTGGACGTTGAACGTGGCGTATACTTAACACGTGCGTTTAATAGCGCCAAGCTGAAGCTTGAGCTAAATATAGGCGCACACTCGCAGTCGCACTTCAATTACACACGAATACAATGCACAACAACAAAACTAAAATAGAAACGCTACACAATTACAGTTTGTCCACTTATTTGATTAATTCGCCGTACGCTGAACTTTTTCGCATTGCATAACAAAGCACGCGAATCGATGGCAAGCCGGGCCAGGCCGGACCGGTCCGGGCCATGCCGGGCAACCTCTACTCACCGTAATAGCCAGCCACGCTTAGAAAGACGTATACCATAATCAAGTTAAATAAATAAATAATTGTAAATTAAAATGTTAAAAACAAAACTAAATAAAATATAACAAAAAAAGTTGGAAATAATAAAATCGAGAGGCGTCTCTCGAGCTTCACATGTTCGACGTCTAATCGCGCTTGGAATACTACGCAAAGCAAAGCAAAGCAACGACAATCATTGCGACGGCGACAGCGACGGCGACTTTTCACGTTTGACGTTGTCATTAACGTAGACGAGCTGCTCTCACTGAAGAGCGTATGTGCAACCCCTTTCCCTCCACACACACACACACTTACGCACACAATGGTAAAGCAGGCCAAGCTGAACGAAATTTGCATTGCGGATCAAAGCAATAGCCAAGGTCGCCCTTAGCTAGCTTTCATTCTCTCTCTAAATATGTGCTCAGAATCATTTAAGCAGCAAGACTTCCAAATAGCGGATGCCCAATATTAATTACATATAATTTATATGCCATAGCCAGCAGTTGTTGCCAGAAGTCAACAATTTTCGGCTGGCACACATTGCGTATGCGTTATGCTGCGAGCCAGCGAATTGTTTGAAAATAAATCTGTGACACAGATTGCAAGTGCCCGACTGCAATTGCTGTGTGTGTGTGTGTGTGTTTCTGTGTCTCTTTTAGACACCCTAATTATTGTAATTATTGTTGTTCATTTTACTTGGGCTCAAATCAATTTGAAGTGCATTTTAATAAATGGTTTGGGGTTCAGCTTTGGCATGATTACCCAAAGCGCATATTTGAGTAAACAATGACCTTGACTGGACTGGTTGGCATTTTAAATTTATATGCCTATAAATATAGTTCAGGGCAAGCACACACACACAGTCACACACTCACGCACACACTTAAATAAATTTCCTTTACGTCATATTTGACGATTGCCTCCAAAACACGCGACGACAATTGACAGACGACAACGACAAACCACACACACACACACACATACAGAGAGAGAAACTAGACGTGGGAGCAGAGAACACAAGACAAAATAGAATCAAAAATCAAACAAGCACACAAAAAAAAAAAAAATAAAGGAAATATACAAAACATATACAGATATATATAACGTATACGCTCCGTATGCCGCACATATGTAGATGAGAATTACGCTGAAGACTGGCAAAAACGCAAGACAAAAACACACGCTGAATGTGTATAAATAAATGATATGTGTACACAAATATATATCTATCTAGATACATATATATGCAGGTATTGGAACGGATATTCAACTATATATAATGCATTCAATGACAAGACACCGATAAAAATGTTTTCTTTATGTTCTTGTTGATGGTTTGGTTTGGTTTGGTTGGCTGAAAGTCTGAGCTTCATGAATGAAAACGTCCACAGAATGGAAATGGGCCAAAAGGTAAGGTAAGGTGCATTACCAAATACAGGTGCCATGCAAACCAGAAATCGCGTCAAAGCGGTGCCGGTGCACGCAGTGCGATTTACTGTTGTTGTTGCAGATGCTGCTGCTGCTGCTGCTACAGATGTTGCTGCTGCTGCTGCTGCTGTGTTGCCTGCAATTAGGTCAATGCTTGTGATTAGAATTTTTGGCCTGAACTCATGTGATGCTGCTGCTGCTGCTGCTGCTGCTGCGGCAACTGTTGCTAATTGCAAATCAATCAAATTTCCATTAGACGTAGTTGAACTGCTGTTGCCTGGCATCTCGGCCAAGTTGTGCCATGGAGACGCTGACTCATTCGAGCTTCAGTGCGAGAGTATGCTAATCAGCGAAGAGCATGATTGATTAGTAGCATTGCGTTGGTTCGTTCATTTTAGCACATTTTGTTAGCGCTGAATTAGCTTCGGCACATAAGTAATAAGATATGTGAATCTCAAACAGAAGAAGCAGCGGAGACATATGTAGATATATAGTACATATATATCTATGACTTGATAATGAAGTTTCACCTGCAAACTCTTCACAGACACACATATATAATAGATATATTTATGCCCGACTGATTTATCATTTCTGCTGCCTAGCTTAAAGCATTTTGAACCCTGTCACATAGTTTTGTGCGACATTCCCGCTGTCATAAATACCCCAAAAATATTGCGCAATCATAAAATGTTAATTGTACTCCCAGACAAGCCTTATCGCCGCAAGACAAAGCCATTCGGCTGATAAGATAAGTCTGAAACTGATCATATGCCTGGCTACTAATGGGCTGGTCTACGTGCTGTACTTCCAGTGTGCAGCCTGAACTTGGACTGGACTCGTAAATGAAGTCATGCAATAGAATAGAACTCAGATATATACTATATATATTCATATACCTATGTATGCAAACAGCTGACTTCTTATCTCTTTGCTTCAAGTGGCAATCAGCATGAATCTGCGCTATTCAAGTACCTAAATTGAAATGGGAAATGCTTTGTTATCAGTGCGGCGAGCTTGTGGCATCTGCCACTTGCTTCTCGGGCAGCTGCATTTCACTTTCGTTTAGCTAATGCCCAGCCATATACAATACATATATCACAGCGGCTGCCGCAGCCTCTGCTTCTTCTGTTTCCTCTTCTTTTGCTTTTCTCTGGCTCATTTGCATTTTGATTGATGTAACGGCAAATAGTGAGAAAAACCCGTTTGTTAGTTCACACAGCGTGAAACACGCCCCTGGGTGCAGAGCAGCTGCCAGCAGCTCAAACAAAACCTGAAAGCCAAATCGTATGCATGCTCTAAAGATAACTCTAAAATATGGGCGCTATAATGAGAAATTATTAGGGCTCTAACTGTTAATACTGTGTGCAGTTGGAATAGCTGAATAGGAATGCAGTTGCTCAGGCAAGAATATTGAGGGGAAGAATGATAAAAGTAGAAGGAAAGCAAAGACTCTTGAGTGGAAGAATGAAAGAAGTAAAATAATAGTTAGAAAATTGATTTTAATTTTTATGATACACTTAATATATGGAAACTGTTTCTTTTAGAAGCCATTTTTAGAATACATATAGATATACATTTAACTACATTCCATAATTCCTTTTGATTATATATGTTTATATACATAGATACTGTGGGGTTCGTGGCAAATTGCAGATGATTATATATTTTACAGTATAAATTATATTATTGACGTCATTATTGATGACATGAGGCTTGCATTTTGAAAGGTATATTAGAATAGATTACAGCAGATTACATAAGTAGCCACGCCCAATGGGGCGTATGGGCTAAAACCTCTACAGCTAGTATATGAACATTTTACAATCCTACTCTAGAGCTGTATAGCTATAAAATTTTACTTAGTCTACTACGTTTAAATATGGCCCACTTAACGATAGATAGAACTGTAGACCTAGAGTCATGTCAAATAGTAAAAAATCTTCTGCTTTCTATAAATCAAGCGAAGCATCTTTAGTCGGCTACGCCCGACAGTAAAAACTTTATTTGTTTTATAATCACAGATCTCTCGCTTCAGATGCTAAAACAATAAGCAACTTTGTTGCAGTCCATGTGTAAATACACACATATATATGTATGTGGATGTGTTATGTGTACCCTATACAAATACTGTTTTTACTGTGGTTAAAGATGATTTACAGTTCTCGTTAGATATTGCTGAAAATATTGAAGAAGATGCGCTGCATTTGCGGCGCCAACTAGCGACTGACATATTTTGGCAGCTGTTCAAGTTGAGCACAGCTGAGCATTAGGGCGGCGACGACGACGAGCAGGGGGAGGAGGCGTGGCAGCCACATAATAAGTAATGTGCTATATATATATATATATATAGAGCGATATATAGATTCAGAGGCGAGAGCAGCAAAGGCAGCATTACTCGCACCGAAGGCTGTCGCCCATGCGGCGTATACGCAACGTCTGCCAACTAATCATGTGGATTGGCCCCAAAGTCGGGCGCGCTGCCTACCTTCGTCCCACGGATGATGCTGTGTGGTGTGTGATGCTGCATTGCGCGCTTTGCGTCCTTTCTTGTTGCGTTTGCCATGGCCGTTGCCGTTGCCGTTTGATTCCATTTTGTGGCTTGATTCGGTTGACTCGACTTTTACTTCAGCTACAAAATACACGCGCGCAAATTATTATATATTTATATACATATATCTTTTTATATAATTAATATATATGTTTTATAGTCCGACACACACACAGACATATGCACTGAATGACGCACAGTGGCCACAAGTGACATTTGGCAAGCTAACACACACACATACACACACAGAGAGATAGTCATACACCCGCCGCGTTTTTTGTCGCTTTGATTACTTGGCGCAGAATATATATGTATATGTATGTATATACATCTACTTATATCTGCATATATAGATATATATATATGTATTGAAAATTAAGATTTTCTCAAGTTATTTTTAATGCGGTGATTTAATTTTTGTCACACTCACTCACACACACACAGGCAAATAAACACTTGTGGCACTTTTTACTTTCGTTTCGGCAAAGATTTTTCATTTCATCAAAAAAAACTTTATAGGTTTTCATATTTCTTTTTTCAACCTTTTTATGTCTAACTTGCACGAGTTTTAATATAAATATATATTTTTTTTAATATTTGCTTTTCTTTACTAACTTTTTTTGGTATAGTTTTATCAGGCAATTGTTGTCGCTGCCGCGGCTGCTCGTCGTCAACTATATTTGGAAACCGGCCTTCGGCGGGGCACCCGGTGTCGTTTGCTTAAAGGTTTTTCGTTTTGTATTGTATTTGTTGCTGTTGTTGCTGCTGTAGAGTATTTAGAACTCGATCGAGTTGAAAATTGAATGAAAATCGCGCACGGTAAACCGTCGCGTCCATGCGTTGTCGTTAGCTATCTGCCGTCGTCGATTGTCGTCGATCGTTTGCCGTGCCGAGCGCGACTAATGGCTAAATGGCTGGCTGGCTGGCTGAGTGACTGAATGGGCGGCACACTGGCAACGAGAGCTTTTACTTTTTGGACTGTCACTCTGGCTGGGTCACACGCTCTTTGGACACACACACACACCTATTGAAGAATATGTATATATGTGTGTGTTTAGCTTAGCTAGCCCGTCTACATATATAATTGCCTTTTATTTTGTTGTCCCAGTCGTGTGCGCAATTCGCTATTTTAGTTTTTATTTTGGAGATCCATTGCATTGCTTATCACATAAAGCTTACATATATATACATATACATAGACATATACAGACAGCAGACATTGTCTCTGTAGCTGCTGCTTGCCTTGGCTATGTTTTCTAAAACAAAAGTTCATCAAAAGTTTTTTATACACTAGTTGCTGATTATGATGGCACTCGACAAGTTCAAGTTCTGAGCGTTGCATGTTTTGCATGTCAGACATGTTTGCTGGCAGAGTTCAATTGCCTGCCTCATCAAATGCCCTTTGTATGCGCTCAAGTAGCAGCAGTCGGCAGTCGCCAGTCAGCCGACAACAGGCTGCAGTCTTCAGGCTGTAGGCAGACCAAGTTGTTTATTCTTGCTGCTGCTGCTCATCAAGTTCATTCCACTTGGCATTAAGCAGCGCGCCAAGGAAACATCTCAAGAATGCTGCAGCACACGGCACTGACAGTGAGATGTGATCTGTTTATAGCTAGCCGGCATTTAAGTGTCTGCCCAAAGAGCACTAGCTGCCAGCCAGCCGAGGTGTTGGACTGCCAACTGCCTGGGCTTGCCGCACATAATTAAGCGCTGATTACGCATACGACCCGTAGGCCGCTCCCCCAGTCCAGCTCCAATTGCAATTTTATGGAAACTTGTGCTTGGGCCCAAAATGTCATTAAAACTAGAATTAATCGAATATTAAGTATATGGCAGCTCTATCGGTCGCTTATCATAAATCGAGTTGCGAACATTGATATTTGACCTTTGATGGGGTGCGTGTGGATGATTGTATGAGTGGGCGTTAAGACTGTAATTACAGCGACATGGCAACAACAAATACAAAAGCGTGCTTAACAACAACAACAACAACAACAACAAAAACTGGGTAACAATAGTTCCTGTCGATGGAACGTGACACACGAAAATAGTATAAAAAGTAACACACAAACACACACACACACATAAATACATCTACACAGACAGAGTCATTGTAAACGAGCAGCTGTAGTGGGAGTCGTAGAAGTACCTACAATACAAACGGCTTCCAAGTCGAGTTGATTGACAGGATATAGTAGTTGTGGAGCAGCAGCTCAGTGGCATGCAATGGTTGGGGTGCGGATGGTCAGAGCGTTAATCGAAGCGCACACACACGTGCGTGCGCGGATGGGTGTATATATGTGTTCATTAAATTCCATTACACTATAACCATTTAAAGAGGCATTTATCGATTTGCCCTGCCGAATTGTATAAAAATGGTTTTATGCATATTCCATCAAATACGTATTTGAATCTCACTTATTGATTGTATAGCACTCCAAGACGCAGCAGCTTCAATTTGCATCCACATTTAACGTACAGACAGAGAGAGAGGCACTAATAACAAATATTCACTTATATATAGATATATTTATGGATTTGATAGCAATCAAAATCCTTTTACACCCAAGGACACGCTCCGCGCGTACGAGCGGCAACAACAGGACTGATTTGATGGGTCTGTCTGGGTATTTTACTTTTTTAATTCCCATTACAGGAGCCCGTAGCACTGTTTTTGTTTATCGCTGCGTTGCGTCCTCATTCCAATTGTTGTTGTTGTTGCTGTTATTGTTGTTGCTCTTGTTGATGTCGGCATTTTTCGTCGCCAGGATGCGGTCGGCGTGCGGCAAAGCAGCAAACCTCAATGCACTGCCGAAGCGAAACGTTCGCCATTGTAGAGACATGCGCATTTCTCCACTTGGTTGCTGTACATGATAAGTAACGGAAAAGTTAAATTCAAATTATATTTAAATAATAGCGGGTTTCGTTTTCTGTTTCTATAATATGATTGAATTCATGTTCAATATATTCAAATTCGATAGTTGGCTAATCGATAGTTCGTTTTAAATGGGAATGCGATCAGGCTAGCGTTGCCACCTGTTGCGCCATTGTAGGCAGCCCTCCACCACACAGCTGATCAAAGGTTAGGTAACACTTGTTACATTCTTTTACATTCTCCCTGAAATGACTTTACGTTTCGTGGCCCAAACGTTGCTGCAACATAGCGGACGCCGTCTGCAGATTGCCGCGCCATGGATACGCACATTAACACATTACCCCATAAATGACGCCATGTTTGGCCTCAATGAGGAGCAACGGAAGTTGCGTGAAATTGCTTTCAATTTCTTTCAAAAAGAATTGGCACCATATGCCAAGGAGATCGATAAGCTAGATAGTTTCAAGTGAGTCAGGCTGAAGACATACAAAGTCCACTTTACTTATTCCTGTTTTAAATAGAGATCTACGCTCATTCTGGAAGAAGATGGGCGAGCTTGGTTTCCTAGGCATCACGGCAGAGCCGGAGTATGGTGGTACTGGCGGCACCTATTTGGATCACTGCATCATTATGGAAGAGATTTCAAGGCAACTAAGATTAGGATGTTGCTTAAGAACTACAGTCATTACTGTTCACTTCTCACTTTTTACAGAGCTGCTGGAGGCGTAGCACTTTCCTACGGAGCACATTCCAATCTATGCATCAATCAGTTGACCAAGAACGGCACGCCGGAACAGAAGGAAAAATATTTGCCCAAGCTGTGCACTGGCGAACATATTGGCGGTCTGGCTATGTCAGAGCCTGGAGCCGGCTCGGATGTCGTCTCCATGAAGCTGCGCGCGGAACGCAAAGGCGACTATTATGTACTAAACGGCAGCAAATTCTGGATTACCAATGGCTCAGATGCCGAAACTCTGATCGTGTATGCTAAGACTGGAGCAAGCGGTGTTCCAGACAGGCACGCAATCACAGCCTTCATCATAGAGACAGGCTGGGAAGGCTTTAGTGTAGCCCAGAAACTGGACAAACTAGGCATGCGTGGCAGCAGCACCTGCGAGCTCGTCTTTCAGGATCTCAAAGTGCCGGCAAAGAACATACTGGGACAGGAGAACAAAGGCGTTTACGTCCTGATGTCGGGTCTGGATTTCGAGCGCTTGGTTCTAGCTGCCGGACCAGTGGGCCTCATGCAGGCCGCCTGCGATGTCTCCTTCGACTATGCCCATCAGCGCAAGCAAATGGGCAAGCTAATTGGCGAGTTCCAGCTGCTGCAGGGCAAGATGGCAGATATGTACACGACTCTGGGCGCCTGCCGCAGCTATTTGTATTCAGTGGCCCGAGCCTGCGATGCGGGCATTCGCAGCAGCAAGGACTGCGCCGGCGTCATCCTGTACAGCGCCGAGAAAGCAACACAGGTTGCCTTGGACGCCATTCAGATTCTGGGCGGCAATGGCTACATCAATGACAATCCAACTGGACGCATTTTGCGGGATGCAAAGCTTTATGAGATTGGAGCTGGCACCTCGGAGATCAGACGTTGGCTGATTGGTCGTCAATTGAACCAGGAGTACAAGTAATTGGTGGAGGTTTGTCTAGAGGACCATCTTAACGGAAAGACTATTTGTTGCATTTATATTTTGTAGAAATTTGTTGTACAAAAATTGTAGATATTGTATGTGGAATAATTGATGGATTGTGAATATTGATGCTAAATATTTGGATTGTTTTATTTAATAGAGGTATTGTCTATATATTGATATATGCAAATAACTCAACGGCAGTTGAATTCGC
This sequence comes from Drosophila arizonae, assembly GCF_054131065.1. Taxonomy (NCBI): domain Eukaryota; kingdom Metazoa; phylum Arthropoda; class Insecta; order Diptera; family Drosophilidae; genus Drosophila; species Drosophila arizonae. The sequence goes on along the minus strand of NC_142924.1, from coordinate 7,134,611 downwards.
TTATGGCCAAACTCTAACCCCAATAAATCATTCGTTCATATATTGTTAAAATATTGTTTTTTATTTTTTATTAATTTACAAAACATACACAATTATAAAATATGCAATTACGTATACACGACGGCTCACATATACATATGTACTCGTATATACAAAAAACGAAATGATGAGAGCATAGAAGACTCTGTTTTGTTTTTATAGCAGAACATAGAACAATTATTACATACATAGATGGTTTACGAACTAAACGTTATGTGAACAACATTTGAATTAACTAAAATCGCGTTATATATAGATTACTCGATTACATGGTTTATAGTATATAGCTGTTTGTTTTTAGGTGCACAGTAATAAATTGCATTGAACTAACACGTAAATCGTTGAACTCAATTTGCATTTCGTTCTGGTTACAGATTAAAGGTAATTTCGTTGCGTTATGATTAGTATAAAGAATTGTATGTAATATAGATTCGACGGATATTTGGAAAGAGTGTGTCTGAGTGTGTGAGTGTGTATAAACAATTGGCAATATAAATGGCAGATAAATAAGCACAACAAATATACACAAGAAACGCATAAATGGAAATTATGAAAAGAAGTCCAAACCGTGTGTATATAGGGTATATGTGTGTGTGTGTGTGCGTGTGTTTGTGTGTTTATATATATAGACATTTTAACGCTAGTGGCTAATTATAATTAATTGTTAAATTATTGCTATTAGTATGTATGTAAATGTTAAAAGCACATTTGGCAAAAATTATCGTTTAGTTTCAATCGCAGCTGCTGCTCCTGCTGATCGAGCTCAGGTTATCTACTCCAGGCGAAAGCTGTGCTTCTCCGTTTTCGTTTCGGACCGCGATTCTGTTGTGGTTGTAAACGATTTGCGCTCCATGACGCGCTGCGTCATTGAGGTGAGCCGCTCGGAGCCCTGATCCACAATGCTGATCTTGCCGCCGTCCGTGTTGAGCGTCATCTGCGAAAAGCTCGACTCGAGCGGCTTCACCAGGCCCGATTCGCTGTTGCTGCTGGTGTTGGCTGTCTTGTCGAAGTTGCGTGTCTCGTATCTGCTGAAGAGCATGGCTAAATGTTAGCATTTGAGCACTCCACATCTGAATGTGGACTCACCTGGATGTGTAGCCCTCGTAGTTCTGGCCGGGATAGGCATTGCCGCCAGTTATCTCCACCACGCCGCCCTGGCCGAACGTTTTGTCATGCAGATCCTGTACACAGGCCTCCAGATTGCGATTGCCGGTGGGCTTCTGTGGTGGCGGTGGTGGCACAGTTGGGGGCGCGCCCGATGTGGATGAGTTTTGCGTTTTAATGCTGGACGATTCAAAGCTTTGCTGGTAGTTGTTGGCGTTAGTGGGTGTGCTTGCGGATATGGTTGTGAAGCCATTGCTGCCCGCGCCGCCCACTGGACTGCCTGGGTAGGGTCGGGGCACAGCATTGGCTGTTAGTTTGGGATTAGAGCGAAAACTGTGAGTCGACGTCGCGGTCTGCATATTAGAAATGGTCGTCGACAACGGCGGCGGCGGTGGCGGAAAGTCTCCATTGACATCATCCATGACCGCATAATTGGATGGCGGCGGCGACACGGCGCCCGGATGATGGAAATGCTGGGGCTGCGGGCTGGCATAGTTATAATGATGCTTCTGCTGACTGCCCGCGCCCGAGCCCGTGTAGTAGCTCGGCGAGCTGGGCAGATCGCCCGACTGCGAGCCATAGTAAGCACCTCCTCCACGACCCAGAGTCTGTTAAGGGTTAGCAAGAGAAAGAGACATTTGGTTGGTTAGAGAGATTAGGGTTAGATTCCGTTACAACTACAACTACACCGACACCACGTGAGAGTCTCAACAATGCCAATTCATTGGTGCAGTCTAAAGTCTAAAATCTAAGTTCAAGTGGGAAATGGAAACCTGTTCATACATTGTTCTGGCTCCTGTTGAGCGTGCCATAGGCATATTCCGTGTCGCTCTCGTCTGTGGTGAAGCCCTGGGTATTTTTGGCATAGCGCTGCGCCTGTCGCACATGCTTGAGGCGCTGGCGCGCCTCCTCCAGCTCTTTCTCCTTGCGCAGCACAGCGGAGCGGGCATTAATCTCCTGCGCCATGCCATCCACCATCGATGTGTTGATCTTCAGCGAATGCTCCTCCTCGGCCTCCAGGCCCTGCTGTGCAGCGTGCACCAAATTGTCCGTGGACTTGATAACGGCATTGCCCGCAGCCTGCAGACGGCGACCCGCCTCCGAATTGGGATTCGATTTGACCTTGCAGGCAATTAGCAATTGTGCAGTCGAGGCAGCCACCTGCTTGGCCGTGGAGATCAGCATCTCCTCCGTGCCCACACCGCGCACCAGATTCTGCGCAGCCTCAACCAAGCTGTGCGTGGCTGCAGCCACCAGGCGAGCGGCTGAGATGAGACCCTCCGACCACTGCCCGTCGTCGGAGCTCGTGAGTGGACGTCGAGCCACCTTGCCCTGGTCAATCAGCTCGCGCTGCGCCGCATTGGCAGCACGCACCAGGGCAGCCGAAGCGCCCATGATGCCTTTGGCAGCCTCCAGAATCATCTCGTCGAACTTCATGTTCTCATCCAGCTCGATCTGTGAATAGGTATGAAGTGAGTTAGCTCAGGAAATACAGTCTTATTGGAATCCAATTGGAAACTAGCTATATTAGCATTATAGATAAGCAAACACCATTTGAGTTTTAGTTCAGTTATTTGAATTTGATTTGGTTTCGTTTTAGTAGAGTTTAAGCGATCACAGTAATAATATGTTTGATTCCTGGGTGAACTTTTGAATGTAACAACCAAGAATATCAAACATATCTCACTGGAATCGTTAGATGAGGTAGTGGATAGGTAGTTTGGTTGATTTTGGTGGCTGGTTAAACAGATGACAGCTGATTGTGGAGACGAGCGAGCGGTAGTTCAGTTAGTTTCAATTCACCATAGCACATTCACCATTAAAAGTAGAGTGATATGCCGTTATAAGCCGTATAGAGATCATGGGAGACTCACCTTAACATCCGCCTGACGACGTGGCCGCAGCGATGCCAACTTCTTGGCAGCTGCATCAATGGAGGCTGCGGCGCCGAGCAGCTCATTCTCAGCTATGACCGTGGGATCCTCTGGATCGATCCAATCGGAGCCCTTCAGCAAACGGGCCATGGCCACCAGATCTGTGACACACTTGGCCACGCGACGCGACAAATGCATGCGATCGTCGGCGCTGCAGTTGTGCAGAATGCCATTCAACAGCTCCCGATAGGACTCGGCCACGGAACTGCCCGCCTCCAGGGTGCGCACGCGCAGCTCATCCGTCTCGGCACAGTTCCAGGCGACGGAGCGGCAGACGATCAACATGTCTGATATGGCACGACGACCCAGATTGGCGGCAGCCACGATATCCGCCTGCAGATTGGAGGTGCCGGCGGCAACAGCCTTTGCCGTGGCCGCAGTCACGTTCATGGTGACGCGTATCAGGTCCTCGGGTCCCACCTGGGCGCTGCCCACTGGCGGAGGTGTCTGCATGGCCTATTTATAACGAAAATTCGAGCTTAATGACAGTTTTTTTTTTACCAGCCTCTGATGTTACTTACGCGCATCTCCTGGGAGATGGCCTCCACGGTGGCTTCCATGGCGCGGGTGCCGCGCGTGTGCTCATCCTCCACAGCTTTGACGGTCTTCAGCAACGAGGAAACATTGAGGACCATCACCTAAATGCCAATAACAAAGTGTTTTTGTTGTTGTTGTTTTTTTTGTTTGGAGCAGAAATGTTTTGTGATTAATGTTAAGTTTTATAGATAAATATTTGGATATAGTAGAAATAGCTTAGCTATAATCTCTAGAGACTACGAAATACAAAATAGACCTACAAATTATAAAACTACTTCTACATGGCTTTGGCACTGCTCTAATTAATATTCTAAGAAACAACTTTTGATGCTTGATTTGACGAGTAATAAAAAACTTTATTGGATAAATTAGACATGATATAAAACAGACATCCTTCTAGACAAATATTATTTATTAAGGGTAAAGAACCTGCAGATGCTATGGAGAGCAAGATATAGTATGTATATATGAATGGATATGCAGATAATTAAAATAGGGTTTCTAGAAAATTCAAGCTGAAAATTAGAATTCATTCATTTACCATTTATTTTTTGAGGTAAAGCTAAACCACATTTACTTTTGCAAAAGGCTAGAAAGTTCCTTCTAGTTCATATACTACATAACAGCTTCACACATACATACAAAACAGATATACATATGTATGTGTATCAATTGATGCTGGCCACAGTTGACTCTCCAATTGCATCTACAAGTTTTACAAAGTTTTAAATGTTTTGGAATAATGTTGGCCTTATGCTTGTGCAATGATTAATGTTTATAATGTTGCAGAAAGAATTTCGTTCAAGTTTCCAAATTGTTGTGGGTGGCGCCCCCTACCAGCAGCCCACTTAATGACTCATGATTCCGTTTGCTGTCGCTGCTGTTACTGCTGCTGCCGTCGCTGGCTGCTGAGAGGGGCGTGTGTGTGTGTTAGTTTCTGTTTGGGCGCTGGCAGCTGATTGGCAAACATCTTGAAGCGTCTGCATTGTAGTTGTGTGTGTGTTCGATATCGATAGCGAGAAATCGAATTTGAATACAGATGCATGTTCAAATCGATAGATGGCGTATATATATTTATATACATTCCACAGCGAGCGCAGCGCATGAAGAGAGCAATTTTTGTTTTGAGTACGATTTGCGTATTTTGTACAGTTCATGAGGAATTGTTTGTTTTTTTTTTTTTTTATATGTGTATGTGTATGCGTGTATGTGTGTATGGGAAGAGAGAGAAGAGCAGAGACGTCGAACGCGCACAAATTAGCATAAAACGAAAACGAAAATATACAAAATTTTATGGATTTTTTGTTTGTTGTTTGCTTTTTACAATGTGGGTGGTTGTTTGAATGGTGAGTGGGTGTCGGTGGTGGTGGATCGACAAAGAGAGACACAATTGTAGCGAGAGCGAGAGCACGGCAAATACATGCAGAGCAGCAGGCAGAAAGGGTGGCTGGGCTGGGTGTTTGTTGAATGTTTTTGACCAAGGAGTTAGAGCTGGACACAACGCCGGGATGAGACAATGGTGCGAAACATATTGTTGAAGGGGCGGATTGTACCCATGTGTGTGTGAGAGAGAAACAGAGAGAGTATGTGTGTGTTTGTGTGGTTAAACATTGAAAGTAATTAATAACATTTAAGAGATATACAAAAAGAGACAGCCAACAGCAGCAGCGGCAGGAGGAGCAGCAGGTGATTCAGATTGAGATTGAGTTGGAGTTGAAGCAGCCGCGACGAGTGGCCTTCAAAAGCTCGTTTGGTGCAGTGAAACATCAGCGGCGACAGCAACAGCAATTGGTATTAAATAGTACATTTATATAGGGTACTTCTTAAAAGTAGTTTTTTGTGGTATTTTATAAGTAAGTGCCAAAGCCAGTTAAGTATTTACTTGTGGTACAGTAAACGCTCGCAAAGTAGACCAGAGTTAATAATTATATCATTTGGTTCTAAGCTGCTTTTCTGTACTTTAAATGCCACAAACAACATTTATGTATGCTTATATGTCTGTGTGGGTGTACGGGGAGCTTTTCATTTAATAAAATAACTAAAGATACTATACAAATAAAAATAAAATTGAATACTAGTATGATATGTGCTACTCGAAATACTCAAACCCTAAGCGTTTAGGGTTTACAAGCTGAAGGCAATTTTAAATATTTTCTTATTTGATTAGTTTTATTTAACTTTTTCTAAACCTTCATTCTTTTTTTTTTTAAGAAAACTTTACATTTGTCACTTTAAACTTTACTAACGAAATCTTTTAATCAAGCCATAACCACATTAAAGTCAGTTACAGTTTAAAAAAAAAATTACCAAAAATAAATAATCACTATAAATATTATACACTATTAAAAAAGCCACAACAACGAAAGCTTTACAGCAAAGTGAAAGTATTAAAAAAAAAAAAAAACACTAGAGAGAGATGAAAAGACATAGAGGGTAGATCTAAAGGAAAGGTAGAAAAGACTTACCCTGGCGCTTTCCTTGAGGCCCTGCATCGAAGGATCGTGTATGGGCTTGCCCGAGGCCAATTTCGTGCAATTGATCAAATCTCCTAGAGCCGAGGCCACATCCTTGACGGCATTGATGACCATGACCTGCGAGTCGGGCTGTGAGGAGCCCAAGGAGCAGGCACCGCGTTTTACGGCCTCCGCCAGTTGGGCTAAAGATAAAGAATAATATCTGTAAGTAACGATTTTAGGAATCTTCTCAGTCTCTACTCACTTATGGTTGAGACAGCATTCTGTGCCGCATTCGCCAGCTGATCCTGAGTGCCGGCTGCTCCAGTGACCAACACCTTGGTGTCCTCCACCAGCGCCTTGGCCGTTTGCAGAATATGCTCGCGATGATCGGCAAAGCTGCCATCGCCATCCGAGTGCAGTGTGCCGGCTGTGGCAAACATAATGGTCGTGTCCAGATCTCCGATAATGCCCGAGACAGTGTGTGCCGCATTGATGCAGGCCTGGGTGCCGCGAGAACCAGCTTGGAGTGCGGCCAGGACTTGGGCCACCTTCTCGGATACATCGCGAGCATTGCGTGCAATCTCCTTCTGGGCACTGGAATCGTTGGGACTAGCGCCGCCCGCCGACGATTGAATCATCGAGCTGATGGAACGGCCCAAATCAATGACGGTGCTGCGTATGCGCATAGCCACATCCGGCGAGGTGGTCGTGGTGCTGGCACCCACCGAATCCTGGGTGAGCAGCTGGTAGTGTTGGGTCATTTCGACAGCCAACTGGGGCAGAACGGCTGGCTCCACGCTGCTCTTGGCATTCATTTCGTTGCCCAGGCGCGCGATCTCCTTGGCCGTGGCCACCATGCGCGTCTGATAGTCGACAAAGCTGTCCGAGTAGGAGGCGTTCAGCAACGACTGACGCTTGTCTGTCAGTCGGGTAATCGCGCGATTCACCTGCTCCATCAGGCCCGTGACGATGCCCGTCTCAGCGTTGATCTTCTCCACAGCCTGCTGCAATTCCTGAATGGCCTCTCGTGTGCCATCGATGGCCTCATCGAGGCGTGGATGAGCGTGTGTGGCGCGCGGATTGCCCGCCGAATCCTTGGCCGATTGCACCAGTGTAATGGCGCTCTCCACCACCGACTTGGTCTGGTTGATCAGCGACATCTGCTGCTGGCTGTGCACGATGTGAGTACAGGCGCCAATGGCACCATTCACCATGGGCACAACATAGCGCGAGATCTCGCCCACAGCGTGGCCCAGTTGCTCCGCATTATTCTTTCCGGCCACGCGAATCGGTTCCAATTTATCCAAGAGCTCCGCAGCAGCGTTCATTGTTTGTCCACTGAAGCCATGCAAATTGTTGTCCCGACGGCGGCTCAAGCCCTGAGCATTGGCAGCCAAGGCGCAGCTGTCCAGCTCACGTGTGCAGGTGCCCAAGGTGTGGAGCACCTGCTCGCACTGCGCCTGTCCTGGAGCCTTATCCCGGATGTTATCAACGAGTCGCTTCACGGACTCGGAGACTGGTGTGGAGTGCATGGACAGCTGCTGCCACACTGGCGGATTATCCGGAGTCAAAGCTAGCGATTTGGCGGCCTTGACCATCTCGACGACACCATCGATGACACCGCGCCCAGCCTGAATGACCGGCTCCTGGGCCTTGCGACCCTCTGCTGAGATTTTCGCTGGTACCGATGTAAACTCTGGACTGGAGGCATATTGACGCACTGCCTTGACAGCCTCCAGCAGCGGTTCAACAAGTCGATCCCGATTGCCGCCCGTTGGATTATCCTCAATGGCCTTGATGTCCTGCACCAGATCCGATGTGGCCGTTGCCACCTGCTTGGCCAGCACAATAAACTCATTCTTGGCCACCGGATTGTTGGTGTTCATGCTCGCCTGCCGGCAAATGGAGCATAGGTAGCTCGTGTGCTTGGCAATCACGGTCAGGGCCGAGATCATCTGTGGCTTGCCCGACTGGGCGCTGCTCACAATGTCGCAATGCTGACGAATGCCCTGATAGGCCCACGTCAGCTGCGCCTCATCAATGATTCCTGGTCGCCCGGCCACACTGCTGGGATGCGAGACACCGATGAGATAGGCCGCCTGTGAGGAGCTCTCCATCAGTCCCTGAATCGACTCGTTCACATTGTTCACCGACTGACTGAACTCCACGTGCTGCGACTGCTTGGCGTTGTTGATCATCTCGGAGATGGCATAGCCCAGGTTGCGTGACTTGGCCGTCGCCTGCTCCACGCAATCAAAGTAGCCCATCTCATTGATCGGCTCGTGCGGATAGTCGAGCATCCGACGCAGTGCATCAATGTTGCGTATGGCATTATCGCATTCCTTCTGCCCCGGAGCGGACTGAATGCTCGCATCCACCAGCTGATTGATGCTCTCCGTCACGCTGCGTGCGGCGGCAAGCAACAGATTCTTGGCATTCGGCTGGCCGGGATCGGCGGCAATGGACTTGGCCGTGGAGAGCAGCGAGCACGACTGCGTCGACACATTGCGCAGGCTGTCGATCATCTGGGAGCGCACGGGCTCATCCGTCTGGGCTTGTCCGGCCATTTGCATGCTCACGGACAGCAGATCCCTGTAGTTGGCCGCGAATTGTTGACTGCTGTCAGCCAGCAGAGCTGGACTGGCATACGATTGGACAATCTGTCCGCCAGCTGTGCTCAGCTGCTCGGCGACCTGCTTCAGCTCCGATTGCAGCTCGGCGTACGGTCGATTCGATGGTGGGAATTCGCTCACAGACAAGATCTCGCTGAGATCGCTCACGTTGCGCAGTGCAGCATCCACCTCACGTTGTCCAGGTATGCAGTCCACGGTGCGGGACAAGGCGCCCGTGACATCGCGTCCCGCCTGGGTCAATGCCTGCGGATCAGAGACGCCCTTCAGCGTGCGCTGTGCCTGCTCAATCAGCTGTGCAGAGCTGGTCACCACATCGTCGGCGCAGTCAATGATGGCCGGATTCTGTGTAGTCGCCGCCACGCCGTGCACACTCTTCGTGAATTCGCCCAGAGCCAGAGCCGTGTCACGGCCAGCGGCGCCTGCATACTGGCGTTGTCCCTGCAGCACCGAGCTCAACAGCTGGCTCAGGGCAATGCCCACATTCTTGGCGGACTTGCGCAGCTCGTCGGCTGTGTTCTCTACCGTCTCGCCGGGCAGTGGACGCAGCTGACCCGCTAGCGCCGTTTGGCGAGTGTCGTCCAGCACATGATGCAGCTTGCGTACAGCCTCCAAGGCTGACTCCAGCTCCTGGCCACCGCAGGCATCGCGCGCACGCTGAGCCACCGAATGCAGCTCCGAGACAGCCTGGCCCAGGTGCAAGGCACTCTTGGACAGCTGAGTAGCCGAGGGTATATCCGTGACAGTCGGTCGCAGGGCACGTGAAGATTTCGACACCTGGAGAGCTGGTTCGATGAACTGCTCGGCGGCCTCAATCAAATTCAGCTGTGCATGTGCATCGTCTGGCTGAGCACGCGTCGTCTTCACCGAGGTGACCAATCGTGGTATGGTGTCTGCCACGCGTTTGCAATCCTGCAGCAGCGACTCCTTGGTCTGGTGGTCCTGGCTGTGCTGCACCGCATTCTGGGCCGCCGAGATGCACTGGGTAGCCGCAGAGGCGGCCAGCTTCGAGTGGTACTCCAAGCGCTGAATGAGTCCTCGCTTCATGGCCGGCGTGTTGGCCGTGCTGGTCGTAATCTCACGCAGCTCCTCAGCGGCACGACGCAGCGCATTCTGGTTGTCCGAGTCATGGGGATTGGAGGAGCACAGACGGGCGGCCTCAACCAGCTTGGCTGTGGCATCGGCCAACTGCTTGGCGGCCGACAGCAAACGTCGCTGCATGTCCGCATCCTCTTGCTGATCCGCCTCGCCCTTGATGCTCTGGATGAGCTGTGCTGTGGTCTGGCCCAGAGTGCGGGCATGACGCACCATTTCCTGTGGATCATTGGTGGACACCAAGACGTCGGTGCCAATGATGACATTCTCGACGGGACTCAGCTCCTGGCTGGTGCGATGCGCATGCTCCCGCGTGCTCAGCTTCACATGCTCCAGCATATCCAGCAGGCTCTTGGAGACATCGCGTGCCGCATCCATCAGATCCGCCTTCAACTTGGGATCGGTGCTCGCCTCGTTGCAGACCTCGCAGAGCGCGTTCACGGCACGAGCCACATTCCGGGCCGCCGCCTCCAATTGCTCGCGACAGGCCGCATTATGCAGAGTGGGTGCCACCACCTTGGCGCAGGCCACCAGCTGACTGGTGGCCAGTGCACACTGGCTAGCCGCAGCGATGACGCGATTGCGCGCCTGATCATCCTCACAGCTGGCGGCAATGTTCTTGGCGCGCAGCACCAAAGCGGCTGTGGTATTGGCCACCGCCTTGCCCAGGTCCACCAGCATATCGTGCAGATCCCGATTCTCAGGTGCCTCCTCCTCGGCAATGGTGCTCAGCACATGCGTGGTGGCTTCGCCTACACGAGTGGCGGCATTTATCAAATGCTGTGGTGGCTCCTTGCTCTCCGGCTCGGCAGCCTTCAGCAGGTCACTGAAGGCATTGCACAGATTGCGTGCTGCCTCCAGCAACTGGTCGCCATTCGTGTCGTTCTCCATGAGGGCAGCAATCAGACGCACCTCCTTGGTCACCTCCGGTATGGTCTGCGCAATTTGAGACACCGATGCGGAAATGGCCTCCGTGTCCACTTCATCCGGCTGCGAAGCGGTTATAATCTGAGCCGTGGCGGCACTCATTGTGGCCACATGAGAGCTGACTGCCTGCTTGGAGGTGTCCAGCGTATTCTCACGCCACTCAATCGAACGCAAATCACTGCCCAGCTCCTGAATGGGTGCCTGCAAATGGATTCAGAGATTCGTAACGAGATCTAGCCAAATATTCCTTAACTCAAAATTCACCTTGGTGCGCAGCTCTTCGTCGGCGCGAATTAAGACATCCTGTCCGGCGGATATATAACCAATAAGCGCACGCTGCGGCTCGGTTAGATTCACAGAACTAATGCGTACTTCCTTAGTCTAATAATCAAAGATAATACGAAAGTAAAGTCAGTTAGATAAAAATCAATTTATCGGGAATTGAAGGCTTTGCCACATACTTTGTGAAACTTGGCATGACCGTTTTCTAAATGGTTTGCAGCATGTTAAGAGATGAAAGAATTTATTTTCGAGTTAGTTTCACTTAAGATGTTAAAAGTTTGGCGCTTTGAGGTTATGTATTCAGTTAAGAGGTGCAATGGCAACTTAGACAAAATGGCAGGAAATGAAAGTTGGATGAAATCGACTATATTCATATCTCTCTAGTCTACTTACCGTCGGCGGTTGATGCGCATGATTCACCTGGCCAACAAAGGCGCCATACTGCACAGTCTGCATTTCGTTCTGCGTAAAGGTGCGTTCACCTGTCAGCCACATCGATAGAGAGAAACGAAAAGTGTACGGAAAATAAGAAATTATAAATTATCAGAAGCATACACAAAAAGTAAAAGGCAAAAAGCAATAAGGCAGATAGTCTATATAGAAGTTTTTTTTATTCAACTAACTTTTTGCACACTAGCAATAGTCTTGTTTATAGAATAGTTAGCTAAAGCATATATTACATATATATATATATTAAAAAAAAAAAAAAAAAAGCAAAAGCTTTTGTGCAAATATCTTAAATATATCAAATGGAACTCGGTGGACTTACCGTCATAGGGCCGCATGATACCCGGATGCGCTAAACTTTCCAAGTTCAGCTTCTCTACGCGATTCGTTTCGTGTTGCAAGAAGGTGGCCCTGAAATAATAGAAAACAAGAATTACAATCAAAGGCCCTCACTCCTCTCATATGTGTCCCACTCACTTGGATGGCGCTACGGACTCCTCCACCATGGTGGAGCCCTCGTCACCCTCAATGCCAAAGTGATCCTTCGTCTGTTTCTTCTTCAATATGATATCAATATAGCCCGCAATGAGCTGCACAATCTGCTCGGCTTCGGTCGTTTGCACCGAATAGTATTGATTCGCATAGTCGCCAAAGTCCAGAGTGAAAGTGTTCGGTGAGGCGCCCCAGCGACGAACTGTTGTCAATGGCCAGGAGACTAGGATCTCCTTGGTGCGCTCATCCAGACGCAGCACAGAATCTTTGGTAACGCCCAGGAGGCGCGGCACTAGCTTATTCTTGCCATTCATCTTCTCCTTGACCAGGAAGAAGGTAACGCCATATGTGGGCAACTCCCGAGCGGTCTTGGTGTACAGAACTTTGGCGTCGATTTCCGTTAGTTCGTAATGTTTCTTATGCTCCGCAAAGATTTTCTTCTCAATGTTCTTGACGCGCACATACGACTGGGGCAGAAAGTCCTTCAAGCTGAGCAGAGGAGGTAAAGAATTGAATATAATGAAGGATTGCTAGAGAAAGGGTTCAAGCACTGCACTTACTCCAAGAAGCCGGGCTTATGCTTGGCCTCGTTGTACGGTCCGAATTGTATGTGTACCTGAATGCCAGCGAATTCACAAGCTAATCAAAAGAACAACAAATCAGAATTCATAAGGCTAAACATACAATTTTCCAGCACAACTCACCTTTATCCTGTGTAACAGGATGCGTGCCATCGAGAATGGCATCCCTGGCCTGCACATAGAGCAGATTTAGCTGCACTGGATCACGCGAATCGATGTTCTGATCCGAGAAGAAGAAACGACGTCGCAACAGCACCGTCTCCGACTCATCGATGCCCTGTTCGCGCAGTGTGCGACCCACATCAACCCAGTTCACTGAAATAAATCAATATTAGTTAAGTGGCCAGTCAATAGATGGCGCTATCAACTCACTTTCATCGTCGGTTTTCAGCTTCTTGCGCAAACTTTCCATTTTGGCATCGCGATCCTTTTCGGTAAATTTGCGCTTCAACGTCAGCGTGGCAAATTTATTATCGGGCAGATTCTCATTCTGCGCCTCATTGTCCTCGCGCACCAATCCATACTCCTCATGATTGGTGATGCCAATCTTGGTGCAAATAACCACCATCAATTGGGAAACGGGCTGAGAGTCATCGACCAGTATGGTCTTGACGGCGCCATCCAGCATGCGAACACGCAGAGTGCGCAGCTTTCGCCGATACTCGAGCGTGTCCTGATTATGCAGTATATAGTAGCCCAATGTGCGTCCGGCCTCTAGCCAAACGCCCTGCTGGTTCTGCTCATCCGAAATGAAGAGTCCATATTCGCTAGCTGTAAGGATAATAATTATATAGAAATTGATTGAAGACCTTATCGAGCGTTTACTTACGTTGTCCCTGCACTGCTTCGGCAAATTTATCGCGTATGATTTTGCATGCATCGAAGACTGTGGTATTTGGTTGGAATTGTATGGTCTTCGTCACTCGACCACCCTCCAGCTGTATGCGCAGCGACAAAGTGGACATATTTGCGTCGTCTACGTTTCAGTCGACGTTCTAGTCTTAATCGTTGGCTTAAACTTAATATATTAGGTGTAGTAGAAAATGTTGTCAAAGGCACTGCAATGAAGTGAGGCAATACGAAATTATGAAATAAATGGCCATTCAAGTGTTATAAATAGCGTAGTTCGGAGCAAAGACCAAAAACCAAGAACCAAAAACCAAAAACCGAAACGGCAACCGAAAACAGCAAAACCTTCAACCAAAGACCAAAACCAACCCCCAAAAAAGGCAAAAGAGATAGCCGGAACGGGACAGCAATCAGGCAGCACAGGACCGGGGGCCCAGCCACCACCCAAAAAGCAGACAATGTCGCTGCGCTGCTGCTGATGAAAATCTTCTATACACACACTCACACTCACACTCACACACACACACACACAGACAATGTGTGCCCACTTCAGTGTTCAAATCAAAGCCTGGTCACTGTAGCTGGGGGTTGACTTGCTTACACAGCCTGCCCCGCCGCCTCCGCTGTCGCCGTTGCCGTCGCTGGCACTGCTGCTGTCATTATGCCAAGCAGCGACGTGTGCGGCGACGCCAACGCCAGCAGCGACGTCGGCTGCGCCATTTTATGCGACATTAATGCCTGGATTTTTAGCTAAATTCACTTAATGCTCGACTGGCTACACCCACGGCCCCGCCACTAATTGATTTTCTATCCTGCTGTGGGGCAATGTGTGTCAGTCAGCGTACTGCCCCGCCCCCAGCTCTGGTGCCTGGTCTCTCCGGTACACGATATAGAATTCTTCATTATTTTTTCTGCTTTTTTCTTCTTATGTAAAAATCGATATTTTGCACAGCTTATGTTTTGGTTGTCGCATCCCCCGGCATACGGAAGCACTTGAAATATCCGGCAAAAGCTGTCAGCCGTACACAAGAGGCACACACACACACAGACACAGAGAGAGAGAGAGACAATATATATATGTATATATCGGAGGCACACACACAGACACTAGTTTAAACAAAACTTTACTTTTGGCCAGTTGGCAGAACGTCAACTGCTCCATATGGCCGGGCTTTATGGAAAATGTTGACTTGACTTGAGTTGACTAGAGTCTGCTATGTTTTGTTGTGGAGCTCTGCTGAAGGATGCACGTCTGCTGCCCACGAAATCTGGCACGTAACTGAAAAAGGTTACCTCAAAAGTGGACCAGCCTAGGGGATGCTGCGACGTCGACGTCGCTGCCGAGCGCATTTTCGCTGTCTGCCTGGGGTGACAAAGAGATAGATAACAAGAGGGAGAGCGAGAGTGAGAGAGAGAGAGAGAGAGCGCCGCCTGCGCAATGCGTGCTTCAGTTTACTCAAAGGGTGCAGCAGCTGAAGCAACCCCAACAGAGCGGCGCGTGTAGAGTTTGCTCTCCCTCTCTCTCTCTCTCTCTCTCTCTCTGCTGTTACTCTCCCAATTGTAGACTCTGTGCGGTGCTCGCCCGAGTGGCGCCAGCCGGCAAAATGCCAGCGTTTTGCGCAGCTTAAGCGGCGCTGCAGCAGCGACAGCGACTGAAGGCAGCGAACTGCAAAAAGCCACAAAGGGCGTAATCTGATCGAACTGAGAAACGCGCTCGCTGCGCAGAGGGAATCCCTCTGTAGGCAGGCAGCCAGGCAAGGCAACCTTCAATAGAGCGTGCGCAGGGCCTGGCCACAGGATACATGAAATATTTTGCTGTTTTGCGGTTCGAGATAAAAAATAGAGAAACGTGCTGATAAGGGAATTGCAAGTGGAAGGGACAGCTGTAGCAATAAATGCAACTAATGATAAATCGAACAAAAAAGCGATTGATTAAATAAATTGCGAATATCAAAAAAAAGACATGATGGGAGATAGGTATAATATGGGGTTTAATTTAAAGAACTAATTTGATCGGAAAATATACAAATACTGATACGAATATTACGCAAGGGCAATAATTTCAGCTTACAAATGAGGATAGATCATATTAATGATATGATATAAGATTAATGCAAAATGTAGATGTATTAGTAATATGGAAATCGAGATGACAATAAATTTATAAATGAATTAATTATATTTAAATGAATTCACTATTCATAAAAAAGTGTTTTAAAAATATATGCCAAACACTTTTTGGCTTCTCTCGAACAGAGTTACCAAAAATTGAAATACTTATACACATATTGTATTATAAACAGAGCTAGTTGTATATATATTTCCCTTGTCACTTGTCGCCGTTGCCAGCTTTTTGTGAATGAATGAAGTACTTGATGTGTAATACAATACCCTCCATTAATTCAATTAACTGAGGTCTACCCCAAAAAGAGACATAACCTCAAAATAAACACACACCGAGAGAGCGAGGGAGAGAGAGACAGAGATGGATTGGGTAAAACTAACAATGTGCCGCAAAACAGATAAAAGGACAGTGCGTTGTATAAGGATGTGACTGGGATGTTATAGAGCTGAAAGACAAACACCAGAGGGACGCAGCTAGGCGATAGCTATGTATACACATATACAGTTGCGAAAAATAAAATAGCACCACTTGCAAACGCAAAGTTTAAGAAGTTCTCCTAGGTGCATTTATCAATGTATTGATCTAATTTTTTCTTGTATATAAGCAGAAAACAATTAATAATCGCAACAAGCAAGAATTATCCCAAAAATATTAATCGTTTTTATATAATTCAAAAAATTCTCAAAAAAGTCGTAAAAATGCCGAAAAAAATAATAGCACCACTAACCCTTTTCGAGTGAAAATCTATATTTTTCGCAGATTTGAATATCTTCAAAAGCACTAATTGATGAGATTTGTTGGTTATATATCTATTTTGATTAAAAAATTTTCAGAATTTGTGAAAATTTTCAAAAAAAATGGGTCGTGAAGAGCATTACACCACCGAACAACCCAATCTCATCAAAAAGTTGATTTCGGCTCAAAATTTTCACAGGAAAGTTGGTCATTTGATGGGTTGTTCAAATAAAATGATCCACAATGCATTATTCCATAAAAAAAATTGATGAAAAGCGCAGATTGCGCTGAGTTCTGACCCAAAATCATGTCACTCGTCTCATTTACGAGAGTAAAAGGATCCTTTTAAGCCGGCTACTCAACTGAAAAAGGACCTAAACATATCAGCAATGGACCAAACAGTATGGAAATATTTAAGACATCACGATTTGAACACTTTCCGTTCAAGAAAAGTACCATATTTGAATATAAAACACATTTCCAAACGGATGCCGTTTGCAAGGGAAACACAAAAATTGGTCTACGCAGGAATGGAGAAACATACTTTTGAATAATGAAAGTAAGATGCTAATTTTTAGTGGAAAAGGATCGCGGTCCTACGTGAGACATCCACAGAACTTAGAATTCGGTCCTAGATATACAAAAAAAACCCTTAAACATGGAGGATCAAGTGTATTAGTATGAGACTGATTTTTTGCAAACGGCATCCGTTTGGAAATGTGTTTTATATTCAAATATGGTACTTTTCTTGAACGGAAAGTGTTCAAATCGTGATGTCTTAAATATTTCCATACTGTTTGGTCCATTGCTGATATGTTTAGGTCCTTTTTCAGTTGAGTAGCCGGCTTAAAAGGATCCTTTTACTCTCGTAAATGAGACGAGTGACATGATTTTGGGTCAGAACTCAGCGCAATCTGCGCTTTTCATCAATTTTTTTTATGGAATAATGCATTGTGGATCATTTTATTTGAACAACCCATCAAATGACCAACTTTCCTGTGAAAATTTTGAGCCGAAATCAACTTTTTGATGAGATTGGGTTGTTCGGAGGTGTAATGCTCTTCACGACCCATTTTTTTTGAAAATTTTTTAATCAAAATAGATATATAACCAACAAATCTCATCAATTAGTGCTTTTGAAGATATTCAAATCTGCGAAAAATATAGATTTTCACTCGAAAAGGGTTAGTGGTGCTATTATTTTTTTCGGCATTTTTACGACTTTTTTAAGAATTTTTTGAATTATATAAAAACGATTAATATTTTTGGGATAATTCTTGCTTGTAGCGATTATTAATTGTTTTCTGCTTATATACAAGAAAAAATTAGATCAATACATTGATAAATGCACCTAGGAGAACTTCTTAAACTTTGCGTTTGCAAGTGGTGCTATTTTATTTTTCGCAGCTGTATGTATGTCTATATTTATAGCTAATATTAGAAAGGGAAAGAGAAATGCATCTAAAATTACAGCTTACTAAGGTTTCAATTGCAGAACCATTTTTATGGCAGCTCATAAAATTGCGCTAGCATCAAAAGACTTGCGATTTCCCCGCAGATTTTCATAGCTGGCGCATGCAAATGCCACTTGACCAACTTCAGTTCCTCACTCTTCTTCTTCTTCTTCTTCTTTGGCTCATACTAATTGGCAAGCACTTTTCGCTGCGGGGAAGTCCCACTGTGCGACTAATGGATGAAATTTACGGCCAGCCAAGTTTTCTATGGGTCCACTAATTAATTGCCCCAATGTGGAGCCAAGTGCACTTTGGAATGCCTGTTTATTGGAATTCACACATAAACCTAGGGCTTGTTATGTTGCTTTCTTCATTTGTTGATGATAAAAGTTTTGAAATTCAATAAAAGGCTCTATGATTTTACGTCTCGTTTATAGGGGTTTTGGATATAACAAATTTGTTTTCTTCTGTTTTCTTCTTTGTTTTTCTTCTTTATGATTCAATTTGGAATCATTAAGTGCTGCCATGAAGCAATATAATGAAACTAAATATTTATTACTATTAATATTTAGGGCGTTTAATGAAAATTTTGTATAGTATATAAAAGATAATTTATAAATGTTTTCCCCTATAATAATATATATATTGAATTCATTATTTTGTATAGATTTTCTAAAGAAAAGAATATTTGCAAAATAATTCCCAAACATTTTGGTGGCTACTGAAAATCGACTAGTTTATGACTGCGTGCCGTAGCAGTCAGCCTTAATGCTTTAAACTTGCATGCACAGTGCTTGCTGGCGATTAAGAGTGTTGTAGCATACAGCTTTAGTGCTGGAACGTGGCTGGCTTTAAATGTTTATTAACATAAATAAAAATTTGAACAGATTAATTTTTTTAATAAAATAAAATAAAATCAAGAGAAAAAATCGAGGAAAAGTATAGTTTCCTTAAATTTGAATATTTTCTACTTACTCGTCGTGCACATTTTGAAGCTCATTAAAGGAATTTCGTTTAAAATTACGTAATATTTTATGTTCTTTTTTCTCCGTTTCGGTTTTTTCGAAAGGCACTCAGGACTCGTGTATTGTGTTGTGTGTGAGTGTGTGTGTTGTTTGATTTATATTTTTTTAAATATAGCTGTTTTTGTTTTTTTTTTTGTTTTCTTTTTTTTTTTTGGCACGGGTGTGAAGGGATTTTAAAAATCGTTGACTACGACGGGCAGCGCACGACGATCGGAGGGCCCGACTGACACCACTTAATGCGGCGGCAACTGCTGCTCATCGAGCTGAGGCACGTTTGTGGTGTTGAAACGGCGGCACGGATACCCGTTCAGCACGTTTTTGTACAAGAAATTGTACGGAACCGATAAGTTAAGAGCGAAAACTAAAACACAAAATGGAAAACGACTAACACGAGAGCCTAACTCCCTACAACTATATAAATCTGTTTAAAAAGTAGCTTCCAAAAACGCGACTACTACGAATCTCAATATATTCAAATATTCATCTCTATATATAACAAATAACGGCTAAAAACTGTTTGTATACGGTATATATCTATATCTATATATATAGGGTTAAAAACGTTCTGTGTATATATAATCTTAACAAATTTGGTGTATTTGGTGTTTGTTTCTTTAGTTAAGGCAAATTATTGGCAGAGTTCGAGCCTAGGGCCTAAATTTCTAGACAGCTACAAAAAATGTTGCATTAAATTTCTAAGGCACACGACGACAAATGCAACCAAAAACGCGAATCAATTTAATAGTTAATAATTTTTGTTTAATAATTTTTTTTTTTTTTAATAACTTTTAAGGCACTTTGATGTTAAAGACTAAAACGAAAAGGCACGCGTAAAGGCAACAATAACAATAACTTAACAACGTTTTCTTTTTTTTTTCTCAGTTTGAAGAACAAAAGGCACAAAACGGTGGCGCGTGACAACTGCTTGAAGCAACACTTGAACTTGAACTGAAAGAGCAGATGCAGAGTTGGATGCTGGGCTGGCTAGCTGACTGGCTGACTGGCTAGCTGGCTGGCTGGCTGACTGGCTGTTGTTGTCTGACTCGATGATGATGTCAGCGCCTGGCGTTGTGTCCTGCCCGGATCGGAGGCTAGGCCTAGAATGATGTGCTACGCCGGCGACACATCGTGCGCTTCTGATGCAAACATCATTCATGCCACAAGTCGTAAGCAATATGAAAATCAACGGGCGTACAAAAACGAACGAAACACCAACTGGGATGCTGAGCTCTGCTGCGCATGCTCCAAGCCAAAAAACGTTCAAGCTGAAACCGAATTATGGGCAACGACTGCACGTGCAAGAGGGATGGGTGCAGAGATCAACAGCTTTGGGGGTTGGAGTTGCTAGCTGCCACTTTGTCGACTTTTTCTTTTCCTTTGCATACAAATATATATATATGTATATTTTTTGGGCAACTGCGACAACAACCACCAACTGCGCGCCCAATGGGTGGGCCAGGACCACCAATGGCTGCGCTGCTCTGCTTATATACAACAACAAGCAGCAGCAGCAGCAGCAGGAGCAGGAGCAGCAGCATCCTCCTGCCAAGTTGTATAAATGGCAAGACTAACTATTTTTTTTTTTTTTCTATTATATACAAATATATAAATTTATATATTATGCAAAATGGTATGCTTGCTGCGGGATATCTTGACTTGAAGTTTTAATTAGCTTTGATTAATTACAGTCAGCTAGATTAAGTATACGTCACTTGGGCAGCGTCTGCACTGAGCAAATGCAGCTAAAGTAGAAAAAGAAAAAATAAATGTTGACAACTTAACTGAAGACCCTTTTAATCATATGTATATATTGTACATATAGATACCTATATGCATGTATGTATATATGTCTCTATATGGTATTCACAGCCCCAGCTAACAAAGCCAAGTCAAGTCAACTCAGCAAACGCTGCCGCCATGAAAAAACTCAACTGGCGCGACTTTCTGGCGCCACAGCCTCCATTTTGTCTGGCCATATAAAAGTGTATGTGTGTGTTAGTGTGTGTGTGTGTGTGTTGGCGCGTGTGCGTAGGAGTCCTGTGCCAGCAAGGAATCTGCACAGCTAACACTTTGCTGTGCTTGACGACAACGGCGATTCGATTCAGCATAAAGTAAAAACTTGCCAGAGAGACAGAGCATGGGGTATGCCAGACTAACAGGCAGCAGCAGACAAGAAATGAAGCTAGAAATGCTCGTATACAGATTCATTAGACTAAAGCTTCCAACACGCTATGTTAATGAGCGATCTGGCATCTCTGTTAAAAGATAAAAGGCTGCTAGATGGGTCAATCGAATATGGACAACCCTATATATATCTATGTCTTCCAATCTCTCATTTAGCTTGCAAATCTTATCAGACTTCATATCACAGTCTACATAGGGCATTGGCTCGTCTATCATTTGAGATGCGCATCGGCACCCTCTGATTGCTTTGCTTCCACTCCCGTTTATTTGCGTGGGCGGCCAAAGGATAACAGAATGTCATGTAGACTGCGCCAATGTGGAGCCTTTTATGTAATTTCCACAATTTTTATTTTGTGTTTGCGAGCAAATGAAAAGAAATAAAATGGAAGAAAGAAAGAATTTCGCTCGCATAAATGGTCTGAGGCAGCAGAGCCAGAGGCAGAGGCATAAAAATTTTCAAGAAGAAGAGGAAAACAACAATATCAAATCCATAAAAACCATGGAGAGACACTGCGAGGCCTATTCAAAGTTCGTGCAGTCAAATTTGCTGAATCACAACTCCCCCCACAAAAGAAAAAGAAAAGCAGAGAAAAAAGTTATCTCTATGAAAATTATATTGTTTTAATATCTAACGAAACTGTAGGGTATTCAAAGTTGGGCAGTCGTTAAACGAAACTACTTCTGAGGTAGTTTGAGCGGGCCCCTACTGAAGGAGAGTAGCTCGTAAACCTATTTTTTACCATCACTTAGTTATGTTTTATAGCAGTTTGGTAGCACTTTGTAATCAGCTAAAATGAAATGTTTGGGAACAGGGAGAGTTTGACTGGAATATACCCTGTATTAGCTACATTAGTAGAACAGTAGCTGGATTAACAAAGTAAACGAGTTATATATACATAGCACATAGCATATTGGTTTTGCTGAAATGCATAATACAAGCATAAAGGGCGTGGCAAAGCCCATTCCTCATAGGAGATCGATCTAGCTCTGTTTTGTCTGTCTATATTATGAAGTTGTCGCTCTTTTAACTTAAAAGACTAACATAAAATAACACAAAATAATTTGTTGAGTACATTACATATGTGATACATTACATATGTGATAAACATGCATTATTATGTGTTATAAATATATTTGATTGTGATTCTTGAGCCTTTTAAATAAATAATTATATAATTCAGTATACATAAGTATGCTATTATATATTTAAAGATATACATTTATATATAGACTTATTCATAGGAAAAACTCACCTCAATTTGCATTAGCCGAAATCGGTGCCAGTTTTCAGTTTTGAAGCAGTTTGCAGTTGGTTCGTTTCGGTAGTAGTAAAAATGAAGTGAAGTTAATGTTTTTTTTATTTTTAGAAAGTTTCGTGCTAATTGTTGTCGTTGTTGCGTTTGCTTCGTTGTGGTTGCTGTGGTTGTTGTTTCTTATTGTTTCTGCTACCTCTGTTTCTTCTTCTTCTTCGTCTTCTAGTTGCTGTCGTTAAAATATTTGCTTAAGAAATCTGCAAGTAAAAAAGTGAGTTATAGACGTAAGTGCGATAAGTGCTTGATGTAATATAAATCTTTCAACAGTTTTCGAGAGGGGAAAATGGAAAATGGAATTGCATGCCACAGCAGTGCGGCAGCAGTGGCAGCAGAACTTGCTGCACGCATCTGAAACGCATTTTTCCTGTTTTCATTTTCCATATTAGCGAAGCGCGACCTCACCAGCAGTGGATGCCACATGCTGCACGTAGGCACATATATGGGCAAATGCCACCAAGTTGTTGCAGACAGCAGCCGGGTTTATCAGCTAGCAACAGCAGCAGCAGCAGCCACAGCATCAGCTAAAGAATGTTGCACCCGACTTTTCCATTAGCGTTGTTTTGTTTATAAAAATCAATCAACACCCAAAAGCCCAAAAGCTGAACAAAGCGTGACTAAAAATGGGCTAAGACCGAGGCCGAGTCCAACTGCCAGCAAGGCGGTTGCTGCAGTTGCTGCAGCCCGGCCAAGAATGCGGCAAGTGGCAAGAGTCAAGAAACCATTAACAAGTCAGCGCCGACTTGGAGCAATGAAATAGAAAATGAGCCGAGCTGACCCACCTCTGTGGCAGGTGCAATCAGCTAGGCGGCTCGTTGACACCCGCTGCGGCTGTAAAACAAAAGTTGCCGCATTTCGTTTGTCAACTATTTGTGGCGTGGGCCACCGATTGTGGCGTCGGTGTGGGCGCTGCAGCACTTGACAACTTGTTTGGCTCTATCTGTCTGGCTGATTGTGGGCCGATTGTGTTTGGCCAGCGGTTCAAGTCGGAGCTGTTGCTTTGCCGCTTGATAACGAGGCACGTAGTTAAAGCGAACACAATCTGAGACCTTGGCACGATTCTCACAATCATCACTAAACGATACTCAATAGCTGCTTGGGCGCTGTGGCACGTACGATCCGTGGGCGTGGCCGCTGATTGGATATGCTCAAGTTAACTACTCGTCTCTAAATAGTTAAGTCACAAGCAGAAGAAAGTCGAGAGGCGAAGAGATCCAATGGATGCTGATGCATTAACTATTTTGGAATTATAATCTGAATAACTGAGAAGGTAGAGTTAAAAGATGTTGAAATAGTAAGTCAAGGAGATGAAAAGTCAGCAAAGAAAGAAGCAACAGAGAAAATGTAAAGAAACAAAAAAAAACTTTAAAAATAAAATGATATTAATTTATTAAATTTATTATATGAGGAGAGAAAATGTTAGAAATAAAGAACTTATAGGGGTTCCAAGCAAATAAATTTCCTTAGCTCGAATTATTTATAATTTCCAAGCCAATTTCTTTGCTGATATATCTTATAAATCACATAACGCAAGATAAATCATAAATATAAAAAAGTCGTTTTTATAAATAACACAAAATTTAACGTAATAGAAAGCAGAAAACCTAAATTCAAATGCGCAAAAGTTTGGCCAACGAATAAAAGCCAAAAGCCCACAGATTTTAATTAAGCCAAAAAAACATAGCTACAGCAGCTAGACTAGCTAGCATCGTCTGTGTATATATACAAGTGTGGTATAGGGGCAACTAAAAATAGAGAAAAATCAACGATGAAACTTTTTCAAGGTAAACAAAGCATAATTCGGAGAGTGGCATAAATCTCTCACTGAGAGATCCAATGGATTTTCCATGCCCAATATGCTGGTTGGGATCGGCGCTGCTCTGCTCTAATGCCTCCCTCTGTGAGATGCTGGGCTCATCAATGAAAGAAAACAGCCTACTGATCCACCTTCCCCGCCTTCTGCTGCCCAGTTCATGTCACAAATTTCATGGCAGACTGAAAATAGAACGAAATCTATGAGGCGGAGGAGCCTGTACAAGATCAGAGCAACCATAAAATGCCGGCTAAAGTTGACGTCAAAAAAAAAAAAACAACAAGGTGTGACAAACATTTCAGTTGATCTTTGTGTGTAAGACCAGGGGCCACATGATGATCATCACTGAGCAGTGATGATGATTGCCTTTGAAAGGTGTTGATCATTAATGATCATTGAACACTGCTACTCATCATGGACCACAGATGATCATTAGAACAGTGTGATACTGGCCTATCTGGAGCTCCCTTCGAAGAATTATATATTCATTTATGCGTATCACTTGCTGATCATGATCACAAATAATTACAACTGATCGCTGGTCATCTCTGATGATCGCTAATGATCATCAGTTCGCGCGCTTGTGAGCATAATGTGTATTCATTTTGGCTGACTAATTTGTAATGATCAGTGATGATCATTAGAGATAGCTAATGCTCATTAGTTCCCCTGTGATGCTGGCAAATCTTGAACGCCCCCCAAAATTGTGTATTCAGACAATTTGCTGGCACTGAGTCTGGGCCTTTGTGTATTTGGGGTCTTTCATTTGATTTTTACGCGAATGACTCATCGTTGAATTTTTAGATATTTCATTTCATGCATTTTAGGTGTACGACCAGATGGTATAGTGAATTGAATCGTATTTGTATTAGCTGAAGCTACAATTGATGTCAGCGGAAATTCTGAGGCGTTGACTAACATCTAAAATAATGGTAGTTGAATGTGTGTATAAATCTAGAACTCAATTAAACACAATTCATTGACTTTTCAGTTGAATTAATAATAAGAAAATAAATATTTATATTTCAAATTGTAAAAAAATCTTCGTCATGTAATGCTGAATACAAGAGTATGGTGTATAGTTTATAGGTATGGTATATATGTATAATAGTTCGGGTACAAATACTTGAAAATTCTATTAGGAAATTCTCTTACGAACTTTACAAATCATACAAATCATGCTACATAATCATATAACTGAATATTACAAGAGCCTCCACAGCTGAAGAACTTAAGCCCTATGTTCTTCCAAATCTCCGCGTAATTTAGATAACATCTTTTCAAATGCTTTTTACTACCATAACTTTTATACTCTGAACACATCGTTCAACCACATAATCTTGGCGATATAATCAGAAGCTTATTTTCCTTTCATAGATACATATATTTAACCTATTTAAGAAGTCATTCAACTTTAACTTTATACATATATCGCACAGCTGATCGCTGGCTAGCAATTTATAATATTTAGTAAACATTTCGCGTTGGGCAGCTGCGATAAGATTTCGCTGGAGTTTCTAAATGCAAATTGTAAAAGCAAAGTAGAGCGAGATTAACAAAGCAGCTGGCTAAAGCAAATAAACGCTATAGCTAAAAAGAGGAAGACAGAGGGTGAGAGAGACAGCAAGTGATAGTGTGTGAGAGAGCTGGCAGTCTATTGGGTCAACTAG
Organism: Drosophila arizonae; assembly: GCF_054131065.1. Classification (NCBI taxonomy): domain Eukaryota; kingdom Metazoa; phylum Arthropoda; class Insecta; order Diptera; family Drosophilidae; genus Drosophila; species Drosophila arizonae. The sequence goes on along the minus strand of NC_142924.1, from coordinate 7,108,922 downwards.
ACAACTAGACAAGAGCGAACTTTGACTCGCCAGCTCCGACTGAGACTGAGACTTGGGAAATGGCACTCTGGATGTAACTGCAGATAACCCCAGCTGTAATTTGAGTAAACAAGACTTTGAGACGCAGACGTCGTCACTCGGGCAACTCTTCGGCACACACAATGCCGCACAAATTTTGTATCACTATCAACAACAACAACAACAATGAGCATTCACTCTCTGGCTTATTGATGGCAAAATCCAGATAAAAGATGCATTAAAAGTAACAAAATACACAATAAATAAACACAAACAATAGCAAACAAACAAATCAAATCGAATGACGTTTCGAACCACTGAGAAGGGTAGAAGGTTTGCTTTGCGAAAAGTGGGCGTGGCATGGATTGAGTGGGTGGATTGTGGTTGATGTGGCTGTCGGTTGAGTGGCTGAGTGGCCCTGTAATTTTCAATTAGAATGCATCAAGGTGGAAAAGGGGGGAGAAACCACACACACACTCTCTCTCACACCCACCCACCCATACACACGCACACACATCCATTCATAATGACAACAAATTATGTCAACAGATAAACATCGCTGAAGCTAATTAAAAGGCCTTGTGACTCTTTGCTTGCAGCTTAGCTCCAATTAAGTTTCACTTATGCTGTTTAAAGATTATCAATTGAGTCACGTTGGGAATATCCTTTCAGTTCGAGCTGTCGCTGCTCAGTCTACGCATCCTCCAGGCAGCACTTGAGGCCAATGCCAAGAAAACATTTTATGATTGGCTGCCAACAAAAAAAAAAAAAAAAAAACAAAAAAAAACAAAAAAAAGCGTTGAGGGAACTTCTCATTCCCAGCTACTTTAACCTAAAGCAAATGCTACAACTGCTGCTGCTTCTTCTTATTCATTTGCTAGTGCTGCTGCTGCTGCTTCGCCTGCTCCTTTTGCAGGGGTCGCAAAAAATTAGGCTCCCGCCAGTCGGGCTCCAATGTGATTTTCGCACAAGTGAGTGCCAAGAGAGACAAACATAAATACATGTATGTATATATGTACATGCACACATATATGCGCACACATACAAACAAGCATGCACTGAGAGAAACAATTGGCGAATATCTTTTAATTATTTTTTATTTTTATTATTTTATATATACAGTTATTATACTATATAACTATAAAGTCTACGGAAAATTTGAGCGATACATATAAATATATATTCAGTTAAGAGATAACAAAATTAATTTATTTTAATCAAAATGTTATCTATTTTGTGATAAGTTGTAGACTTAAATAAATAGATATATAAAAATATTTTTCTTTTAATTTATTTATTTATTTTTTTTTAATTTATATTTTTATTTATTATTTACATACTGGAAATTCTCTTTCAAGCCGTTTTTTCAGACTCAAAAAGATTTTAATCTCTGCTTCATTAATGCAAATTTTCTTACATGACTCGACTGTGGAATAGCTAGTTAATTTCTCTCAGTGCAAATACATATATTACTACAGACTGAAACTTATATATGCTATATATATAGCACTTGGGCGGCTCCCGTTGCTACGTTGACTTTGGCATGCGATTTGCGTACTTGAATGCCACATTGCATCCATAAACTAACTGAGAATAAGACGTAAAATGAGATATACGAGGGAGGACGAGGAGGGGTACGCAACTGTCGAACGGACTGGCACAAAGGCTTTCATTGATTAAAGCCTGCGCCCTGGCCCCTGCCACGCCCATCAAGGCCAGGCGAGAAAACTCGCGATAACTGCCAATGGACACGCCACACGCCCAAACAGACGGAAAAGGGGTTTTTATTATATTTTATTTGTATTTTTTTCCGTATTTTGTTTTTTTTTTTTTTTTTTTTTTTTTGCAGCATATCAAATCACTTAGGGGAATGAAGATTTAATTGGGTGGTGCGACGGTGCAGTGGTGCAAGCAGCGAGGATTTGAGCATTGACAGTTTATGAGTGGAGCACGCAAATTTTTTTTTTTTTCCATTTATTTATTTTGTATATTTTTTTGTAGTTACTTAAACTTTGGGGTTGGGCAAACAGACGGAGTTAGGCCAAACAAACTACTGAGGGGAAGATCTTTTAGCAAATGAATGTTTAGCTTGGAATTTAAAAACGTAATGAGGGAGAGGATATCAGAGTGAAACCATATCTGTATATATGCAATCAGAAGAAATACAACTTAGACAGTAGAAGAAATATGAAACATACGAAAATACAGTTGGACACAACTGAATATATATCATATTTATGTATATCAATAATTATGTATATAAAAAAATTATATCTGATTTTAGGCAAGATCTTACAAAGTAACTCTGCATTTCTGCCATTGAGTATTTTCCATTCCAAAGATATTTGATTTTCATTCACTTCGTTGTCTGCACTTTTCATTTCATTAAAATTCGCAGACAGTTTAATCAACACTAATATATACTAAAACAAGTAAGAACGTTGCAGTCGGGCGTTACCGACTGCGGAATACTCATTCACATCCCATCAACAATTTAGTAGTTAAGTTTCGTTTTAATACTGTAGAATATACAGGTTTTTCCGATTTGCCACGCCCCAACTGGGCGTAGACACCTCATTTTTGGTCAGTTTTTAGAAAGAGATAACGTTACCCTAACTGCAAAGTTTGAATGCTTACCCTAAAAAAATGTGAAAATTACAGGGTATTTTTCGATATGCCACGCCCCTAAAGAGGCGTAAAAATTATTTTTGGGGAATCGATAGAGGAGGCTACCAGTAACTCAACTATCCAAATTTGAAGCTTCAAGCTATTATACTTTAGGAGATATAAACTTTTGCGGTTTGCCACGCCCCCTGTGGGCGGACATATATCCGACAAAACTTTTTGGTCTTGGGTGATCAGTCCGAGTATATATACAAAATTTGAGGTCTCTGCCATCAATAGTGTCCAAAATATAGGAGAATTTTAAAAATCACTATATCTTCAGGTCCGATTTGCCACGCCCCTAACGGGCGTAGACTTATAATTTATCTTCAGACTTTATAGAATCATACCATTAGCTGACGTGCAAAATTTCAGCATTCTAGGTTTACAACTTTAGGAGATATAGTTTTATCCGATTTGCCACGCCCCCAATGGGCGTAGATATATCCGCCATAGCTCGTGATCTTGGGTGGTCAACGCGGACCTACATACCAAGTTTCAGCTTTCTAGCTCTTCAACAAACATGATTTCTGGTATATGGGAAAATGCATTTTCCGATTTGCCACGCCCCTAGTGGGCGGATCGGGAAAATTTTAACACTTTATAAATCGGAGATATACACGAGTATGTGTTCCAAATTTCAAGTCTCTAGCTTCAATAGCGCCGAAATAGATTGCGTTCATACGGACAGACGGACAGACGGACGGACGGACAGACGGACAGACGGACAGACGGACGGACAGCAAGACGGACATTGCACAAAACCAATATACTGATTCACTTTCGTGAATGAGTATAAAAAAAGCAACTACAATCAACTGTATAATAATAAAAAACATTTGACAGATGTTTTAAATGCTTAATTAATATCAAGAAATAGAAAATAAACGTATTTGTCGCTATATCTAGTTACAAATCAAGTATTGAATGACTGACAGATTGTATATATACATATATATATATAGTATTTACACAATATAAGCTCTAGCTGTGAACGCGTGACGTAATTAAGCAAAAGGTTTTATGATAGTAGCCCTACCCTGGAGCGTCTCAGATTAAATGCGGTAAGCACAAGGAATGTAAACAGTTATGAGAATTTATATAGGTATTTATATAAACGAGTAAACACATACACATACATATATACAGTGAGTAGATAAAGCGAATGCGAGTAGCGAATTCCAGTTTGCATATTTAAATCTTTTCATAATTTCAACAAGGCGACTGACTTGAGTCTCAAGACCGCGAGTCTTGTCTATATATAGACAAGATATAAATATACAATACACATATTTAAATGCATATGCAAAACGAAGAACGCACGCACACACACACACACACACACAGACACACGCCGAGTTGCAATCAATGCATATTAAAATGATTATTATAAATCCTTATCAGGCCGCTCAGAGTCAACAATGAGACTTCCTTCGATGACTAAGCGCCTGGCTGACGCAAAGCTGAAAAAAGTGGGCTGTCAGCCAACGGGGCGTGACCAGCAGCAGCAAAAAGGGAAATACTCGAAATTCCAATGAGTTAGCCCCCCACACTCGAATCCGATTGCGCTTTGGTTTCATTTTCGCTCACTCTCCATCTCTCTCTCTCTGCCTATCTCTCTCTCTTTCTCGCTCTCTGTATCTCTGTTTGGAGCAGCTTCACCTCCAGCTTCACCATTTGCCACTTGCCACTTGAGTTCCGCGTAATTAAGAAACATTCCAAAACAATAAACCATATATATACAAAAATATCTATATATAAATATGTATATGCCGGAATATGGCCAAAGCCTATCGAACTCAATAGAAATACTGAATTTCTAGTTCTTGCTCAAAACGTAAACTTGTATTTTTGGTTTATATTGCGCTTTTTCAAAATACCCTGTGGCCGAAAAAAAGGGAGTGTTACTACTGTGCTAAGTTATGAAACAGACTACAGAAGGTCGACTTTAATTTTCATATTCAGGAATATGTACTGAACATATGAGCAAATCGTTTGAGAAAATATATGATTGAATATCTGGGTTATTTAAGAAGATTCAACGAATTATGTTGAGACTCTAGCTACTTTTATTAATTTTTCCCAATTTAAAGGGTATCTGTTAGTCTTACACTCTTGTTTTGGACACCTTATTTTGTTTTTTTTTTTTCTTACTTGTGCTTTTCTGTAAATTTGTGTTTGGGTTGTTGTTTCTGAAACATGTGTGCGGCAGCAGTTTGAAAGGCGGCATAAACGAAACAGAAGTATCTGTATCTGTATCTGTATCTGTATCTGTATCTGTATCGACATACATATATTGCCACACACTCACACACACACACAGAGTGTGTGTACTTAGATATGTGTGAATGCATGTATTTTGTTGTTTCTGTGTGCAGTGCACAAATAAAATGCTGAGGCGTTAAAAAAATAGAGCACACACAGTTGTTATTTTTATAAATTTTTTAATTGTTATTGCTGTCTACATTGTTTTTGTTGCAGTTGTTGTTGTTGTAGCTGTTGCCCATTTGGAGCAGTGAATTTTGATACGATACAAAATTTTCAATTTTCTTGCTTAATTTGTTTCAATTGAGCTTGAAACATGAGGCAAACATTTGCTTTTCGGCGTTTTTACTTTGCTTTCTTTCGTCTGAGAAGCTTTTGGTGAGGCTAACAACGATTTTAAATGGAACAACATAATTTCAGTATGTTTGGTTTACAAGTAAAAAAGAACTACAAAATTTATAAACTTTAAGAAAATGTTGATGGATTTTGAAAAATACTTTGTACAGACTTTCAAGAGTTTTCTATATAATATTGATAGAAATTTCAAAGCCTGGTTAGTTTTAGATTACTACTATACATCAATAGATCATCTAAATACAATACTTTGTGTTTTATCTTCCTGGAGCTTTAGAGAAATAAATCACGTAATTGCAAACGATTAAAACGATTTCACAAAAAAATCAATTAATGCTAGACTATAAAGAAGAGACATACAAGAGGCAGACAATAACAGATCGTAAAATAAAGTACGTCTTGAGCTATATAAGAGGCTATATATAGCATATAGGCTTTATAGAGAAAACGCGTAAACGCAATTCGAAAGTTGTGCGACAACAAATCAATATATATATATATTTTTTTTTTTTTTGGTAGCTGCGATGCCATTTGGACATGGAACACAGAGACAGGAAAACAAGTGTAGTAAATATTTAGTAAATGCAAAACGAATGCGGACTCAATTAATATAGCATGCGAAAACTATTTAAGCCAGAAATTTAAAAACCAACGAAATTCGAGCTGAGACGCCCACAAATGCCAACAAAACTGGCCCAGATACAAATTCGAATCGAGTTAAGTTTTTCATTTGCATTTTTTTACTCAATGAAATTTTGTAGTGTGTATGCAAGATTGTGTGTGTGTGTATGTGTGTATGAGTGTGTACACGCAGCGGATGCATAAGTCGGACAAATCCAATTGGAAGCCCACACAGCGACAACAACAGCTACAACTGCAACAACAACAACAAAATGGAGAACGCGACAATTTGAGAGCGTTGACATGGAGTGAAAATGAGCTTTGATTTCTTTATATGTGATTTGTTTATGTGGCCAGGCCAGACCATAACTGCGGCTTATAAATAAGGTCAAAAGCAATGTGTGTAGCGCGAAAGACAAACGGAACGAGCATTGATATATTCGTAAAGAGATAATGGAGAGTATACAAGATACGCCCACAAAAGCCGCAGCAGCGAAATTTGCCAAACGATCCAAAAAAGAGGGCAGCAACTGAGCCGCTGACTGCGACGCTGACTGAGAAGCCAGCGCCGACTGCGACTGCGACTGGCTAATGACAGATGACAAAAAAACAAGTAAGAAAGCTCTAGTCGAGACTGCTCGACTACGAGATCCCCTGAACCCTTGGAGTGCTAGCTATTTCAATAATTTTTCGCGTCTTTCAGCTTACACAAGAAACACACACACATACACAAACACATACACACACAAGCACCCACGCATAAACACGCATGGGCTGCAGTGTGCGCTTACTATGAGAACTTAATTGTTTAATAACTTTTTTTGTGGACGTACGATCTTCATGAAACTTTCAGATTATGATTATAACATGGATATGCATGTAATTGCCAAAGCACAAGTCTCTAGTATTTGAAATACGCTTTTTACAAAAGTGAGGGTGAGGGGGTGAATTTAAGGGTGGGGGGGTAAATTTTAACAAAAACCGAAATTGTATAAATTGCATATAAGCATACATTAAAAATTTGGAGACTCTAGCAATAAAGGTGTAGAAGATATAATTTTATAACTGGTTTTCGATAAAGTTTTTCATCGATAAAAAAAGATCGGGATGAGTTATCGAATTTTAATGATAAACTCGATATCCGCGCTGTAATTACGAACATTTTACAAAAAATTTGAAGTCTCTAGCTCTTATATCTTCGGAAATCGACGCGTTCAAACATACGGACAGACGGACAGACGGACAGACGGACAGACAGACAGACGGACAGGGCCAAATCAACTCAGCTCGTCACCCTGATCAAGAATATATATACTTTGTGGGGTCTGCCACGCCTCCTTCTGCCTGTTACATACATTTCAACAAAACCATTATACCCTGATTTCCCATTTTCAATGGGTTCAGGGTATAAAAAAAAAAACTGAAAAAGCTGAGCGCACAGAGATTGAAATGCAAATAAAAAGCGAACAAACGAAATAAAAACAAAAACGACAAATGGCGCGCACGTATCTCAAAGATACACAGATACATACATACATAGTATACGAACAAAATAAATAAATAAAGTAGCACAGCCAGTGGAGGAGGACGCGCAGTAGCAGCTGCCTAGGCAAACTAGCTGGCTGCGCAGCATACAAACACGCACACACAGATACACTGGGAAACACTTATACAAATCATATGTATATATGAAACGAAATATAGAATTGAACAAGAAAAAAAAAACACACTAATAAAATAAAGTCAGGGGCAGCGGCTACGTCAGCGGCAGCGCGATGAGGTAATACGCCTGCCTGTGCTTGTTTTTAACTTTATGAACAGCATCAGATAAACCGAAAGAAAGAAGGAAAAAAATAAAATAAAACACTTTTACGCTGCTGCTGGCTAATTTATAAGAGTCAAGGATTCTTATTGGCTGCAGTCTGATTTGATTTTCTTTGATTTTCACGCGCTGCGCAGGCGCCGAGCATAATGTAGGCGCGTGGGCGCGTTTCAAGATTACACAATTAATTTGCTTATTTGTGCTTAGGTGTTCTTGTTGTTGTTGCCTTTTGGTAAGTTATCCATAGAAATAGCGCCATATGTCACGCACTAATACGCACAAGACACATTCGCACATGCACACACAGACACTAACACACATGTACAGCAGCCGAAAATTCGGCGATAACTACTGCATAAGTATGTGTGTATATATAGCTGTATACATTTATATACCTTCTGCTGAATTTCTGGCGCTTTAAATTTGTATTTATTGCCTTTTGATATTTGAACTTGAATATCGCATATATGCACACACACACAGAGAACACACAAAAATATATGTATGATAATATTTTTCTTATTTTTTTATACACTTCGCAGAGAATTTATCGATATCGGCGACGGCACGAATCGGCACCGACGACAGCTAAAACAGAACTGAAGCGCGCCTACAGCTGCGCGCCGAACGCAAGCGGCTCAAGAGAGCGAGAGTGAACACAAATGAAGAAATGAGCACCAAACGCGGCACCTGCTGCGCTCTCTACGCTCTTTGGCGCTCGATCGTCAAGACAGACGGGAATGTAAACAAAACAAAAACTGGCAGAGACGGAGAGCAAGCCAGTGAGTGAGTGGGAGAGTAAGCTGTTAAAAGAAGAGCTGGGGACCCTTGCTAGTGGGTGCATAACAAACGCAAAAACAATGACAACAACAACTTTAATGTGGATGACTAATTTCTGTTAGTGATGGCTGTTGTTATTGTTGCTTTTTCTCTTTTGTTTTACAAATTTATTGCAAGACGAAAAGAGGAAGCGGTAAAGTGGAAGTGGAAGTGAATAAATAGTCAAGGCGCTCAAAAGTATTAGTCACTTTCCAATTAGCTGGAACACTTAATAGACGACAATAGCCATTGTGCGTAAACAACAACAAAATTTGTCACACGTTGCAAAGGGCCGTAAATTGAATTAAATTGCAAGCTGCAATTTGTATAAATAGCTCTATATACAGACAAAAAAGTGTGTAAACAAATGAGGCGAGCTTCGGTGGATGATGATGAGTCGTGAGTCGTTCGTCCCCTTGTTTTTCAATTATGCTCAATTATTGACACAGTCATTAGGCAATTGATGAAGCGACGCGCCGCTTCTTACTCTCCCTCTCCATCTGACAAACAACAGAGACTTGAAAGAGATTTCACATCTTTAAGTCAGCGGGAGATCCACACGCGCCTCCGATTCTGACTTTATAGCTCACTCCGGACTCTTAAGGGTTGCAATTGCATTTAATTAAGCCAATTCGCCAATTGTCTGATTGACTGGCTGCCAGCTGAGACTCTAAACACTACTCAGAATCTGTTGCTGCATTCTTAAAATTTCTTTTCTCTTGCTGTAAGTAAGCCAGTTTAAGTATGTGTACTATAGTAGAAGACCGTCGTTGACTTATCTTATCTCTAACTGAGCGCCGTAATCGTACGTTTGTATGTTTTGGTGTGTATTGACTTCTCAATCACAACACATACGGACGATAAGGCTGTCATCAAGCACTAATAATAACGAAATTGACTACAAGGAAAGCAGTACAGAAAGCCGTACTACAAATGAAATTACTTACTTATAAGCAATGCTGCCTCAATTTGAGTATTTTATTACAAATCAAATAAAAGAGTTTAGTTAAATATTTTCGACATTTTTCAACACTTTTCACTCCTTGTGGTCAAGCGCTGGTTGGAGCGTGGTTCGTGCTCTTATGGTAATTGAATTACATGTAGGATATATTTTTGCTGTTGTTGTTGGTCTCAACTGTGCGTGGGGACGAATGAAGTGTGCTGCAAACAAGGCTCGCGCTGTTTGGTGGCAAATAAAGTTGCACTTAATTAGCATAAACGAACACACAAATACACACACACATTCACACGGACAGCATGCGGGTGATGACAGTAGCGGCAGCCGCTATAAACTCCAGCTGGTCGCTTAAACGCATTAAATTTGCTAGCGGCGCCAGAGAAACGGGTCAAAATTCGCGTGACCATCATAACAAATATGAAAAGGGCAACCAACTGGGGCGCTGCCGCTGACCACCCCAAAGGAGGGAGCCACACTAACATCAACAACAACAACACAAGTTTGCAGCTGAATTTGCATTGGCTTTGTTTGCCCGCACACAACACAAAAACTGTATATCCTCTAATTGCACCTGAATTTTGGCTTGTTTAATTATTAGAAACTTACAGAATTGTGTGGAAATTCAGGTGCGAAGATAGTTAAAAATGTATAAATAAAATAACACAATAAAACGGGACGATAGAGTGGGTCGCGCTTTTCGATACTTGCGGTGCAACACTGTGCCCAACTATCGATATAAGTCTCAAGTCGTGGGCGATAAGCGCCAGTGCAATGTGACGATAGTTGTGCATGAATGCGCGCGCAGGTGCCTACTAGGCGCCAATATTTAAATTTTCCCTATAATTCGCTGAATGAAAACTGTTAAACAACTTTAAGATGTTCAAGCTTGGATATAGAATTGGTATATACAACAACAAAATGATTAATGATAGGACAGATGCTTGCGCACACCCCCACATGGATGTTTGATAAATTTGTCTGCCTTTCCTGCGATCAGCGCTTCCGGCGTGAGTTTGTGCTTTATTTTATTTCAGTTTCTTCTTTTTTTTTTTTTTGTTAGCGACTGCCTTGTCAGGCGTTCAATTCAACCCCAAGATAGAAATCTCGACTGTGTTGCCAAAAACACAACAAAACTAAATTCTTGGCTAGCGAAAAGTAACATGTAATAGAAATCATAAAAATAAGGAAAATTCATGACTTTGGCGAAAAACTCAACGGACCGCATATCGTGCGACATTCGCAGCGGGCAGAAATCGGAGTGCGAGGCTGGGCTAAGCCAAAAACTTGACTAAGCGCTTAACGCTGTTGTATGTCCTTCTGCTCATTTGGGGTTGTAAGCCAGTGAAATAAAAATAAATTTAATGTTCCTGTTTTTCGACGACGCCGACGACAGCCACCCATATCATATGCGTAATTTATGCTACAAAAATATCTCGAGCATAAACAGGAAGCAACCTACTCCGATGCACGCTTCATCATCCAATTCCAATTCCATTCCCAAGTCAAAGTCAAGTTGTAGTCGCGCTTCATGTTGGGCGGCAAATTCAATTAATTTCAATCGAACGCCTGTCGTTTCTGTGCATCCGGCATCGATGCCCATTTCGATCCCTTCCGAAGATGCTGCTCACAGATAGAGAGATGGTTCGCACGCGCCCCAGCACTATGGGAAATCTATAAATCTGCCTTTCCTATTATGACTCTAGAGCTGATATATAGCATATATGTATCTCCCATTGAGCGCCTGCTGCGTCATTGCCTTTCGTTCCGGTTGAGTTTTCACCGAAAGAAAAAGAGATTTATGTCACTTTGTTGGCACAACAAAAACCGTAAGCCTTTTCCTATACCACGGACGTGGAGTGACCCACTTGGGACTTGGCGACTTGTGTTGACCAACAGCCGCGCTAATTGAGCGATCTTCCGGTTGGCTAATGGGTTAAAAGTGCTCGGACTTCAGCTCATATATCATCATGCACTATGTCCAAGAGCTGTGATAATTTCGGCATTTTATCAACCAAAATTTAAGGGTTTTTCGCGCCAGATTTATTCTCCTTGTCGAGATTTATTGCACTCTAATTGCATGACCAGTTCTCAATTGCTGGCGAGACTGCAAATGGCACTTGGGAGACACATTAAACATGTTAATTTTCCTTGAGTATTAGGTTTTATGTTGAACATGAGATATTTGGAGAGATGGGATTTTAGGAAAGTTGTGGCATAAGGGATAAGATATGGAAGAAACTGCATTTCTGGTGGGAAAATTACAAATGCATTAAATTCAAAATCTAAACTTGCTTGAAAAAAAAACACAAATAGAAGTTTTCAATGTCAAGTCGAGATCAGCTTTTTTAGACAAGCTTGCCAAGTTAGTTTACTTTCCATTTAATAAAATCTCTACATTTCCGAATTCTCTCAACCAACTAGAAGTCTTGTCCAGTTGCCTGTAGTTGCCTTATAGCATCCCAAATTTTATTGATCTAAAATCCAGCTGCTCTCTGACTTCACAGCCTCGAATTCCTTTCGCTCCCTGACACTACTCTAAATACATTTTCTATTTGTCAGGCTCACTCAACGCTGGCAGTCGTAAAAATCTGTTTGAATATGGACTCGGACTCAGGCTGAGACCTCAACAAGCATTAGGCCATGTCGACGCATGCCATAGCTGGGATAAATAGACTGTTGAGTCATTAAACAATTTACGCAGCTATAAATTTACGCAATTTACTTATTGCGCTTGGGTCTAGGCAAGTGCACACAGGCGAGGCAATAAAAAAACCCAACACCCACATATATACATATATTTATTTATATACATATATACGTCTAGAGAGAGAGAGACATTAACACATCTGTCTAAAATGCTGCTACAAAGTGTGGCCGCCTGTGCGATTAACTTTTTGCATCCTTCACGCTTGGCTGCACGACGGAAATCCCGCAGCATCATCATCCTGCGGCTGTGGCTGGCAGGACATCGCCCACGCTGTTCGCTTGTTTACTTAACTTTTTATTGCCCTCCAACGACAATTTTAATGAATTTGTCATCAATTAAAATTTTTGCTTCTTCGCTCACTTGCTCGCTCAGACAGTGAGTTTGCATAAGTTGTTCCATCTTTTACGACGCGCACGTTCCTCTGGCTGGCTTCAAGGGTTTATTATTTATATCATCATCATCATCATCATCAACATCCTCCTCAGCATCATGATCATAATGCGCATAACTGAACGGGCTCAAGCGCAGCTATAAAAATAATTTGTGGCCTTAGCTCGACAAACCCCTGCGACACGAAAACCAACATCAAAATTTCACTTTCTAAACGCATTTAAGGGGTAAAGCGATGAGAGGCCAACGGCTGGCAGCAATTTGTAGTCATTGCCTTGTTATGCCCGTCCAGGAAGTAAAGAACGAGTATATTGGTTTGTTGACATGCTCAGCTGTATCTCTTTCTAGCTGCCGATGGGGTCGTAACTACTTAGTTATAATGGCTAAAGAGAGAGAGAAGGAGAAAGAGAGATCTTGGGCTTATATACCAGACTTGCGTTATCTATAGATATATTATTGACTTTGAATCATTTTAAAGAATTATTGTTGTTGACCTATGCTACAGTTAGACCTACAATTATATAGTTCAAGTGAAAAATATACGGAAAATATTAATAGCCATTAACATAAATAGAGCTATTTTTAAGGCGTGAACGCGCATTCGAAAATCAGTTATGCCCGACTGCAACGCTCTAGTTTCTATATTTAATGGGTTTTCATAAATGTTTATTGTCTTCAATATAATGTGTTATATGCAAATCTGCATGCGTTTCAAGTGCTCAACAAATTTGTCGCACAGTCAGTTTATTGCGTTAGTTTTTTTTGGGTGAGTTTGGGCTTTAATTTTAGGGGGCTTGAATCTAGAATTTTAATAATAAACTGCATTTTTGAAACCCTGAAAATATAGTATAGTGAATTCTAATATTTACAAAGAGGAGTATTGGGGAAAATTGTATAGTTAAGAATTGACCTACGTATTAAAACTACGTTTTAGAATTTCTCAGGGAAATACATACTTTAGTTTTTTACCAAAAATCCATTTACATAATCAAATGTGAAAGTTAAACAGGAAAGAGTCAGGCTTCAAGGGAACAAAAACTAGCTTAAAAATCAAGATTTAAATAGAGGAAATGTAGTATCAGCTTAAACAGAATAATACAACGACTCTTTTCCTATGGATATTTTTGTCTGCTCTAACACACATAATACATCGAAATAAACTGATTGCAATGTCAGCTCATGCCATCCATATAATGAAATGAAAATGAGAGTGGATATTTTTATTTTTGTTATCACAGAGTCATTTATCAGCTCGGTCAGCTCTTAAGCAAGAGACAAAACAGCAATTAAGCAAGCATTTAACATGTAACTGCTCGCAACGCCCCAGCGATGAGATGAGCTGAGATGAGAACAGCTTAAAGGAGGAGGAGGAGGAACAGCAGCAGGGGGAGGAGAAGATGGAGTAGCTGGCAGTAGATGTGATGAGTCGCGACAACGTCGCCCGTGTGTGTGTGTGTGTGCGTGTGGATAGTACACCCTCATTACCTTAGGGGTTGGGTGTGGGGGGTCTGCAAAACAGTTTCCAATTCGCTGACTTGTCGCACCCAGTGAAAAGGTCCCTCGGACGATAAACGTCGCTGATAGCGCAACATTTATCAACGAATAACAACTTGTAACAGCAGCAACAACAACAACAACAACAATAACAAGTTGAGGCCCAAGCTCAATTGAGTCTCAAATTGATGTCAGCATTATCGCTAGCTGTCATCTAGAACAGGGAGTTGGGGTTGGATTGGCAGTCGGGGAGTTACTCGCATTTATTCTTAATTTTTGTCAGCATTTAACAGCGGGCGAGCGCTGTTCAGAATTTCACATGGCCGCAATTGCATATTTATGTAGATGCAAAATGCAATTTTAGTTTGCGCTTCGATTTAAGTGCTCATAAATAAAAATGCCACCCCAAAGCGTAGCAATTGTTGAGCCACCCTAAGCCAGAGGGCTGGCTGTCAAAAAGGCAACCGGAAAAGTTTGTAAACAAAACTAATGCCGACATGGGTGTTGATAAAGTTCTCCAAGAGAAGACACAGAGGCTGAGAGTGAGAGAGCGAGAAACAGACAGAGAAAAATAGGAAAAGACAGAGTGAATGAGAGGGTGGGGGTAGTAGCATCTCTAACCCAGCCAGCATCCGCTTATTGAATCGCACTACACGCTTGATTGCCCGCTAAACGGATGTGCAGAAACAGGAGCAGGAGCAGGAGCCGGAAGAGTAGTTGTCCTGGCATTCGATTCGAGTGTGACATGTGAATTCGTCATACCAAGAAGCGCAAAATATTATCCAGCTACGAAAAATTTTGTTCTGGTTTTTCGCAAACATCGCAAAAGGCTGCTGCATGGGGTGGAGCTGAACTTCGCCCTTCACATATCTAATGGACTAGCCCTTTGTCATTGGCTTTTCCGGCATTCGAATCTAATGGCATGAGAAACATTAAACATGTGATGCATTTTCATTTTCCAAGCTCTAGGCTTTCCACACAAATGTTTTGTGTGAAGGAGACGGGGGTATATAGATTGATTAAGTTTTAAATGAGCTACAACTTAGGAGGAGTTCCAGACAAAGGTTTTCATGCAACTGCATGAAATATTAGAGTAGTTAGAAGCTGAGGAGAAATTTCGTAGAGTGTATATGTTATTGAGATTAGCTAAGAACTAGATACCTAACTATAACTTATTGTAGATCAAGGAAAACCTTAAATATTTATATGAATTTTGAGGTTAGGTATTTACTGAGATTTTGTTACAGAACATTTGCTCTATAAAGCAACAAATCTGTGTGAGGGTGGATAACCAATTGTTTTGCAATGTAATTCCCTGCCTCTTAAGCCTTCACAACTTCTATAAATTAATTATTAATTTACAAAAGCCAAGCTTAACACTAAAAGGTTTTTAGCTAATTAAAAAAAATCTGAAACAGTCCAGCTCACTTTAACAAATTGCAACAAATACTTAATCCAGAAGTTATGCTATATATTCCTAACCATCCAACACATCGGTTTCGTTTGACAGTTATGGAAATTTATGATTCATTGCCAGAGATTTGAGCTGGAACTGGGGAAAAAACTTTTCGCGACCCGAAACCCATTGGCAATGCAATATCCATTTGTTTGCGCAACATTTGTCACACAAAGGCTGGATGGATGAGGATGAGAAGTATAAGCATCTATGGAGGAGTATCACTCAGCATCCAGCCACCCCGTAACATTGTAATAACATAACTTTGACTTTGATTTTATATCCTGGCAAATGTTGCAAAAACTGTCCTCGCTTTCTGGCTGGCTGCGAATTTATGAATTTCATTTACTAATGGATTGTGGTAAGCGCCCGAAAATACCACAGATGTCCAAATATGCTCGTTCCCTGGATTATTAAAGTTATGTCGAGAGATTGTAGAGCAGTGAAAAGTTAAAGCAGTGAAATTACAAGTAGAGTTTCTAATCAAATTATTTGCTCAATAATAAATTGAGTCTGATACGCTACGTTTTTAAGTATATTTAAGGAAATAATCATTTCAATCAAGCAAGGAATTCCTATAGATAATGGGCTCAATTTTAACAATTTGGATTTTATTATTAAGGTTTTAATATGAAATGGGGTTTGAATTTATTGTTGAGAAGAAAAGACATAATAGTCAAAGGATAATAAAGTTCAAGTTTGAAGAAACAAATACAATATTTACAAAAAATGGGAACATAATTTATTTTACAATGAAAGTTATAAAATTGGGTACTCAATGAAATTGTTATGCTCCAACCTATTCAAAAAATATAAAAAATTAATCTGACCCTAAATAATAATTCAAACTACAAGCAAAAACCAATTCCACATGAAAGCTTATTAACTTTTTACTGCATAAATTAATACTTAAACAATTTTATAGAATCATGAATATTATTATTCGTTTTTCGGGAAAACAACATTCAGTCTAGAGCGCGTGGCCATTTTGTACGCCTGTTTGGCCAACTGCGATTGGCTGTTATGAAAACATAATAGCCATGTGTATGGCTCCCCGCCTCCTGTTCATACGCTCTACTGGTCCTGCGCAATGTCTTGCTATTTCTGCTGCTGCTGCGTGTACATAATATGCGCAGAACTTATATAAGCGCCTGACTCTATATACCCGGCAACCGCAGATGCCATCCAACCAGACTCGCACCCCAACCATGGGGACAGAAAAAAAAAATACTACATATTTATAACATGGAAGCTGCCGACTGCCGGCTGCTGTTGGCTTCTGTCCATTTATCTTTAGATCTGGGGTTTTTTCACTCGGTTGGGTAGAACCTCAAGCCTCGAGATGCGACCAATGGCAGTCAAATTTTATGGGCAAACTTTTTCTGCTACTCTTCCCTCTTCTCCCTGCTGGGCAGCAAATGCGCCAAAGTGGCGCCATTTTTGCCGCAGTGTAAAAACTTTTTGCAATAGAACAACTTTGAATACCCTATTTTAACGTAACAAGAAGATTTATAGAGGCAGGAATGCACGACTAGAATATACCAAGAACTGAATGCCGGGTACCTGTGGTGATTAATTATTGTTAGTTCTACAAATTTAAGAAGTTGTTAAGCCTTTATTTATAAACACGAGCGCACGGATAGTCGGACAGTAGACCTGAAAAAACATCCATCTTATCAGAGTTCAATTCCAAGAAACTTCGAAATATCGATATTCTATATTTCTTCTTAAAGACCTATATGATCTCGGATGACAGCTATATAAGAATTTCACCAAGCCAGCTTCTAACGGTTATACAAACAACTAACTGTTAAACATGAATACTTAATTTTAATAAAAATAATTTACCTCCAATATTTAATTAATAATTTACCCATATTTAATTAATTAATATCTACATTCCTCTAGAATGAAAAAGATCTATTGATATATTTATTTACGTACAGTTTTTTATAAATTTATTTTATTTTTTTTCACTTTAAACATTGAGACTGGAATGGAACATATAAAAAAAAAACACACGTTGCTCATTTCGATTATAATTTATAATTATTATATAATATTCAGTATAAAAAACACGTCTAATGCAAGGTAAACAAAAAGTGTGATAAATTCATTCATCACATTCGATAATATTCAGGTTCGTAACAAAGGAGCTGAAAAAACTCGTTTGCTAAGTCGCACTAAATGGAGAATATTTGAATGTCTGGAAGAACTTGAAGCCAATTTCAACTTGAAGACTCAGACGACCTTAGCACAAAGTAATGTATACAAAAAACATATAAAGTATTTATTGGCTAAATTGATGGAATTCATTATGTATATTATTTTCATAGAGGTTTTACAATTTATATTCTTTTTCTTATGTAATTTTCTTGTTGCTTTTCAAATGCGGCTGCACACGTTTGATATGCACAGTTACTGAGAATAGACTGAAACTTTAGACTTGGCTTAATTAAAAAAAAAAACAGATAGGTTACAAACACAATATAAATGGAAGAGGATAGATAGATTTGCATATATGGTTAGCTCCACTAGATGCTGTACTAGAAGTGCATGAAATTTGTCTTGTGGCTTTTGTCATGAGGCTTCTTCATTGTTCTAATTTTCTTGTTCAGTTTTTCTTGCTTTGTGTTGCTATCAAATTAAGTCACATTTAATTTTGTTTTTGTTTTTTTGTTTTGTTTGGGACCTTGGCGCTATTCAATCAATTAGGTCTACGTAAATCGAACAATTATATAATATTGTGTAGAGTAATCTACGCTGAAGTCTTAAGTATTTCATTTCAACTAAATTTAGTTGCCGCCTAGTCAGGTGTGTGTGTGCTGAGTGTGAGTTCGTTTTAGATATTGTTTTGGTTAGCTGAGCCGAAAGCCTAATAGAACTTTTTCGCCTGCGCCTCGCTGCGATTTCTGTGAACGAATAGAATATGAATTTAGATAAGACAATTCGAGTGTATAATTGATTGACTTACTTGAATATATTGTAGAGAAATACTAGCAGCAATTGCACAGCTGTAACGCTTAGGAACAACGTAACACCCACGCAGCTGCCGGTGGGGCAAGGTGCCGTCTGTGCCCCAGCCTGCGGCATGCCCAATCTGTAATTGAAACGTAGCAAGCATTAGAAACATCAGGAATATGATTAAGTTCAGTAGATGACCAACCTCTGTCCCACGTGGGAGATGCCCTGCTTAACTTGATTCATGCCATCGCGCATTTCGGTTATCAATGACTGCACATCGTAGCCAGTGGACTGAATTTGCGCAGTGGGTGCGTTCTTCTGATTTATTTGTATATTATCAGTGCGCACATTGATATCGCCAGCAAGTTGACGTATCTCCCGTATGGTGGTTAGTAGAATGTTCTGATTAGCAATCAGCAAGTCTATATCCTGCCGTGTGACTCCGACGCCAGCGGATACCTGAGGCAGTGGCGCTTGGCCAGCTGCTGGAGGAGGCAACGCTTGGGCGGCATTGGCCGCCAGGCCACGCGAGACTAGAGAGAGTGTGTTCTCTTGCCGTCCAATGATCTCGTCCACCTTGCGCGACAGTTCGCGCAACTGTTCATTTATCTGGCTTTGTCCCTGCCAAATTTGACGCAGCTCTCGCTGATTCTCCGACTCGTAGAACTCTTCCCATTCCTCCTCGTCTTTGTGCTGTGAAATGAAAAGCCTCGTTAGCTCAACACGCATTATCAGCGGCGCAGATAACGCCTGTCTATCACACAATTCAGTGTCAACGTGGATTAGGCAGACAACTTATGGCATTATAGCCACGCGCCTTAAGTTGCGCACACTGATTAGATAGCTTACCGCTTCGTCTGGATGTTCCTTTTTGTATTCCTGCTTTTGTTTCTCCAGCTTATCCTGGTACTCCTTGTATTCCTGCGTCAGCTTCTCTTGATTGTCAACCTTCGGTGGCTCTTGCACCTGGCCGGCAGCATGCAGTGACGTGGTCAAAAAGTGGAACACATCATGATCGTCGGCCAGGCCACCAGTTGCCGCCGAGATGCCAAAGTAACCATGCTTGGGCAGCTGCACGCCATCGGCACGCAGACACAGCTCGTAGTCATCGTTGTTGTTCGTCATGCCGTTGTGGATGAGCACGGTGAGCACATTGTTATAGTACTCGATGCGAGCACGCGTGGGGAATGGCTTATTACGGAAATCTCTCAAGCATCCGCTGAGCAACTGCGTCGCACCATCATTGGTATGATCGTACTGCTTGGTGCCATCGTTGACGACGGCGCTGATGTAGGGATTGTTGTGCTTGTTGTCATTGTCGAACGAATCAAAGATGATGGCCAGACCGTTCCAACGGTCCGAGGAGCCAAACACAGGTCCATTGTAGTCACCCTTCTCTGTTGTATACCAGAAGGCCAGACCATCGGCACCAATGCGTCCACGTCCCGTCACACGAAACACAATCTCCACATCCCACCAATCAAAGTTTGTCTGTGATTTCGTCCAGATGGCGCCCTTTTGTGAGCGCAACGAGGGCGCCACGCGTACGCTTTCGGCACTGGCGATGGCGTCTGAAATGTAAAGGCAACAGGTGGCATTTAGTTTATACACAATTTCCAATTTAAACAAAGTGCCTGCGTGTACACTTTGTTGCTTTGGCGTTGCGTTGTCGTTCGTAGTTTCTTGTCTGATGCTGGCCGTTTTGCTGTCTCACTTGCACACACGTCAAGCTGCGCAAGTGGTCAAAACAACTGACGTGGAGCTGAGACCCCCTTTCGTTTACTTACTTCCTCCGTATTCCCAAAACGGCACGGTCCCATCTTTTTGAGCCAAATATGGCGGCTTGAACGAGTACTTGTACTCAAACCGTCTATGCACGCCGATGGCGGTGGGGTTCAGGTTGCCAGCCACATTGTTCTGTGTAATAATTATGCAGAAAATAGCCAGAAATTTGCAAATCGTTGGCAGCAGTAATTTCGACCCGGTCGCTGGCATCTTTCACAGTTTGACAGCGCCACTATTGTTGGCCTGCTCTACCAATAACATACAAAGAGTTGCCAAGCTGTCGGCACACGAAGTAAATAGATAATCGCCTATCGGAAGCTATCGATTGCAACAGCGATGCAATTTTCGATACATTACGCGCGCAATATTTAAAGAAAACTTGAGTGATGTTTGTATGATGCGGAAAACATTTATTTGGAAATTTTAAAGAGTGAAAGTGTGAAAGTGCATCGCTAGAACATTGTATACATCTAAAAATGTTCGTAAAGAATGCTGTTTCGTTATATCGACTTAAATTTATTATTATACTCGTATGTTTATTTCGTTTCAATTGCCTTTTGCTTGATATCACCAAAGAATGTTATTTTTTAATTTTTAGAAAAATGTTTTAATATATATATAGTATTGTTTAATTTTGAGCTTATAACTAGTATATATATAGGTTTTACTGCCTCAATAGCATTTAGTGTGGGCTTATTGTTTGCTCAGCTAATAAGGATGTCATACTTAGCTGTGTGTGTAAATGTTGTGGGCTTTTGCTTCTCAGATTCCTCTATCCGAGACTTGCGCTTCATTTTACAAATGTTAGTTACTCAATTCAATATTCAATCACAATCACTTACGTTTAGTTATGTGTGGGTGTGGGTGTGCAATTAAATAAAAAATAAAACACAAAATTCGTTTTTGTTAGAAAAACATAAGTCTAAGCATATTTGAAACTTTGTTTATTTCAACATAAAAAATAAACAAACATAAATTATGATGCCAAAAAAGAAGGAGGATATATGATCATGCCCTATTAAGTCCTATTACGATAGCAATAAATTAAGTTTAAATAATTTTGTGGATTGCAAAAAGTAGTACGAAACAAAACGTTAAGTACTGCTAAATATAATTTGTAATTATATGTATATATACCGTTATATATATACACATATATAAAGGATATACAAAATTATGTTGCTTAGTCGAATGTGTTTTTTTTAACGTGCGTTCCCTAAAGACTACAGAATACAAAAAATCTATGTGTATATAACTGTTTGCCTTTAAAAATATACACGCTACAATATTGAATCGCAATTTCGTAAATTTAAGATTGGGTTTCATTTCAAAGACTTAACGTCTATAGCGATTACATGCATTTGTAGGCTCTATCATATTCATCAGTGCTCGCCTTTGTTTCAATTCAATTATTGTTTCTCTTCTGAATATTTTTGGATGTTTCTGTGTTCATATTTAACTTTTAAAGCAAGTTTTGTTTTGCTTTTTATCGTTTTTTAAATTCATAATCACTTTATAGCTTATGCACATTGAAAGTTTCTTACATTAAATGTGGGTGTGTATGTTATGTATGTATGTTGAGTGTATGTGCTGATTATGTATGTGTATGTGTATGTGTATATAAATCAATATAAACTGATTCGAAAATGAACGCAAATTGGCTTATGAGACTTTTAGGAACGAAATTCAATTTGCGGACAACGTTTCAGTGGCAGTTAACAAATGTCCATCTGTGTGTTTCATAAACTGTTTAACAAATGCGAATCTTATGGGATTAATTACTTAATGATTTGCGATGACTCTTTTGTATGCATGTATGTGTGTAAAACTGTGTGCTTGAATGTGGACTGAGGTAAATAATATATATATAACATAGAGTACTACAATTATACAAAAACTAAAAAGACCTATGCTCGAAAAATACACATAATACGCTACAAGATTCTCTGCTTGGCTCTGAAGACAGTGGATCTCCTTCTCTCCGTGGCTCTCGCTCTCGCTCTCTATCTCTCATCCTCATTAGCTCCTTTAGTGCACATGCTGGTGATGAACTGAGCTAGTCGGCGTTGTTCCAAATGCGTTCATCAATTGTCCCTCATAGATGGCAATGAATAGCATAATAACCACACCACTGAGCATGCCCAGAATTTGCAACAAAAACTGTGCCAGTGACTTGTGCGCAGCCGAGATCTCCGGCATCTGTAAATTAAATCGATGATCCAAAGTTTAGCATAGAGATTATCTGACGAAAGCCCCAAATACTCACCATATCGACCAGCGCAATGTAGATGAAGAGACCCGCAGCCACGGCAAACATCCATTGAGCCACTTCCTGTGATTGTCCAAACACAATGCCAAAGATCATACCAATAAAACTGAGCACTCCCGTCAACAGATTATAGTACACAGCCGACTTGACCGACATGCCGGCCTTCATCAAGATGGCAAAGTCGCCCAGTTCATGCGGGAGCTCATGACAGAAGACAGCTAATGAGGTTGAGAAGCCACCGGCAATATTCTCAGCAAAAGCAGCACCAATTGCCATACCGTCGGTAAAGTTATGGAGACCATCGCCCATAATGATCATCCAGGCAACAGCGCTCAGCGTCTCCGGTGGCGAGTGCACGTGTCCATGGCGATGACTGTGTCCATGATGGGAGGATTCATGTTCGCGCAATATAACAGTCACATGATCGTTCTTATCCTTCGCGCCATTTACGGTGCCAGCGTTGGTGTCCAATTCAGTTGTTGCCGTATTGCTGCTGTCCTGGTGCTGCTGATGATTGTTGTGATTGTGATTGTGATAATGATGGTTCATTTCGGCATAGTTATTGTGCGAGGTAGAGAGCAGCGATTGTGCGGCTGCTATGGCTTCACTCGATCCTTCTTGTTCAGTCTTGTCACAGTGCCGATTGCTGCACTCGCCGCTGGAAGCATCGCCGCCAGCGCCCGCAGCTGCTGCAGCTGTGGACCCAGCAGGCCCTGTGCCCTCGTCCGGCAAATGCATCCACACATCCTGCTTATTATTTACTGTGATCTCGTCATAGCAGTACGGGTATGAGCTATACTTTTGTTTGCACATTTTGTCACCAGCCACCGAATTGTTAACTGATGAGTCCGGATCGCGCATCACCTTGGCGCGTGATGGTTTCTTTGTTTCCTTCTTCTCAACGCTTTTGCGCCACTCCGATATCATGGTCAGCGCATGTTCCGTGACATAGAAGAAGATAATGCCACCAAGACAGCCCAAACCCTTCATGATCATGCCGCGCTCGTCCTGGCCAGCC
The DNA here is from genome assembly GCF_054131065.1 of Drosophila arizonae. Taxonomy (NCBI): domain Eukaryota; kingdom Metazoa; phylum Arthropoda; class Insecta; order Diptera; family Drosophilidae; genus Drosophila; species Drosophila arizonae. The sequence goes on along the minus strand of NC_142924.1, from coordinate 7,085,318 downwards.
AGCGACTAAACCACATAGATAACCAACTATTAGTAAAGTTTATTTTGTAGTTTTTCTAGTCAAAACTTACGTGTGGCAGCAAGTGAAGCAGTGCATCTCCGGTCATCGTGCCCACGGCCAGTGACACGAGATATTGTATGATGTGCTTGTAGTAGCGGGAGCCCATGAATGGTATTATGGCCACGCCCACAAGACCCAATATACCACATGCAAACACCGATGAAAAGGCATAAATCCATACTGTAATAAAATATAAATATATTAAAATAATCTACATACAAATAGGTATACCCGCACCATATATATATACATATATATGTATATACGTAATGTGGTAATCCGTTTTAACTATGAGTGTTTGCCTATATCCAAGCAAGGGCCGAAGAAGAACTATAGAATATCATTTAAGTTATCTTTATGTATGCATCAGTATTCATTTGGTATTTATAGTTGAGTAAAACGAAGCTAGAAGGCTTGCAGCAGCCGATAGTGTTCTCATTGGTCACCTAACGCTCGATTTCAACGATCGCTACCCAGCTCCGGGCTCAACTTTCGAGCGAGTGAAAGTCGCCCAATATAAAAGGCAGCAGGTGCAGCATTTCTTCAGTCGTCCAGGCCCGGTGGGGACCAGTAGTCTAGTGCAGTGAAGTGTGTGTAAATATTCAAGGGCGTTCAGCAATGCATTAAAGACCGAGGAATTACTTAGAAGGAATACTTGGAGGAAATTCTCAAAGGAAATATACAATTCGGTGGCTGGTGACAAACTGTGCAAACAAAAGTATAGCTCATACCCGTACTGCTATGACGAGATCACAGTAAATAATAAGCAGGATGTGTGGATGCATTTGCCGGACGAGGGCACAGGGCCTGCTGGGTCCACAGCTGCAGCAGCTGCGGGCGCTGGCGGCGATGCTTCCAGCGGCGAGTGCAGCAATCGGCACTGTGACAAGACTGAACAAGAAGGATCGAGTGAAGCGGCAGCGGCCGCACAATCGCTGCTCTCTACCTCGCACAATAACTATGCCGAAATGAACCATCATTATCACAATCACAATCACAACAATCATCATGCTTAGCTGAACGCCCTTGAATATTTACACAAACACCATTTCACTTTACTGCACTGACCCCCACCGGGCGACTGAAGAAATGCTGTGCTGCTGTTCTTTATATAACGATCGTTGCAGTCGAGACAATGCATGGCAATATGGGCCATTTTGGCGGCATAGTCTACATTATTATATTACTAATATTTAACTTGAATCTCGGATTTTTTTCTCTTCAATTGTGCCACGCCTTTTTTTCGCCCCCTATTTAAGTATACGTAAATTCCAGGTTTTCACCATAAATTTTTGGACTTTATGCCACCGATCAAGGAAAATCGACCATAGTGCAATGGAGCAATGGTAGCATTTGATATTCTCGGAATTCCGCGACGGTTGTCATTTCACAAGAATATTGCATCATCCGCTATGGAGCTATGGGGCGCTATGGAGATTGATAAGGAGAATGCTGGTTCTTCAACAACTGCTGGCGCTTCAACATATAATAAATGATACACAGCCTATGCACACATACGTACATATTTATAATTATTTAAACAGGCTAGATCTAGCTTGAAAGAGGCTAAACTGGAAACACTGTTACACATTATTTCCCTCCTGTCGCAATATCCGAACTTACCATACAAAATATCAGCTTTCTGTTGCGCCTCGAATTTATCAATATCAGCTAAAACTTCGGGCGCAATGCAACCGCCGCTGCTCGTCGCCAATTCGTGCAGCAGCACTGGACACAGATACATCAGTTCCCTTTCATTTAGCTCATAGTCCGGCTGTGGTGGTGCAGTGGCTTCGATTGGGGTGCAGGCAATGCTGGTGCTCGTGCCGTTGGGTATTAGCGTGCAGTTGGTCAACAGCAGTGGGTGCTCCGCTGCTTTATCGCCGATATGGCTGAGATCATGCGGCTGCACATGATGCACCAGGCGATCAACTGGCACACACTGTAATATAATATAATAAAAAGAGGACGTTAATCAAACTTGAAGTTGGAAAGAACTGCAGCTACTTACGCTGTCATTGCTGCTGACCAGATGCTGCAGTCCGAGCTGCTGCATCAGGGTACGCAAACTGCTGGCATTGAGAGCCTCTTGCAGTTGCATCAACTGCTGCAGGTAGTGTTGTGTAATCTGCGGGACGTGTTTCAGTGGCGCGCCGTGCTCGTGCTCGGGCTCATGGTCGTGACCAGTGTGTCGCTTGTGTCTCTTGTAGGGCGGACTTGTGCTATAGTTCTGGGTATCATTCTCATCGGCCAGCTGCCTCTGTTCGGTGGATATCTCACTGGATGGACTTAGATTGCCATTGGCTAAATGTGCATTCAGACTGATCGTTGTGCGCTGGGTCGCCCACAGCTTGTCCGCATCGTGATCCTGGCAATGCAACCGCTGTGCACACAGCAGGCACACCACACAGACGGCCATTATGTGTCGTGCCATCGTGGACACTCGATGCTTATTGCTAATTGTTGTTGAATCTGTTGATGCCCCTGCTCCCGCTGCCGCTCCAGCTTCTGTTCCCGTTCCCGCTCTGTCCACTGACTTCTGTGACTGATTTATTTTCGTATGTTGTGGCCCAATCTGCTCATTATATATTCCGAAATTCCAGCGCTTTGTTGAATCTGCAAGCAGGTAAGAAAATATATAGTTGGAATTAGCTAACTGCTGGCCGACTCAATGAAGCGTGTTGGACGACACTGTGAATACCCCCACACTCATTACGCATGTGTCGATCACAAATTACAAAAACCATTGCAAAAGCCGACAATAACAACAACAACAAACAGCCCCAACAAATTAGCGGAAGTTCAAGTTCATTTGGCGGCCACTTGATGAGGACTCCAAATATGGACACGTATTGTTATGCCACACACACACACTCAACCACTTTGGCTGCTGCCTTAAATGGCACATTGTGGCTGCATTTCTTGCTGCCAATTCAATTCAACTCAACTTTGGCATCATATTTAGCGAATCAATCATTTCTAAGTAGGTGTGAAAATGTTATTAAAACGTGTTTTCTAATCGCAGCTTATAAATGTTCTCTGTGTAGGTTCACTTGATATTTCAATTGCTATTCTTTATATAGTTATATCCAGTGACAGTCCGAAGGAGTCTTAACCACAGTTGTCTGCTAGATCAGTGACAAGAGACGAGTTGAGCCAGCCATATGGTTTGGTAGATCAACAAGAACTTTAAAGGAAATTATATATAGACATATGTATGTATGTGTATCATTATCTAATTTGTTTATATAAAAATAAAAAATGCAATGTAATCATAGCTATTGGTTAATCTAAATAGAAAATAAAATATATACCAACTTGAAGCATGAGATAACAAACAGCTCATCTCTATGAATTGCTATGAGTTACTAGTCCACAAGCACAGTGTATTTTTTTAGCTAACTAGAAGAAATTTCAAAAATTCTGCGCATTATTCTCCAGTTTTACCATCACAAGTTATCACTTTACATTGTAGTCCGCTTAGATAAGCTCTTTATGAGACAATCTGTAACTCATTTACATTAATTTAAGATCTTAGAGTCTTAACTATTGCACTTTTAGTTTCTCTATATGCATTCCTTCGCATTATCTAAAACTCACTCAAGTCAAGTTCTGTTCTTGCTAGCTAAGCGGCTTTCGCCTTAATGCATTGCCTGCGATTGCCAAACAACACGAAAAGTCAAGTTAATTAGCTTCGAGCCGCGATTATATAAAGTGTGGGAGTCATAGACAGCTCCCCCCACCAACGGCGACGTCATCGATGGCTGCAACAAGGCAAAATGCAAACCACATTTGGCGCGTGGCAAAAGTGAAAGACATGGCAATAGCAATAGAAAATGTTGCCGCAACGCCAGCAAACCAAGATAACGAAACTATTTTAAGAGGGAAATGATCGACTAGTAAATACCCTGAAAGTGCTAAAAGTGCGTTTTGATGAAAAATTTACTGTAAGAAACTATACATATGCAATATTTTCTGATTCTAGCTCTAAAATGCTAAATGTACTCAAATAACTAAACCCTTAAACGATTTTCATCTATACTATAGGATTTATTATAGACATACTATATACCATTTCGGCTCTAACTCCATAGTAAAATTACACTTCTACTCTTAATTAGTAACTATCATGATCAAGAATATCACAGTCTCAAGCTGCTATCTATCTGTTGCAGAAACTTTTGCACAATCAATATACCCTCAATTTGTTATGCAGTTGCAATGGGCTGAGGGTATAAAATACGTTAACCCAATACTGAAAATTGCTTTGTTATTGCTTTAACTAGCTGCAGGCAGTAGTTGTTGTTATTGTTTATTATGTTTGTTGTTGTCATTTAAACAATTTTGCAATTGCGCACTGAATGGACTACCAGACAATTAGTTTGATTTCCTGCAAACCAGCTGGAAGGCGGTAGGGCGGCAGGGCGGCAGGGCGGGCGAGCAGCCCAATTATTGATAAAACTTTAGTCAAAAAATATATTTACGACCAGCATGCTGCCTGGAACACACTACGTAGGGCTGATGTTAGCGTGAGTAGGCGTATTTTGCACCTACGCAATTTCTATCAACTATCATCGACCTAATAAAAGGGAAACGTCACCGTTTTCCGCTGCCGCTGTTGTTGCACTAAAGTTGCTGGCGTGAAGGTCATGGGGGCGGCCGGTGGGCGTGGCATTGCACTTGGGCAATGACAAGGACGCACGAGCGACACAGCCAGGCGACGCTGAAGGTGAAAGGTTGAAGTCAAACGTGCACTTGTTGCCAGGCAAAAACAAAAAATAATAATAATAATAAATAAAACCAACTCTGCAACAACTTGATTATATAGCAATAAAAATCAATTAAACAAAATACAATAACAAAATGCAGAAAAAAGAAATATTTCAAAAAGAAGCCACGCTTCAATAAACGACCGACTTTTCTCACACAAGTTTTTTTTTTTATTATTAAAATTGAATTTGCTTCTGATGTCTTTTTTGTTTTTGTTTTGTTGTTGTTGCAATTTGTCAATTTGTCAATTTGCCGTTGCCAATCAATTCGACTACTCAGTCAATTGGTCAAGTGCTGACCGCCAATCGTTGTTGTTTTTTGTTGTATTTTCTGTTTATTTGTAATCAAAGCTCATTTGAATTCAGTTTGCATGTTTTTATGAAATCACAGACACATACTCAACGAAACACTGCGAGAAATTGCAGTACGTCTAATTGAAAATAAATTGCTATGCAAATTATAGAAAATATATTAAAGAACTCAGAGAATTGTTTTTGTATAAGATTTGTTAAAGATTTTTGTTTTAAAGTTTCACAATTGCACTGAGAGAAATTGAAAGTTGCTATAAGATTTATTGAATTTAGTCTCATATTTTATAGAGTTTATAGCACGTAGGCTTAAATAATTTTGCTTCACAGTAAACAGCAAACAGTAGCTAAGAGCATTTTAAGACACTGAGAGAAATTAAGTGCTAATTATATTTAGTAAATATCCAAGAACTTTTTGACAGTAATATTTCATATTCTAATCTCTTGCACCACTGTAACCCACACATACACACACACAGTGAAACACAGAGAAATTAATGAGTATAAAATTCACTTTTAGGCCAGACAAACTTTTAAGTATTTTAGTTTTTTTATACGATATAGAAATGTATATTCTTTTCATATAATTTGGCTAATTTAGCTTTGCTGCAACCCGCACACCCACCCACCAGCCACTGGGCCAAGCTCTGGACGCGCTTTCAAACAAAACTTAACTGAGTAGCGCGCGACGCTTTCAGCTGGTTTATATAGTAAACTTGTGTGAATTGCTTTTCATTATATACATATGTATGTATGTGTGTGGGTCGGGTCTCTCTGTTGATCTGTTACATCGATGTCGCGCCCAGTTTCCGTCTGGTCGGTAATCTTTTGGAGCACTCTATTATCAAAACAAGGGAATGGGGCGTGCTCAAATCGACCAGAGTGTCGAATTAGCTTGTAGTAAAACAAAAATACTATATGTATATATAAATGAGCTCAATAATATCGATCGCAAGCTAGAAGATCTGTATATAAAATATTTCGATTTTGCTTGAATATTAAGTACGTTCATAATGCTTGGAGAAAGTAAATTTCAGTTTGTAGCACTGATGACCATAAATTAGGCTAGGACAATATCAGATAAAAAAAATCAATTTGGAATTGGAGATATGATTGAATATAGACTCGATAGTAGAACAAGTTATGTAACTATTAATACAACATAGAACTCTTTGCCAAACTTCAGTAGAAACCTATACAATATACAGCTCTTATAATTATGCTCTTACGATTTACTTAAAGGAATTTTTATCTAATAAATATTCTTTTCTGAATGAGCTTTCCCATAACTAGTAACATAATATAATCATATAATCCTCTTAAAAGTGCCTATGCATGCATCGTTCAGATAAACAATCGTTCAGATAAACAATGATCCGCAGCTTTCTCAGATCCTCTTGTTTCATTTCATATAAACTTCTACTTCAGTCTCAAGAGCTCCAAATTCCAAAATCTTCAAATATCAAGGAGAAAAAACAAATTGCTGATCGTAATTGCTAAGCTGGCATAAATAATAAATAATTTCCACGAAGCCACATAAATCTTCAGGGCCAATAAACTTGTGTGGCTGAGTCATGTGCTTTTTTTTATGGTTGAATCTCCATTTTGGCACTTTTGAAAACTGAAATTTCATACCTAAAGCCCCACGACGATAGCAAATCACATACACAGCATAAATGAACGAAAATTTGGGCTCGTTGTATTATTACCGGTTGTCGAGCCCGCGAAACGAACTCAGCGTCGACTCAGCTCGTTTCACGTTATCTCCAATTCTCCAATTCTCCACTCAGCAGGGAGCACAACATGAAATTTCAGCCGCCAGCTAATAATATTGTTAGGTAGATATGGACCGACTCATATGACTGAACAAACAAATTGCGAGTGCTTTTTTAGGGCAATGCCCGCCGTCGCGATACCCTCCTGAACACAGCACAAACTAAAATTAACAAGAATACATAATTTTTTTTTTGAACTCAGAACAGAAAACAAAACGAATTTTTGGATAAAAGAGTACTAGGATTAGAAAAAACTTTCCAATATTAAGAAGTCTACATGGAAAGAAGTAGAATACTTAACATTTACAAGAATACCACAAAATTTACATTAATCTTAAGTAAAAATTCATCTAGATTCCCTAAGCGGCAGCTGAGCTGTTGGACACAAACACTTGCACAAACTTTGCAGGGTATATTAACTTTATGGATGAGCTTAATGTTCTGAATAGCAGCTGACTTGAAGATTTACAAGTTGATATATATTATATATACATATATATATATATATATATATGTTTATAGTAAATATGCTTAGAGTGCCGCTCACGTTGCCTTTAGTTGATGTCGCTGCCGCTGTTACCGACTTGGCCTGCCGCTATCGTAGTCATTTGTCGAATGTGGAGTGACCTTCCCATGTCCATTGACTACGCCGCACTCATAGTAAATAGTGTATTACGAGGGTCCAAGTGTAGCACGACATACACCTGGACTGTACCTGTGCCTGTACCTCATACCGATTTACGGCTACAAACTAAACTTATTGAAGGGCTGCTCATTACGATAAATAATTCATTTTAGATCTATATCGAGAATCATGCGGTAATCGCCTTGTAATGTCCCAATGCTTCCTGATAAAATGCGAGGGTCGATCAGGTGGTGCTAAAATGGGTTCGTTAAAATGCATTGCATGAACTATGTAATTCACTTCGTTGCACTCTCAATTCGATTGCTGGCGACTTTGTTTATATGCAGTCGCATGTTGCAAGCGATTCCAATTGTTCTGTTCTGTTCCATGACCATTGCCAATTGATAAACCTCAATCAACTCTATAATTGTGCCATATATACATATATACAATTATTGCAGAGTTTTCTCAGTTCGAATTACCAGCTTTTGGATACTCTTTATGAAGGTTTTCTCGAAATGACTTTCAAATGGATAAACTTAAGTTCTTGGAACTTTCTATTTCACTCTAGTTACAATTTATCTTTAGTAGCATAAGTATTAAAGATAGTAGAGTATTAAACTAAATTGCCCGGTAATACCCTTTATACTACTTCCATACAAACTTGTTAGCAAACAGGTGAACGTGCTGCGAGTGTGAAATATTCCTGAAAGCTGTAGGCTATACAAGAACTTAGCTACCAAAACAAATGTATTGTTTTATGTAAATGTATACATATATGAATACACAAAGTCCACAGCATTATTAACCCCGTTTACCAATTTTAACTACAAGTAGAGCATTAAAAAGTACTTTCCAAACACATGTTGATATGATAAATATGTCATTGCCGATAGGCCACTATATATACGGCCCCACACACAAATACATACGCATACCCATACAAAGCATACATATGTACATATGTATATGTATGCCTGCATATTCATTAAACACCCACACAGCAAATAGTATTACCAAATTAGACAACTAATCTAATGATAAGATACTACTAAATACATATATTTATGCAAAATTTGTTATCTTGCAATAACGAAGCATTTCAGTTGCCCCAAATAGTTAAATAAAAATCAAATTTAGAACTACAAAGCAAATACCAAAAAATAGCATTAAATTATTCATATAGAATAGCATATATACATATGCACGTATATATATATATATTGTAAATACACACATACACAAGTGTCAAAATAAAAAAAAAATCCAACGCACATGGACTGTGCTCTATAAATACATGCATATAAGTGATGAATGGAAGAGTGGGGCGGATTTGGTATTGGTGGAGTGGTCGCTGCTGATGCACACACGCACACATGCACACAACTGTCGTTATTGGTGTGAATAGAAAGAGAATCACTGCGTAATCTAAGCATACGATCAAATCAAAAGTTGGTTATAAACCGCATATCAACAAGCAAGCATTCACACGGCCCACACATAACAGACACTCAGGCACACTCACTCACACTCACACACATATATTTTGCAGAAAAATGCGGTCGTTTTGCAGTATGGTTTAGAAACTTACCTGTCTACGTACAATGTATATCTTTGACTACAGCCGATTTTAAACGTACTTCACATGTGTCAATTACGAATTTGATTTGAATCGCTGCTGCACTTAGAGCGTAGTGATTGCATTGATTGAGTGCTGTTTAAGTTGGAGCTGAATGAATGTTAATACGGCAATCTATTAAACTGCACGAAATGGGGAGATAAGGGCTTTTGTTGATTCCGTTGCAGTAATCTTCTTTAATACAGTATTTGTATGTAGCATCAGCTAGAAGCAGCGGCGGCGTCGCTATCCGAGCGGCAATGGTATGAATTGGCTGGGATCAAAACCACGCACGAAAAAGGCACCAACACGTCACGCGCACAATCCTTCAGTGTTTGGGCTAATTAATGACGTCACGAGTGCTGCAGCTAATTTATTTTCGATATTTAAATAAATGCCGATTTACATTGCACGCCGCTCTAAGAAATTTGCAATTAACAAAAAAAATATCACTGCTTCTTCTTATATAATGCCATTCACATGACAAATGAGAACCGAATGTGTGAGTGCTGTTATGTTAAGCCAATGTTATGTTACGTGACTGTTAACAATATTTGTCTGTTCATATGTCCGCCAAAAAATATGAATCAAAGTACCTTTATAAATTGCATGACATTGTGAAATAAAAAAGATAAGATATTAAGAAATGGTTGAATTTAATGATAATATGCTTTATAATTTGAATGACAGACAAGTGCTTAATAGTATTTTTACTTAACAACATTCTTGTATTTTTACCATTGTTTAATAGGGCAACACTGTTCAGTTGCCAAACAAAGGCGTAAGTGCAGATGAGTAAATAAATTGTAACTTTTGCGCTGTTTGCTTGCAAGATGAGCTCCTGGCGTGAGAGTATAACCAATTTACCGACTGCAGTTGCACAATTTGTCAACGAAAGTACATCGACAGCTAGTAGCTATCTAAATTTGTCACATTCAAGCTCCACTGTCTCCGAGGAGAGTGCTCCACAGCATACGGACTACAAGGCGTTGCCCATTCCCGCATCTCTGGTGAAGGAACAGTGGCGCTTGATATTCACCTCAGATGCCAACAGCCAGGACTTACAGGCTGCCATTGCGCATTGTCGCGATCTTGTCCTGCTGAGTGATGAATGCAGTGAGGAACGTCGGTGGCTGGTGCGGCATTTGGTGGACTTGCGCTATTCGCTGCAGGAGCTGGAAGAGGCACAGGCGGTGGCCAACACGGATGTAGTGGTATTGAATGCCATTAAGTCGGTGGTGGGACACCATTTTGTACCACATCATCCAAACACACGTAACCGCCTACAGGCAGCTGCCAAACGCTACTATTGTGATCATTGTGCCGGGATTATTTGGCGAGTGGTGCAGGCGGCCTACATCTGCAGCGATTGCAGCTACCTGGTTCACCAAAAATGCATTGACAGTGTGCAGCGTGTGTGTGCTCATGTGCTGGCCTCCGATCGTCAATATCCGATTGCCGATATTTGCCCAGAGATTGGCTTAGCCGCCCAGCGTTATAAATGTGCCGAGTGCTCGACTCTGCTTAATTTCAGTAACTAGCAGAGCATCGTTATCTGTAGCCTACCAGCTAATCGGAAACATTTCTTGCAGAGAATTCCTGGATTGAGCCACGCCTCTGCGACTATCGCGGTCTCTACTACTGTCCTTCGTGCCACTGGAATGATAGCTTTATTGTGCCTGCTCGTATAGTGCACAACTGGGACTTTACGCCGAGGAAAGTCTCGCGAACCGGTCTCCAAGAGATTCAGTTGTTCCTTGATAAGCCGCTCATCCGTCTGGAGGAGGAGAACCCCAAGTTATTTGTCTTCTTAGAGAAGCTCTGTACTGTTAAGAAATTGCGTCAGAATCTGGTGCATATGCGACACTATCTAGCTGCCTGCAAAGACGCTGCCGAGCAGAAGCTCGTGGATCAACAGTTGGGCAGACGCCGACATTTAGCGCAGTCCAATGAGTTCTACTCAATTGGTGATCTAGTGCAGGTTGAATCGGGTGTCTTAGCTGAATTCCTGCAAGGCGTCTTCAAGGTCTTTGGCAGCCATATACGTAGCTGTGAAATGTGCCTAGCGAAGGCGTACATCTGCGAGATCTGCAGCAACAACGAAGTGATATTCCCCTTTGACGATGGCTGCATCAAGTGTGATCAATGCAATTCCATTTACCATCGTGTGTGCTTCACCCGGAAGAACATGATATGCCCGAAATGTGTGCGCATCCAGGAGCGACGCCTACAATTGCAACGTGATTTAAGCAAACAGTCGAAAAAGGGAGAGGATGAAAATGCGGAAGACTCTGACTCCGCCTTGGAACCAGTGGACACCACGTAACCCAACCACTTTAAAGTTTATTGTTTTTAATTTGTATCTGTTTAACGGTTTTTAATATGTTTTTATGTACATAATGATAAGACTATATTGCAGCAGCGAGTGCCCAATATATATATATATATAGTATATACAATACCAATACCAGTCTTCCTCTATAGACTGCTCACTGCGCTTTCTTTCCATACTTTTGCCGATTGTGAAACTTGCGCGGATTAATGCCGTAGGCCTTGAGCCGATCATCGCTGATGCCGTTGGGATTAGAATTATTCGCTTTGCCTTTGGTTTTAAAGTCTCGCTTAGAACGTGGTGCTTCGCTTTTATTGCCTGCTTTCTTAAATGGATTTGCGCCTGTTGATTGAGCTGGTTGCTGTCCTGGAGCATGTTGCTTTCTTGAAACTTTTTGCTGTCCTGGAGCTTGTTTCTGCCTTGGACCTTTCGGAGGCCTTGAGGCTTGTTGCGGCCTCTGAGTTTGTTGAGGCCTTGGAGCTTGTTGCTTTTTGAAAGGATTGCTGTTTGCATCATTTCCCTTGACATCATTTTTGTTAAGCACTTGTTTTTTAGCAAATGGATTGTTCGAGTTGTCCTTGTTTGCCACCTGTTTATCTGTTTGCGGCTTCTGTTTTTCGAACTTTTTCTTTTTAGCTGGCGGTGTTCCATTCGTTGCAGCCGGCGCCCCATTCGCTTCATTCGAAGTCTTCAGTGCCTGCTTATCCTTTTCAATCTTCTGTCTTTTGGCAGGTATTTCACTAGATGTTGCTTCTTCCTTCTTGATAAGAGCTGAACTCTCCTGCTCCTCATTCTTAACTGGAGCTGGGGCTGTTGCACTTGGTGTTGCCGCTGCAGCTGCAGCTGCCGCTTTTCTTTTTAGCCGTTTTCGCTTGGACTTCGATAGGGTTTCTGTGGGCAGCTTTTCTGCAGCTGGCGCAGCAGGCTGCTCATTGGAGTCCGCTTTAACAACTAGTTGGGTTCCATCTTGTGCACCACTTTCCTCTTCATCATCGGAGCTGCAAATATGCTTAGTCTTAGCACAAGATTTTTTTTATTGTTCATACTCTTACCCATCGCCGTATAAGCTTTTGAAAATCTTTCGCTTAAGATCCTCGTTCTTGGCTTTCATCTTGTACAAGCGCTGCTCTCTTTTCTCCACATGTTCAGGACGGTTTTGCACAGCCTTCTTAAGACTGGCCCACTGGTTGAGTTCCTTGTTCTTAGCCAACAGGATCTGAAAGTATAAAAAGATTAAGATCCTTCTAGCAAGACATTATTATTCATCACTAACCTCCTCGATTGTTAAACCAAAATCATTCGGCGTCGTCTCCACGTACTTAAAACGACAAGGTTGGTCGCCCACTATGTCCTCATAGTCCAGTTTGTAGTATTCATCAATATAGTCACCATAAGTCTGTTCGTCATCTGGATTAAACGGCGGTTTCTCTGCTTGAATCATTTCCATGAAACGATTGCGTCGTCCCTTGCGACCTTTTCGACTCCGAGTATTTTCGATCAGCTCCTGTTGCAGTTGTTGCTTGGAGGAGACTGGATCATAATCACAGTCCATATTAAAATCATCGTCTTCGCAATGGCCCTCGTCATCCTGCCCGTTGTATTGCTTTGGATCGTAGTTATCCCAGTCCTCAATTGCCAATTCTTCAATATCTGAAGGACACTCTGGCTTTTCTTCGCCCTCATCCACTTCGTAGTACTCATCATTGAATATTTCCTGCATGCGTCGATCGTGTGCTTCCGGGTCGAAATCCTCCTCCAGTTCCTCATCCTTAAAGCCCAGCTCATCGTTACCCGTAACTGCCTTTAGTTTGCGTATTTTCTCTTCAATCTCTTTGCGTTTCATTTCCTTGATCAAATCCAATTCCTTCATCTTTTGCAATTTCTCCTGCTCCTTGCGCTGCTTTATCTCCTTACGTTTTTCCTTGCGTGTATCGTCCTTGCGACGAAGCGACTGTTCAATTGTCCTTGGATAACGCTTGATAAAATCTGCATCTGGCTCCTCGAAACGAAAATTGTATTTCTGCTCAAACTCCGCCTGTTTCTCCAGCTCCTTCTCGTCATCCGACAATGGTGTGCTCTCTCCCACGATCTCGTCGTACGTAGGAATTTCGGATTCATTCGTGTTGGCATAGCCCTTATTGAGTATGTAGTCACGCAGAAAACTCTCTCCTTGAGTCAACTTGTTGCTACTCCAGTATTGCTTGAGTGGAGCCAACTGTTGCTTTGCGTTTGCGTCAATCTCTGCATCCGCCTGCTTGCCGGCCAGCCATTTAGCAAAGTCTGCGTCCTCGGTATCGGTTTGCGCCTGAGTTTTGGTGCGCTTCTTAAAGATGCCACCAAATTCCTCATCTTCTTCGTCATCATCTTCACGGTTCATAACGCTCTTGAACTCTGCCTTGAGACGTCTTTCCTCCTCCACAGCTGTGGGCGACTGCGCCCGCTCGAATTGTTTTTCCGTCTGTGCCTCATCGTCCGAGCTCTCAAATTTTCCATTGTGCTCCAAGATAACTTTGCGCTCGTAATCTTTTAAGGTTACCGGTTTACTCTTGCTGGATTTCTTTTTGGGTGCATCTTCATCGTCGTTGCTTTCGCTGTCCGCCTTTTCATTGAAGAAACGTGTTTCCTTGTCGTATATGCGAGGATCTTTGCTTTTTAGCGAAGCAAGAGTTTTGAAAAACTCTTGATCAAACTTAACATCCACTTCATCCTCATCGGAGGACTCGCTATCGCTGTCTAGCTCCGACTCTGAGATATCTAGACCCCGATCCTTATCTGAAAGAAGCCACAATATTAGAAACATCTAAAGAGATCTTCGCATGAAAGATCAATAGGTATTTTACACTTCTGTAACAGCTCCTTTTTGCGCAAAACATTATACGAGTTGGCATAGTCCTGATTAGTAGATAATTGTAGATCGTCCGCATCATCGTCAGAGCCATCAAACAATTTGTTATTCATTATAAACAATAATTCTTTAACGTTTATTAGTAAAAAGCCAGCACGTGTGTTCGTTGAGTAAACTAAACTGGTTCTATAGAATAAAATGAGCTGGTATTTCTGAAGTGCCGAAAATAACCAGTTCCGGTCTAGTTCCCGCTGCAGCCCTGGTTAAAATAATTCTTAAACAAAAGGCAATAAATGCAGAGCTGATTAAAATACAAAATATAAAATTAAATAGCGTGATTTACAACATTCCAAACAATGACGGACACGGAGGAACCGCAAGCTCCCACAACAACATCAACGACATCCGTTGCAGCACCCCCCGACAAGGATTCAGCAAAAAGTAAGATGCAGCCATTGCTTCCTCGAACACCTGCTCACTGCACAATGTTTTGTTTTTCTTATCGCTTTTAGTTTGCATTCTGCTAAACGCAACTGGCAACGTGCCCATTATAAAGAAACGCACATGGACCGTTGATCCCAACAAAACAGTCAGTTGGATACAGAAGTTTATACACAAATTCCTCAAACTCGATGCCAACGAACAAATTGTACGTATACAAGCGGATCTTTCTAAACTTCCCAGTTTTTAATTCATATTTTGATTTGAGCAGTTTTTATATGTAAATCAAACATTTGCACCTGCGCCGGACCAGATCATCAAAAACCTGTACGAATGCCACGGTACCAATGGTAAATTGGTTTTATACTATTGCAAGAATCAAGCATGGGGCTAAACCTGGATATGCGGGTGGCTACTTAAATAAGTATTTATTTGTTAACTTTTATGTTTATGTTATGTTAATTGTATAGGAATTGACGCTGGAAAAATCTTATAAATTTCACATTTTTATTTCCCTCAAAGAGAGGTCTTAATTACGTCTATTAAAGGACCACATTTGAAAACAATTTCGTGTATTCAATAAGATTTAAATAGGCTAACGGCTTAGTCGCCACGCAGTGCTTCCAGCTCATCGGCTGCCTCCTTGGATATTCTGTGATATTTGGCTACAGATGGGCGATAATAATAGGCTTGGTAGTCGTTGCGTTCGGACATCTTTTTGCGAATCTCTTCCTCGAGCAGGCTGTGGAGGTAATTGTTAACAATGCAGACTGTATTGGGTTTCTATAGTCTTACCGAAGTTGCGCCTTTTCGTTCTCTTCAAAGATGTTGTGCAGCGCTTTCTCGTATTCCTGTTGCTGCGAGGTTAGAATATACCGAGCAATAAACCGGGAAATTGGATTCTAAAAAAGCGAAACACACATTTAATATGAGCAAGTACAATAAAGATCACGTTAACAGCACCTTCTCGTATTCCCAATGCTTGGGTTCGTAGCCTTCAGGGATTTCGGCCAACTGCGAGGGTCCCACGAAGATGTTTGCATATAACACCAGAGCGGTGATCGGCAGTACGCCAATCATTACGTAAAAGTGCATTAGATCCTTGAATTTGTCCCATTGAAAGCGTGAGGGCTTAATGGTCATGTGATGGTGTTCATGATCACCTCCCATTCGGCGCAATTGCTGCTGCAGGGCTAAAATGGAGATCCATGGAAACATATTTGTGGTTGCGTAATGCAGGCTGTGTTTACACCCTCATCTGATGCATTCGCAGTTGTGCTTACCATTCCTTGTGGCAGGTGTCAGCAGTACAGCCCTATTCTTGGCGAATTGTGCCGCTGGCAGCAGCAAACGGCTCCAACCAACCATTTTTATGAAATTTTACGCTATTGTGCTTTATACCAAAATAACGTGAACGTCGGTCAGTCAAAACAAGGGCTGGCGTAGCAGATATGTTTTATATATCGATACCATCGATTGCAACTTGACGAAAGTTTTATTTATTTGTAATCTTAAATAATAGAATAAATAATATATAATAAGAAATGTATCATCTTTTCGTATGTGATATTTATTAACATGATAACTATTAAATTGAAAAGTGATATCATTACCATTTACTCTGCAGCCCTGACATATGGCATTGCTTTATTACTTGCCAGCCCTGCTCTGGCGCAGAGTTAAACATACAAACTTTTTGTCTGGACTCGAAATTCTGTTGCGATTTTGTTTTTGGAATATTTTGAAGATTAAACGTTATAATAGGTAAATATTCAAGTGTTAATCTTAAGCAACAGAAAGCAAAGCAAAGTCAGACAATAAAATTTTCAAATTGTGTATTGTGAAGTACGTTTTCCTCTCATTGTGCCGTTGCGCTGTTGCTGATAAAAAGCTCTTTGACAATAATAAAGTAAATAATACTATATGTGTCTGTTCGGGGTTGTATCTAATGCGCAATTCCCATATGATAAGTGATTTTTAATGTTTACAAAGTTAAGTACGTAATGAATTTACGCAAAAACGAAAAACTGCAAATTGTTACATTTGCATACATACACACACACACACACTTATGCACACAATGTATATGTTTTCTAATGTCTCTATGCAGATACAGTGACGCACAAAATAGTATGAATGGTACAAGCTTTTGATAAATATTTAAGCAAATCTGAAGTAATACGTGTTTATGTTTTTAAGCGTGACTTAAAAATAATGACTTTTTAAATGCTTGCGTCGCAGCAAGTTTATATATGTGGCTGCTTTTGTGTGTGTATGTATATATGTACATGCAAATACTGTAGTTTATTTTGGTGGTGGGCGTAGGCGTCGCCGCCATTCTCCCTCTTTCCACTTTGCGTGCTTAGCTTCGGCCTCGGCTCGACTTAACTTTACCGAAGCAAGAATAACCTATTGTCAGTAAGCGTAAATCAATTGTTTTTGATGTCGTTGCTGTTATTGTTGTTGTTGTATTGGTGATAAAGTAGAATATGAATCAGCGCTCAACATTAACATCATCAGCAGCAACAGCAGGAGCAGCAGAGCAGCAGCGGAGGCCGTGTTAGAGGTGGGAACAGCGTGCGATAAGAGCAAGAAGCAAGTTTATAAGCATGTTGTTGCTGTAGTTGTTACGAGTTCGACAGAGTCGCGGCAAGGTGTGACGTCATCTGAATAGTTGTTATACACCCAATTTTGGCTAATGTATTCGAATTGTAGTTTCTGCAATACAGTGTTCAAAAGTGTCAGTGTATAAGTATTTTATAACTCTATTTATAACATAGCAAATAATTGTAGTTGTTCCCTTAGCTCAAACTCGTATCTTATCAGCAAGCAAACTTAACTTATCCATCCTAAACTTTTTTACTGTATACAGAGTAACAGATATTCCAATATATACCCGACTAGCTAAGAGCTTTAACTACTTGAACTATACGATCAGATCTTAACGGTTATAGCTGTATTTAGTAGCTATTACTTCTGTTAACGGTGTGTTTAACACTCTAATATACCCAACCTCTATTTGTTTTCTTTAATTTTGCCAGGTGTCGCCGTTTAACAATCAGCAAATTTATCACAACGACAAAAACCTCTCACTGAGGCAATGGATGTCAATTCACGTTTCCCAGCGCGATTACCAGGTAAGACCCGCTGCCTAACAGTCTGTAGGCACCCTATTTTTTAATTTCAGTTTGTAATTATATAAACATAAATCTGTTAACAATTTGTTTACGTTCTTACCTTTGCTTTTTTCTGGCTTTCTAAAAAAAAAGTAAATAAATAAAATGAGTCTCGAATGCTTTAGCGCTCGCTTAAGAATTAAACGTTAGCTGTAACTGTAAACCAAAAAAGTAAAGAATGCCTTGCTTTAGACTAACCTTATACTCCCCGCCCCCCAAACATTGTTTGTGCTACTAACTAACTAACCCAAATTGAGCATTTACTATAATATCTCATGCCTATTCCTAGTGATGTCTCACTGTATATAGAACGTACATTAAACAAAACATACAAAAAACATGCATCAAATCGTACAGTTTTACTACTAGTTGTTTTTTGTAGCTGCGCTGTTTGCTATTTGTTTACTGTTGTACTTTGTGTGTGGCTTAGTCTTCTTCTCTTTGTAAATAACCGAAATTGAAACTAAGAAACGTTTTGAAGCCCCCTCCGAAATAACTCATGAAATTCTTTCTGATTCATATTTATTCACTTACACAAATCCGAACTCTAACTTCTTGCCTAAGGCCGACAAAATACTTAAGTGAAAAGCATTAACTTGTAAGATTACATCTCTGAAATTTGTAACCACTCCAAAAGTAACCCTAAGAGATTAATAAATTCTTTTTATCTCTTATCGAAAAACGCGAAGGGCCCGCCATTAGCTCAGTTGTGGGTAACTCTGACGAGCCGCTGCCCAGTCTATCCGATCTGCATGACTGCGAGCCCAAGCTGGAGTTTGATGATACCGAGCTGTTGTCCCCAGCGCCCCTAGAGAGTAAGAACTATTTGCATATAATGTGCGCTCACAGACAATGAGCAAGGGAATGACTAAACACTTGCTTTTTATTCACAGAAGATGTTATGGTCGGCGATTTTGTGCTAGCCGATGGTAAGTTAAGCTCGGTGTAATTGAGCATGACGTTGTAAACGTTTGCAGATCCGTTTCCAGATCCCGAACTTGAGACAGAAGAGGCACCAAATCCCCTAGAGGACGACTTTGAAGACCAGCTGCGTGAGCAGTCCGAGAACTTTCAGGGTAACAAGAACAAATGCGACTTCCTGGGCACTGATAAACAAGGTCGTCACATTTTTGGCATTTACGCCTCGCGCTTTCCCGAAAAGTCGCAACTCGAAGGTTTTGTGCGGTAAATTTAGGTAATATCTTATCATTAAATAATAAACTAATAAATTTCTTTAATTCACCAGACAAGTCATCAAAGAGATTGAACCGTTTGTGGAGAACGACTATATACTCGTCTACTTTCATCAGGGTCTCAAGGAGGACAATAAGCCCTCGGCGCAATTTCTGTGGAACTCGTACAAGGAGCTGGATCGTAATTTTCGTAAAAACTTAAAGACTTTGTATGTGGTGCATCCGACGTGGTTTATACGCGTCATTTGGAACTTCTTCAGTCCATTCATCAGCGATAAGTTTCGCAAAAAGCTAGTCTACATCTCCAGCCTCGATGAGCTACGTCAGGCTTTGGGCCTGAACAAGCTCAAGCTGCCGGACACCATTTGCGACTTCGACCATAAACTGAATCCGAGTCGTGGCCGCGCATCGCAGCCAGCAGCACCCAATGGGCGGCCAACGATGCAGTTTGGCGTGACCTTGAAGTTCATCGTTATGCACAGTCCATGCCTGAATTCCATACCGCCGATTGTGCGGAAGTGTGTGGACTCGCTCTCGATCACGGGCGTCATCGACACGGAAGGTATTTTCCGGCGTTCCGGCAATCATAGTGAGATTATGGCTCTCAAGGAGCGCGTCAATCGTGGCGAAGACGTGGACTTAAGCAACGTCAATGTGCATGTCATAGCGGGTCTGCTCAAGAGTTTCCTACGGGACCTCGCCGAACCACTGCTTACCTTCGAGCTGTACGATGATGTGACCAAGTTCCTAGACTGGCCCAAGGAGGAGCGTTCGAGGAACGTTACCCAGCTGATACGTGAAAAACTGCCCGAAGAGAATTACGAGCTATTCAAATACCTTGTGGACTTTTTGGTGCGAGTTGTGGACTGTGCGGATCTCAACAAAATGACCTCATCGAACCTGGCTATTGTATTTGGTCCGAATTTCTTGTGGTCCGGCCGCACGAACACGTCCCTCGAGGAGATAGCACCGATCAATGCATTTGTTGACTTTGTGCTGCAGAATCACAAGGCTATCTATCTGATTGATGTTAATCAGCGCACGGTCAGTGTCGATTAGCGGAATAGCTGACGAACCCACACAAAAGAAGTCCATAATTTGTAAATTGTTTCATTAAGTGTTTAGCCTATAAGCCCGTCAAGGGGAGCACAGTGAAAAACGCAAGCGTTGTTTCGTGTATAAAGTGTGTTAAATCTTAAGTTGAAAATATTTTAACTCTCCTCTTTTTTTTAAATCTATTATTATTGTAATTGTGTGCAAATGCGGAAGCTGTTTCTCGTGTTCTGCGCCTATTTTAATCTCCCTTAACTATATACTCTTTCCCCTTAATTACTTATTTAACATATTAAAATCAAGCATAGTTAATTTACCAAAGAAATTTGTACGGTGTTTTATAAAACAGAAGCAGATGCCGAACGAAATATGAAGATTTTAATTTTATACAGCAATACGCACATTCCAAACTAAAAACTTAAGCTGCTGAATTTGCAAAAATTGCGAGCACCTGGCGGAGAGATCTGTCGGAAATTGTAGAAAACTCACAAAACATAATAGGAGTAGATTATTGAATTTCCTTATAGTAATACAAATTTTATATTACAAAAAAAAAAAAAAAAAAAAAAAAAAAAAAAAAAAAAAAAAAAAAAATGGTATTGTTAAAGAAAATAAACTAAATGTTAAACTTTAAAACCTTTTTCGAATTCGGGAAAATTATGCGGGTTGATATAAACATATTATTTTGTTTTGACCTTTCGCTGCGCCGCTGCGCATTTGAAATTTGTTTTTTTATTGGTACCAAAACTGAATCAATCCAAATGGAATATATAGTTATATAGTTCACGTACGATTACAATGTAATTGGGCTTTAGTGTTTAAATGTTGATGTTCTTCAGCTTGCGATTCAGGTCGTTAAATTTCATTATCTTACGCACAAAGAAATCGCCGTAGCGATGTGATACCTTTGTATCAGCAATATGAATCATATCATCGTCAATATAAAAATCGAGCTGTAATGAAGATGACGAGTTGTAAATATATTTCGATTTAGTGATTTTCTTTCATTACTCACCTCCGAGCCGGATTTGAAGGTGCCCTCAAGTCCACTGGGACCTTTACTCCAGACCAAATTGCGCATCTTGTGCTTGAAGCAGAGCAAACGTATCAGCAGCTTTGACACATCATCCTCACTTGCATTGGGATCGATGAAGGAAGCCAGTTTGGTCAGTGGCAATGTGGTGTAGAGCTTCAGATAAGAGCGGGTAGTGGGCAAATCCTTTTGCTGGCGCACTTCATCCATGAAAACCAGCAATTGATGCTCCATGGGATCCTTCACATAGTCCTCCATGGGCGCATCTGCTGCCGGTGGGCAGGGGCTAACAAAACGTGGGCATGCAAAAACAAAGAACGATTTGAAGACCTCGAGATCGCCGCACTGCATCTTGAACATGGCATCATGGTAGTTCTTCTCGCGCAAAACTTGTTGAATGGATTCATCAATGCACTGGGGATGCAGAACCAGACAAATGGCCAACAGATGATACATCTGCTCTGCCTGCTTGTTGATTTGATCGTTCTGGTAGCTGCGCGTGCTATACAGCTGCTTGGTGCGCTGAATATATAGCAGGATGTCGGAGAACGTGCGTATGGCATCCGCATAGCGACGCATCATCATATAGGCGAAGCCCACATAATAGGACGTGGATATCTGACAGGCGGGTATATGCGAGTAGGCCGATTTCTTGTGGATTTCAATGGGTTCCAACACCTTGATAGCCTGATAGTAATCACCCAACAGGGAGTGCACACGCAGCAGACCAACAAGAGAGAAGTAGCCGAGCATCTTGTAAAAGCCAAGTTTGCCGAAGTCGCCAGCCACAGTTTGTGGATCGTTGCCCTGAGAGATGGCCTCCAATTGCTTCTTGATGTTGGAGATATCGACCAGCGAGTGCAACACATTCAGAATACACAAAATGCTCCACACGTTGCTATGATTCACGCACAGCTGCTGAATCTCATCCTGCGACTTGTCCGTCAAACGTGCACTGTGGAGAACAATTTATATAATACTTTTCCTTTGTTTTAACTATCGCTGACCAACTTACCGATATTGCGCAAAGTTCTGGAACTGATAAACAAACTCATCCACCAACTCCCACAGCCAGATGTCGGGCAATTCTAGCATGACAGGATTTGGAGAAGAAATGATTAGATTGAAGAAATCACAATAGTTGAAGAAAGAGTTAATGCGTTGCTCCAGCTTCGGGCCACCCGGAATACGAGCGTGTATGTGACGATAGTAAAGCTCCTTGTACAGTATAAGAAAAACCTTGTCGTTGTCCACAATCGCACCCACTTCCTGCTCTTCTGGCCAGGCACTCTTGTCGAAATGATGATCGCTGATCTGCGGGAATGTGTTCTCATACATATTTTGTATGTCATAGAGATTCCCCTCTTTGATCGCCTGGCAGAAGTTCATGAGAAAGAATTTCACATTATCCGGCATGCGGTTGGCGTAGAAGGTGCGCTCGTACTCCATATCCAGCTGTGGATCGCCGGTGTGCGCATAATCATCGTAGAAGTCCTGTAAGAGAAGTTTATTTTCTTAGTTTTGTATTTCTGATTTATTTTTGTTGACGGTGGCGGGTCACAAAAAGTTGGGTTATGTTATTCCGGATCTTTGTTGACTTGCACTTATTGCAAATACACCGCATGCAGTTGGGTTGATGCAGCAATCACTTACCGTGTTACCAAAGTCGTCACCGCCGTACATTTTTGCTTTTTAACTATCTACTGTTTGACACAAAACCAAAATACTTTGCAACGTCTGACAAACACGCCAACAAATTTTTCTGGCGTAGCAGAAAGGGAGCGTAACGTAATGTGATGCGCTTTACGTAACGCATAAATGAGTAACGCAACGCAAAAAAATACACTCGATGTAGTGATGTTAAGAGAATTATTATCGACTATAAAATTCGTTGTACTCGATAAGGTTTAGAATTGTCGGTGTATCGATACTATTAAGTCATTGGGAATCTAGCGAGACGTGTGTGTCATCTAGTCGCAGCGTTAATTATTATTTTCTAATCAAACGACGGAGCGCTGTGTACGTTTGGGCTGGGCGCACGCACAATCATAACAGAGAGTACGAAGTAATATAAGAATAGTGCATTCACTAAGTAAAACAAAACAAATCACACTACATTTTGTTCACGTTGACGACGCCTGAGCCGCGGGGTTGGCCAAACAAATTGTCCCGCTGGCTGCACCAATAAAAGTGTAGATTAACTGTGAACAATTTCAGTGAAACATTTTTAAATAATTCAGTATAAATGTGTTTTTAAAGCGTGGCTTGGTGATTCTCAATAGTACAAACGCCAAAATGAGGCAACCAACTCTAAAACAGGCAACAATTTCAATTGGTTGCTGCTTTTTGCTGCTGTGCAGCAACAGCGTGGGAATCGCATTCGCAGGTAAAATATGTGCATATTCAACAAATGTATATAAAAGTTAAAGATTTGTTGAAATATAAGCGTTACATGATGTGAAAAACTCTAATTTCGTCTAAGCCAAGTTTTGGGCGTGTTCCCCAAACGCTGAAGACTCGTCATTTTCCATTTTTCTTTTTGTTTGTGCTTCGCTTTTAACTCGCTCTTCAAAACGTAACGATCGTGCACTCTCTGAGCTCTACTCTCTATCTCTCTCCCACCTCATGAGATCCAAAACGCTGCTTACGAAGAGCGCTAACAAAACAAAACCAACAAACAACGCCTTTTTTTTGTATTTTAACTCGTTGTGCTTATTGGAGCATTGTAAAATCTAATTGGACGCGTATTTTATGCCGGCTTTTTGTTGCAGTTGCAACTGCAATGCGCATGCCACAAGGTAAACACGTGGCTGCTGCAACCATATGTCAACCTGGCAAAGATTTTCAGAGCGGAGAGATCGACCATTTAGTGTTTCCCATTAGTAATTAATTGTACGCTAGCAACAACAATAAACATTTAAAGTTCATGTGCAAACATTTGATGACTAAAAATAAACATTTCTCCGCATTCTCATTGGTAATTTATTTCGATGCTTATAATTATATGCCGGCCAAGGCTTGCATCATACTCACTTCCAAAAATTTTCAACAGGCGGAAATTACTTTTCAATATATCGGTCACGTCATATTTATATATCATTGAGAACATTAGCCAGATACTTTTTATTGTTATTATACACAAATATCTATGTGTATAAAAACATGCTGAAATTACTACTAAACTGATTTGTCTAAGAATCATAATAAACATACGAAATGAAATTGCATGTAGTTAGGTCATAATGTAAGAAACTAACTCGAGTTAGTTGAGTTATCAAAAACTAGTTCAAATTGAATTCATTCTATTGATTATTTTCGACAAAATGTGCGTGTTCTAGTTGGCTGCCTGGTTGCTAACTTCCTTGTCACGACCTGTCACGGATATTCCTTACTGGGCTGGGCATATGTTTGTAATTGTATATAACTTTACTGTGTACATATATCAAGATTGACTCTAGCTAATCTGCTGCATGGTTCTGCTCTGCTCTGCTCTGCTCTGCTCCAACCCCAATTTTCGACAATTTAAGCTGAAAGTCCTTGCCATGCGTTTCGTGCGCTCTACGCTTATTTTTATAAGACTTGCTCCATAGGGTTGCTTAAGAAGCTTAGAGACTTGCAAGTTTTATATGCGTAAAATGTTTCACGTCAACTTATTAGACATATTTGATAAGAAAAATAAGTATACTAATAATATTTCTTTGGCAAATTTCTTGCTATGATAATAAATCAGCATATAAAAAATTTTAAAATCTAGCTGAAGTAAACAATGATAGATGGGTGTAAAAAGCATGAAGCTTCTGCTTTAAAGTCAAACACTAAGTGCACACGTGAACTCTTTTAGCCTTCTTCAGCCACAGTCAGCTAAGGGTTGTTTTTCTTTGTGGTTGTGGCGCTGTTTAAACAGGAACTGCACCCACAAAGGCGACGCCACCTTTGGGGGTTGTCGGGGAACGCAGACAGAGACAATTGTCGAGGCTAGGATTTCCGTGCCCTGTTATCAACGGTGCCACACGTCTAAGTGGGCACTTTTCTATTGCAGTCAAGCTTTTCAGTCGAGTCATGGCAACCAAATATTTACACAAATAAGAGATAACAGAGGAGTCAACAAATTGCACTGCAATAAATAAATTGCATTATATATGCATTTACACTTTTGCTCGACTTTCTCCGGCCATATTTATGGCTCATAAAAATAAGCACCAAAAAGCCGCATGATGCTATAGCCAAGGACCTAAAAAGAGAAAAAGAAAACGAATATATATAGACAAATTATAATTGAATATATTCTTGAACTCAAATTGTATTGGCCTCTGTCCAAGCGAGTATCACTTACTTTTCTTTCTCGGAAATTTTGCAATTTTATTTATGCCAGTGACAGTTTATATATGTAAGCGCATTTATCCAATAAGACTATTTAGGTCAGACAGACAATTTTTCGAACTTTTTAAGAAAAACAATCAAGTGTGCTCGACTGGAAGATGGCCTGGCACGTGTTTACTTAAAGAATTGTGCTTGAATTAATGAAAATCGCCTAGAGTGGGAGTGGGGAGTTGTGAGTTGGGTGGATAAAGAGATCGCGCCAGTAAGGGAGCCAAATGAGAGAGCGAAAGAAAGACAGTGTGTGAGGGGTAGACAGAAAGAGAAAATGACACAAAATGAGAGAGAGAGTGAGATACAAAGATATACAGTGTACAGCAAAAGGATAAATAAATAAAACCAATTATAATCACATACATATATACCACAAAGTCTAATAATTCTCTTTGCTTTGCAGATTCCTTCTCCGATTATTTCTCCGACTATGAGTGCAATCAGCCACTGCTGGAGCGTGCGGTTCTAACAGCAACATCATCTCTAACTGAACGTGGCCCAGAAAAGGCACGTTTAAACGGTAAGTCAAAATACTTTACACATTCGTTTCGTAT
This sequence comes from Drosophila arizonae, assembly GCF_054131065.1. Classification (NCBI taxonomy): domain Eukaryota; kingdom Metazoa; phylum Arthropoda; class Insecta; order Diptera; family Drosophilidae; genus Drosophila; species Drosophila arizonae. The sequence goes on along the minus strand of NC_142924.1, from coordinate 7,059,164 downwards.
TCGTTTCATTGTTTCTTTCGTTGTCGTTGATTATTTCTTTGAGTTCTTTGAAACTGTTTTTAGTTTGCTTAGACTTTTGATTACCTTATGCTTTAGTATCGTTGTGCTTAGTTTTTGTATTATTTTTGAATTGAGCGCCGCATAATCAGACGCGTTGACAACTCTGCTCGCTGCTCGGCGATGCTAACTCGCTCGTGGCGTGTCGGCGCGTTGGGCTGAATGGCCAAGAGGAAGAGGAAGCAGCGCTTTGGCAAATTAGTTGATTAAGCGAAAATAGGCGACAATGTTTTGTAATTGAATAGAATAAAAAGGCATTAGCATACGGTTTGCACCTCGAATCCAATGAACAAACACATCTGCTCGCGATGGGCGTTCGATTTAAGCACATGGACGCCCACGCTTCCGCAGCTGGCTCACGCCGTGGCTGCCATACAACCCGAGGAGCGGAAGCGTCTGATGAAATTTCATTTTATTGATGACTTTCTGTCCTCGCTAATTGGACGGCTGTTAATGCGTAAATTTGTGAGCACGTGCAGCAACGTGCCCTACCATCAAGTGCAATTCGCGAGGGATGTGCGCGGCAAGCCCTACTGGGTGCAGGATCAGCAGTCTGAGAGCACGCCCCCCCTCAGCTTCAATGTCTCCCATCAGGGCAAACTGGTGCTGCTGGCGGGCGTTAAGGGCGACAGCAAAGACGATGCTGAGTTCGGCATTGGAACGGATGTCATGAAGATCGAGTACAACGGCGGCAAGCCGCTGTCGGAATTCTTTCGACTCATGCAGAGCAAGTTCTCGCCACAGGAATGGAGCTACATTGGCAGGCCGCAGCACAATGAGCGGGCGCAGCTGAAGGCCTTCATGCGTCACTGGTGCCTGAAGGAAGCCTATGTCAAGGAGCTGGGCGTGGGCATTACAGTTGATCTGCAGAAGATAAGCTTTGCCATGGACACGACACACCCCCTGGAGGAGGCCTCGTCGCCGTTATGTGGCAGCACGCTCTGCTGCAATGGCACGCCCATGACTCAATGGCATTTCGAAGAGCATTTATTGACGCCCAAGTACTGTGCGGCCATTGCATTCCGTAACTGCCTGCCACTGGAGCATGCGAAATTTGAGTTTCTACCGTTCGAAGAGCTGATCGAACAGAGTCCCAAAGCCGACCAACCCGATGTGGTTGCCTACTGCCAGAAAGCGCTTCTTAAGCCGCATAAACGACATGAATAGCTAGTAATATTTGATTCCCAAATAAATGTACATATATACATATATATAGTTGTGATTTTGATAATCATGCTGGTGTGGCCAGCAGCTGTTCTCATATATGGAAACAGCACAGAAATAAGCCGGAAATGTGCTCAAAAGGCAATAAACCCAAATCGTAGGCACTCGCGATTTGCTTCTAATGGGCACCAGACATGGGCCAGACAACTTTGTTTGCTTTATATATATAGATATATATATACATATATATGCAAGCAGGACGAGGCTTGGCAAGGGTAGCGATTTGGTAGCTAGGTTCAGCGACTTTTGTTTTTTTCCTCATTTTTTTTTGATATATTTATTTTTATTGTGTTATACCCGAATTGTTAACCAAAGTTTTATCGATGGGGCAAGTTGTATGCGGCATTGAACCCAACTTGAGGGCAATTTAGCTCATATAAATCGCAGGCAATCGGATGCTCTATAGATGCAATATGCCCAGAGTGTTCACACAGTCTTTGGTCACGGCGTGCAGCCATTTAAAAATAAAAGCGAAATCTCCGCATGCAGCAATTGTTTTTGCCCATGTCCTTTTAGTGTTAACACCCCTATGCGAATGGTACTTTGCCACAGAGGGTTGGGCCCTTACCCTTGCCATGGCTGTGAAGGACCTTTGCTGGTTCTACATATACATATGTATATATAGGGTCGCAGCACTTGCAGCTGTCAAACGAAATCGGTCTAAATTATGTCCTCTTAATTGGCGGGCAACGTTTTGTCTATGGCTAATCGAAACCCCCTAACCCCTGAATTGCATTTGTTTTCATTTTATTTTCATTTTTAAATTATGTATCGTTAATTTTTATTGCCCAACCTCCCACCCGCACCCGAACTCCATACATAAAGCTGGCACCTCGTGGTCAGCCAAGAGCTCGGACTTTGACCAACGTCTGATTATTGATTTGGGTGTGGTGAAGAATGTCACGCACATTGCGCTGCAAGGACGCCCGCACAGCAATGAGTATGTGACCGAGTACACCATTAGCTACGGCATCACAGATCTCGAATTTGCCGACTATAAAGAACCCGGCGGCAATGTTAAGGTAAGCGCGAACCACCCGCCTCTTCATATGACACTAATCCAATCACTGAATGTGCGTGTGTGTGTCTGTGTGTGTTTGCTAAGTTACTTCTGGTGGCATTGGTGGTGCTGGCGGTGGTGGTGGTGGCTCGCTGGCTGGCTGGCTGGCAGCTGCACATTTTTACAGATTTTCATTAATATTTAACCTTTTTTTTTGTTATTTTGTTTGCATTTGCGCTGTATTATTTGCTTTCGCTTTGTTTGCATGCCTCTTTATTTAATGTGTTTATGTGTTGGTTTTGGCTCGTTTAGCTCTTCACACTCGTTGTCTAACTTAATCTTAATCTTAACCCGCATTGCAAAACTGGTGCAGGTAACGCTGCTTGGACACCCGTCGAGAATACCTATAATCACTTTCTAACATTCGATCTGGGCGGGGCACACATGGTCCGCAAGATCGCGACCATGGGACGCATGCACACAGATGAGTTTGTCACGGAATATATTGTTCAATATTCGGATGATGGTGAATACTGGCGCTCGTATGTGAATCCCACGAGCGAGCCGCAGGTACAGTGACTAACAACTAATTACACAACTAACTACGCAAAAACCCACTCGTAACTAAATCTTAATTGATGATGAAATAAACTTAACTTAATATGGGCTGTCTCTCCGGTTGTTGGCTTTGTTAATATTCATTTCGAATCTCTCGATCCTCCTGTTTGTGTAGATGTTCAAGGGCAACACGGATGGCAACTCCATACACTACAATGTCTTCGAGGTGCCCATCATAGCACAGTGGGTGCGCATCAATCCCACACGCTGGCATGATCGCATCTCAATGCGTGTCGAGCTCTATGGCTGTGAATACAGTGAGTCTCCCTTGCAGTTATGCAACGTATATAAGATATGATCAAGATCATATTTAATCAATACACATTCCTCGCCTAGTCTCTGAGAACCTTTACTTCAATGGCACTGGACTGGTGCGCTATGATCTGCGCCGTGACCCCATCGCCTCGTCACAGGAGTCCATACGCTTCCGCTTCAAGACGGCCTATGCGAATGGTGTCATGATGTACTCGCGTGGCACTCAGGGCGATTATTATGCGCTGCAGCTGAAGGACAATAAGATGGTGCTGAATCTTGATCTGGGCTCAGGCATCATGACCTCCCTCTCTGTGGGCAGTCTGCTAGACGACAATGTGTGGCACGATGTTGTCATTTCTCGCAATCGACGGGACATCATCTTCTCGGTGGATCGTGTCATCGTGCGTGGTCGCATTCAAGGCGAGTTCAGCCGCCTCAATCTTAATCGAGAGTTGTACTTGGGCGGCGTGCCCAACGTCCAGGAAGGTCTCATAGTCCAACAGAACTTCTCGGGTTGCTTGGAGAACCTCTATTTGAACTCGACCAATTTTATAAGAACCATGAAGGAAAGCTATGAGCTGGGAGAGGCGTATCTGTATAACAAGGTCAACACAATCTATGCCTGCCCCTCGCCGCCCATTTATCCCGTTACGTTCACGACTCGCGGCTCGTATGTTCGACTGAAGGGCTATGAGAACTCGCAGCGCCTGAATGTTTCGTTCTACTTCCGCACGTACGAGGAGAGCGGAGTGATGCTACATCACGACTTTTACTCTGGCGGCTACATCAAAGTCTTTCTGGAATTTGGCAAGGTTAAGATTGATCTCAAGGCCAAGGACAAGCCTCGCATCATCCTGGACAACTACGACGAGCAGTTCAACGATGGCAAATGGCATTCGTTTGTGCTATCCATTGAGCGCAATCGCCTGATCCTCAACATCGATCAACGCCCGATGACAACGACCAAGAATCTGCAGATAGCCACTGGACGCTTGTATTACATAGCTGGCGGCAAGGAGAAGAATGGCTTTGTGGGCTGCATGCGGCTCATCTCTGTGGATGGCAACTACAAGCTGCCTCAGGACTGGGTGCAGGGCGAGGAGGTTTGCTGTGGCGATGAGGTGGTTGTCGATGCCTGTCAAATGATTGATCGCTGCAACCCGAATCCCTGCCAGCACAAGGGCATCTGCCACCAGAACAGCATGGAGTTCTTCTGCGATTGCTCACAAACTGGATATGCGGGCGCCGTTTGCCATACCTGTAAGATAGGAAGGCTTTAGAAGTGTACAGGAAACTCAATTATTTTCTCTTTACAGCCAACAATCCATTGTCCTGCCAGGCTTTGAAGAATGTGCAACATGTGCAGCAGCGCGTCAACCTGAATATCGATGTCGATGGCAGCGGTCCTCTAGAGCCCTTCCCCGTTACCTGCGAGTTCTATTGTGAGTGTGTGCGCTTTGCTTTATATTACACCCAATCTAATCCGCTCAATCCTCAGCCGATGGTCGCGTTATTACCACACTGAGTCACAGTCAGGAGCATACGACCACTGTTGATGGCTTCCAGGAGCCTGGCTCCTTTGCGCAGTCCATCATGTACGATGCCAATCAGCTGCAAATCGAAGCACTTCTCAATCGCTCGCACAGCTGCTGGCAGCGTCTGAGCTACTCCTGTCGTTCCTCGCGTCTCTTCAACTCGCCTTGTAAATACATTTTACTTAAATCTCATGATTTCTTATAGTTATTAATTGTTACTTATTTGTATAGCTGAACCTGGTAACTTCCGTCCCTTCTCCTGGTGGATCTCACGTAACAATCAGCCCATGGATTACTGGGCTGGCGCTCTGCCCGGTTCACGCAAGTGCGAGTGCGGCATTTTGGGCAAATGTCACGATCCAACCAAGTGGTGCAACTGCGATTCGAATAGCTTGGAGTGGATGGAGGATGGCGGCGATATCCGGGAAAAGGAACATCTTCCTGTGCGTGCGGTTAAGTTTGGAGACACTGGCACACCGCTGGATGAGAAGCATGGCCGCTACACACTGGGCCCCATGCGCTGTGAGGGCGACGATCTGTTCAGCAATGTTGTTACATTCCGCATAGCCGATGCTTCCATTAATTTGCCGCCCTTCGATATGGGTCATTCGGGCGACATTTACCTGGAATTCCGTACCACACAGGAGAACGCAGTGCTATTCCATGCCACTGGCCCCACCGACTACATCAAGCTAAGCCTGATTGGCGGCAACAAGTTGCAATTCCAGTATCAAGCAGGTAGCGGTCCACTGGGCGTCAACGTAGGCACCAGCTACCATCTGAACGACAACAACTGGCACACGGTGAGCGTGGAGCGCAACAGAAAGGAAGCTCGTCTAGTTGTTGATGGCTCCATAAAGGCCGAAGTGCGCGAGCCACCAGGCCCCGTGCGTGCTCTTCACCTGACCTCGGACCTGGTGATTGGCTCCACAACTGAGTATCGTGATGGCTACGTGGGCTGCATACGTGCGCTCCTACTCAATGGCAAGATGGTTGACTTGAAGCAGTACTCGATGCGCGGTCTCTATGGCATTAGCACTGGCTGCGTGGGTCGCTGTGAATCCAGTCCGTGCCTCAACAACGGCACCTGCATTGAGCGCTACGATGGCTACAGCTGTGATTGCCGCTGGAGTGCATTCAAGGGACCCATTTGCGCAGATGGTACTCCAGTCTATAAGTTAATTATTTCTATCTTGACTAATACATTTCGATTACAGAGATTGGCGTCAATTTGCGTTCCAGTTCCATTATTCGCTACGAGTTCGAGGGCTCGTTCCGTTCCACAATTGCTGAGAACATTCGTGTGGGTTTCACAACCACCATACCCAAGGGATTCTTGCTCGGCTTCTCTTCGAATTTGACTGGCGAATATCTGACTATACAAATTTCCAATTCCGGTACTTCTCTAATTATTCTATTATAGATCGAACATGTTTTAACATCGCTTTGTTTTCCCTTTGCAGGTCATTTGCGTTGCGTCTTTGACTTTGGCTTTGAACGTCAGGAAATCATATTCCCCAAGAAGCATTTCGGCTTGGGTCAGTATCATGACGTGCGCTTTATGCGTAGGAACAGTGGCTCGACGGTGGTGCTGCATGTGGATAACTACGAGCCCGTGGAGTATCACTTCGATATCAAGGAGTCAGCGGATGCACAGTTCAATAACATTCAGTACATGTACATTGGCAAAAACACTTCCATGACCGACGGATTTGTTGGCTGCGTATCGCGTGTGCAGTTCGATGATATTTATCCACTGAAACTGATGTTCCAGCAGAATCCGCCCAATAACGTCAAATCGCTTGGCAGTAAGTTTAGCTTGGCTTGGCAAGCACAACAGCAGGTTAACATTTGCGACCTTTCTTGCAGCTCAATTAACTGAAGACTTTTGCGGCGTCGAGCCGGTGACGCATCCGCCCATTGAAATTGAGACCAGACCGCCACCGCTGGTGGATGAGGAGAAGTTGCGCAAGGCTTACAATGAAGTGAACGCTGTGCTGCTGGCATGTAAGTTCGAGGTGTTCAACCGATGGGGATTCATTTTTAATACTTTGCTCTTCATTTTCAGTCCTGCTCGTCATCCTCTTCCTATTGCTGCTCTTGATGTTCTTCCTTATTGGTCGCTATTTGCATCGGCACAAGGGCGATTATCTGACGCACGAGGATCAGGGCGCCGATGGTGCCGATGATCCGGATGATGCTGTACTGCACTCAACCACTGGCCATCAGGTCAGAAAGCGTACAGAGATTTTCATCTAACAACAGACAGTGAAGCAGTAATCTCTGAAAATCAATCGCCTTAAAAAACAAACACAACTGAGCACACAAAATATATATAAAAGAGAAATCCACACACAAAATCAAACGAATTAGGAAACGAATATTACAATTACAATTGAGAATAGAACCCAAGGCTTTTTCCCCCTCTTCACACACTGCCAATTATTTTGAGCAATGCATTTGCTTTGAAATTGGTTAATAATTGGTTGCTGATTTTTGATAAGGTTTTGCTTTTGTTTGATGGCAAATCGAATATTATTTTTATTTTACTTTGTACTTTTGACCACTCAATAGTCATCACAAAACCGTCCATTTTTGTTTAGTTGACTTTATTTTACACAAATTGTTTATCAAATTAAGTTACAATTGTACTTTAAGTTATCAACCAGCCAATTACATTTATGCACTGTGTGGCCAGATATATATATATCTACATATATATCTGGACAGACGTGCACAACTACACCAACGACATTCCATTATATTTAATACGTTATAGTTTGTTCTCTGTCCCTCTAAATATTATGTAAATCATTTCAAATGTCTTCTAATTTACACAAAACGAATATGATGAAACATTTTTTGTGCTAAGTTTTAAACAAAATGAGAAAAACGAAATTGTATTTTAGGAAAATGCAATTGCATATTTGAAATATACTTTAGCATATATGGATATGTATATGTATATATGACTAGTACTATATACACTGTGTGTTTACACTGACATAATAAAGATTTTTCAAATTTCAATAAAATTAATTATATATATACAAAAAAAATACTTTATGAACTTACCTTTAGGTTGATCTATGAAAACTAAAATTGATTTTTTTCAGTCTCTTAAAGTTTATTTAATATAATGTTGTATACTAAAAATATATATTTGAGTGTATGTGTGTGTGTGTGTATGTTTGTGGGTGTATACATATTTAGAGGCTATTCGATATTTCGTATAATATATATATATATATAGTCGTGTATGTTTAACAATATCGTTTAACGCTATTTTTGATTACTACAGGATTTTGGTTTCTACTACGATGATGGAATATTTCGTATTCACTTGTGTGAGTGTGAGTGTGTGTGTGTGTGTGTGTGTGTGTGTGTGTGTGTGTGTTTGTGTATGTGTGTGTGTGTGTGTATATATAATAATGCTATTTGTATTATCCAACAACAGTCTAAATTGCATCTAAATTTTAGATAGAGTAACACTGGGTGGGTAAATCTATATATCTATATGTATATATGTATATGCAATACTTGGCTATTGAGGTCTTCATTAAACGCCCTCCGAATTGCTAACAGTTCGAACTTAGCCAGAGCTTATGCTAATTACACATTCGTTGTGTCTAGAATATCTAATCGTTCGTTATTGGGTCTATCGCAGCCGAATCGCTGACTCGTGATATTTGTTCTAGTTATGCCTACTGCGGTTATATGCGGGATATGTTCCAACATTTCTAAATGGAAGTCAACAGATTGCTGTATTGATAATGTACTTGGATAAGTATTTAGTTGATACTCGTATGTGTAGACATACATATGTATACAATATATATATATGCTTCGATATTCTCTGTGTGCCCCAATCCCAACAAAACTCTCCCTCTCTATCTCTCTCTTTCTCTCTTCGAAAAACTATCACAAATCGTAAATTGCAAAATATAAAGCACAAAACTACAAGCCAAGGGGCGTGGCTGCGCCCCTCCCCCCCAACACACTTACTGGCAAGTGCAGCATATTGTCCACAGTCCATCCCCGCCAAGCTGTCCAGCCGTCGCCGTCGTCCACTAGTTGTGCACATTGCTGTTGGCCAGCATGCGATAGCGATTCAGCAGCAAGACGGCAGCATCCTGGGCGGGCTTTATCTTGCCGTGCGCCTCCTCGTAGGCGCCCAACAGGATTCGTTCTCACAAAATCGTGCAGAGCACAAACAGCATCGAGACCAGGCACAGCATGGCCACAATATCCCGATGCAGCTTCCGATCCCGGTAGAAGGGACGCGTTGTGAAGCTCTCACTGCGCGCCCGGCGCAGCAGCCACAGCGGCACAATCAGATGCAACAGATCCGGCAGCATAAAGCCAATGTCGCGCACCACCTGATGGGCGGCACCCTCGCCGCGCACCACATTCATGAAGAACTGATCGAAACTCCCAGCCAAAATGTGCAGCAGCGCAATGCCCACAATGCAGAACACCTTCTTCGGCTTGACCACATTCGTTGTGCTGGCCAGGTGCATCACCAGCACGGTGGAGAACAGCTCCGTTATCTGTGAAGGCAGGTGAAATTTAATTATAAATGTATTACATGCCCTAGTTGAAAGGAAAACATTTCTTGGCTAAGCTTTATCTGCATAAGAGGACAACAGCCTTCCTACTACTAAATTAAAAAGTTGCCGTGGAGACATTTTATATAAAATTTGATTTTTGTTGGAATAACCACATATTAAAATCTACTTGAATTGTGCAACAAAAGTTAATATTGGTCTACCTATATTTAATAATTGGCTATTTAGTTCATGTAAGAAAAATTTTAGTTTATGTATGATGTATGAAGTAGTTTTCTATATATCAAAGTCACGTGTCAAGGTGTACTCGAAGCTCTTCTCGTTGGCATGGAAATTCTGTTTGAAGGTTTAGTTCATGTATGAATGAATTTTCTCTATATTATTTTAATATGAAAAGCTCTATTTCTGCTTTTTCTAGTTAATTTAGCCCGCATTCATCCAGAGTTTAGCTCATGTATGCAAAAGTTTTCTATGTATACAACTAATATGAAAAGTTATAATCTTTAATGGAAATCTGAACTGTTGTTCTGTGCCTGTTCAGGTTCAGGACAAACTCTTTTCTCCAGCCCTTTGCTCCTTAAACCTGTTGCCTTTGTATGCTTAACTGGTCCTGGCCGATTGGCCATGCTCATTAACCTAGGCAAGCGCTTGCAATATATACACCTATTATATGCACCTATTATATAAATGTGTTTGTATAGGTATAGTTAGAGTAGTGGCCATTCGGTGGCTGGACTGGGCAGCCTATAAAGTTTAGAAGTGGCGCACGTGAAGCACGGATAGAAAGTTGAGCTCAACACGAACACCGGCGCATATTGTGCAAGTTTTAAGCATCGAAATTTTTCTGTTGCTTTTGTTTTTGTTTTGTGTTTCTGAACTTTGGTAATAAATTATGAATAGCCCAGTGGCCGGACCCACTTGTCCGCCCAGTCCAAGCACACATGGCTGGCCGGACTGTGTGGTGAAGTGCGCTAATATTCCGAAGGCTTACCGTGAAGAACAGTTGGTGATTCCATTGATTGTAGTAATCGTCGTTGTAGTAGTTGATGTACGCCCACCAGGCATAATAGTGCGAGAAGATGGAGAGCAGGAAGAGCAGCAGCATCGAGTAGCGCACACGCTGCTGCAGGATCAATGCGATGAGCCGCTTGATGCACTCGTAAAGTGCAATTACCGCAAAGACGGTAAGTATCCACATCTTGAAGCTGTTCGGCGTCGCATTGAAGTACATGTGCTTGTATGCGGCCACTCCCGACTCGTAGGGGCCCTTGAATACGGTGTCCCAGCAGGAGCACGTACAGAAGTGCCTATCCACATAGCGTGCATAATTCTCCCAAAAGTACCAGAGGATGACGATATGAGCCGGCGGTATCAATGCGGGCGCCAATGAGCCGCAAGCGGTGGGCAGCCAGGTGACATCAAACATGCTCTCCCACTCTCTCCCTCCCTCTCTCTTACTCTCTGTGTGTGTCAATGCCAATAAAAGCCGTTAAGCTGCTGCGTGCGTTCGACGGCGGCTTGACTGCGTGACAGGCTGATTGGCTGTCTGGCTGTCTGGCTGATTCTGTGCCTCTTTCTCTCTCTCTCTCTCTCTCTCTCTCTCTCTCTCTCTCTGTCACTCCGTCTCTCTGGCTTACTTGCACTCCCAGCAGGCTGCTCATTAGTCCATCGTCCACGAGTTAAGCTGTAAGCAGAGTTTGTGTAAAAAATTTTGGCTTCCACTCTTAATTGCTCCTCACACACATTTACAACACACAAATTAAGCATTAGAGCACGACTCTTAGTAGCTCAGTTCTACAATAGAAAGGGCAGCAGTTATATCAATGTGCTGTTGAAAAAGAAGAAGAAGAGATTTTCGCCTATAGTTTTTATGTATATATGAAAGTGTTCGAGTACACAGATTTTAATCAGCTTTCTGCTTTTGTGATTTTTATGTAAATGCAGAGCATATCCTTTAATAAAGCAGTGTAAATGTTATGCTTTTAAATGAAATGCATGAGCGAAACGCAAAAGCAAAATATTTACTCAGGACTGTACGGGCAACTCGATATGCAACGGTATGTATGTATGTATTTTGCTTGAAAAGATTACACCTTATCTATGTCAGTTTGCTTTCTTGGTATTGGTTGCTGCGTAAAGTACAATCTTTTTACTTTATTGAATCGAGCTATAGGCCTAACTTAGCTCTGTAGTTGATAGTCTCAGACTTTTAATTGTTTTATTATTTTGTTGTTATATTAAGTTTCTTATAGTAAGGGATGAGGTTTTTTATGGTAAATTTTAATTAAGGGTTAATTTATATAAAATAAAATCAAATCAAATCAGCTAGCCATAATTTAGTATAGTTACACCCTAGTTATGAGCTTGTCGTGCCCTAGTCATACACTATTCATACCCTAGCTATTCCCTGGATATTCCGTAGTCATTCTGTCGTCATATCCTAGCTATACCCATGTTATAACCTACTTATACCCCAACATCTCATAGCAGTCCCCTATATATAGCTTCAATTTCTGTTTTGTATTCGCCAAAATACTCTCATATATTTTGCTAATATTTGCATTGCCAAATGATTTGTTCTATTTATGAAAATAAACACAACAGTCATGCCCAATTACACTGTACAGCAAAATGCACAGTTTTTGTTTGTGCTACGACCTAAATAAATAGATTATTTCTGAAAAATAATCTCAATCAGTATAAATTCCAAGGCATTTGCTTTAATAGTTTAAAGTAGAAGAATAAATGAGATTGTTTACAGAGTTCCCTTGTAGCATAGTGTTATCAATCGGCAATACTTCAATTGTCGCAGAATATTTATATGCAGATGCAGATGCATATATAAATAGCAGAAGCGCCCTATGCTCTAGGAGTCCCTTCTTTTTTTTTTTTTTTTTTTTTTTGGCACATGATAACGTGTGAGCCTAGAGCAGTGAATGGACGTAGTCGAGCCTGTTGCCTGGGAATGAAGCAATTATAAATTCATGCGCTTGTCAGGGCAGGAAAGACAACCAACTGGGCAGGCGGCCCATCAGACGCCCAGACGCAGTATCCAAATGCATCAGCCGACTCCTGGCACGGCTGCCAAAATACAAATGCAGAAAAAGAGAGGCAAAGCGTGCGGTCATTAGTGCCTCACACTGTGCTGAAGGTGGCCGGAGAGGCCTGTGGCAGCTAGTTGAGGCAGATACAAAAAAAAAAAGAAAGGAACCTCTGCTACGGCTGCTGCTGCCCCTTTCAAGTGCTGCCTCTGTTTAATTAATGCCGTATCTGAATTTGCAGCTGCCAGTGAAAAAGTATTTCGATTTGATTTTTCATTGCTCTACTCTTTTATTTTGTCTTAATTTCGTTTCATTCTGTTCTGCTGCTGCTGTTGTTGTTGTTGTTGTTGTTGCTGTTGCGCCACAGTTTAATAAAAACAAATAATGAAAACAAACGCAACGTGCACATTGACGTCATAGTTCTTCAATGAAAACTTTTATGCGTGTTTAACTTGTATAGAAATCGGCAGAAAAAAAAATGAATTAAAATCAAGTACAAGAAAAAGCGTGAAAGTGAAGTAGAAGAAGAATATGAAATCAATGCAAACAGCATTAAAAACCAATTCGAATTTGATGCAGTTCGATAAGACTCGAAAATGCTCTAATATGTAAATGAATGAAACGAGACTAATGAAGCTTATGGAGAAATAGATACGTATGTATATAAATGTATATGTATAGAGAGAGAAGGTGTGTATTGGCATAGGACGGCTAGAGTTGAACTAGTTTTTGCTGGCATGAAATTATCGATACGTATACTTGATTTTAATTGCTGCATTGAATTAGGTTTTCCATGGCTGATAGCTAATGCGTAAATGAATTAGTTAGAGTGAAAGTGAGTGATATTTGATATACTATTACTATATGATATGCTCTACACACTCACAATAGAAAGCCAAATTTAGGCATATGCCTATTATAATTATATATGCTTAATTAACAATAGCAACTAGTTTTGTTAAAAATATATAGAGGCGCTCTAGATAGTTAGACAGATTAGGCCAGCAATTACATGTAAATACTGCTGAATATGCATATATGGATATATATTTGTATATATAGAAACAAACTATTGGCCAACTGGCAACTGTTCAATCAGCTAAATATTTGTATAAAAATATTTAAAAAAAAATATAAATCAATATATAGTTAATAAATGCTTCCAGTAGATATTCAAATGGGAATCTATTCATTTTTATTATTCATTAAATTCTTTCAGTAGATATTAAAATGCAAAAGTACATACTCATTATAGCTAGAGTATTCGGAAGTGCAACATAAACAAAAACTTGACGCTCAACTATGGATCAGGATATTAACTTACTACATTTATTGTACTTATGCCCACATATACCACACACACGCACACACACACACACACACACATGCAGCCATGTATATCATAGGGGAACTCTACGTAAAGCCACAATGACTTTCAGCTAGTTGTTGCCGTCAAAGGCTTGCCGGATATCAAGCTCGAGTGGTTATTCGCGCCTTTTTTTGTTTGCCAAGTCATCAAATTAAACTTTGTGCTACTTACGAAGTGCACATAAAATCAAATGTCTACAGGGAGCACAGGCCCACACACACACACACACATACACAGAGAGAGGGGTAGGCAGGCCACCAAATATCGCGTGCAAAATGTCGCGATTCGTCTGAGGACTTGAGGCAAACAAACACCTACACTTGGAGCAGGGGCAGGAGGAGGAGGAGGAGCAACAGCAGCAGCAGCAGGAGCAGCAGCGGCAACAACTACAATTATGGCAGTGACAGTAAAACCGTCAACAACGCGTCGTATGTGTAATGCGAAGCTAACACTCGGCAACCCGCTGGGCTTTAGACGTTGCTCGCCCCTCTGCCCCCTGCTTGACTCCTGCAGCAGTGCTGTCTGGGTGTGTCGCTCTTTGCCATTGAGTTGGGTTCCTTGCATGCTCATTTGTGTCTACTTCAATTGTCGTTGCCAGTTGATGTTGTTGTTGTTGCTGTTGTCGTTTACTTGAAGAGCGGCAGACGCTTTGTCTCGGCGCCAGAGCCGGTGGCTTGTTGCTATCATTGTTGTTGTTGTTGCTGTTGTTGTTTACAGTAGCTTTTGGGCAGCCATAAAAGTGTTTTGATATATGCATATGCATAATAGTTAAGGGCGGGCCTGGAAGTGACTTTCGATATGCAATCAACATGGAATACGCATACGCCGCGTGTCTCTCTGCTCAGTGCATGGCATAATAGCCACTGAGCACGTTACCTTGCACGCACACCTAATGAGCATATATTTAACTGACATATGTGTGTGTGTGTGTGTGGGTGTGTGTGTACTTGAGTTCTGTTGACGTGTATGCTGGGATAAATCGTTAGCAATACCATATATATGTATATGTATATGTATATATATCGAGCAATTGCCTATATTTGTTTGGTCAATATTTATTTTGGCTGCAAACACGATATGACGTTTCCTATCAGACACACATATAACCATACACTCACACACCCACACACCTGCCTGCCTGCTGTGCACACCCACTACAATTGGCTCTGTCAAGTCTGTGTTGTTGACTGCGAATTGCCTTCAGCTGCTCGTCGCTGCTGCATCCTCGTTAGTTGCGCGCAAGTACAATGAACCAGCCGAGAGGACGCTCTGGCTGCTGCTGCTGCTGCTGCTGCTGCTGCTGGTGCCACAGACGCAGGCAACGTGGCCGGTTAAATGTCTACTAAACGGCACCCAAAGGTACAACAGCAACTGCGCTGGGTACATACAAGCGGTGAAAAATCGAAAGAAAATGAAGTAGCCATAATATTTAGTTGGGTTAAGTAAGGTCGCCACACGCAACAGCAGCAGCAGCAGCTTACAGCTTAATCTTTGAGTGAGAAACTGTGGCACACACACACACCCACACACTCACATACACTCAAGCAAACTCCCATTTTAGCCTTACATTTTATGCTCCTTCGGTCAGAGGCTTGTGCTGCAGCATCATGACTTTTGGTTTTGTTTTTTTTCACAGCTTATTTTAGATTGAAAATTAACAAAAATCAAATCCGATTTTCTTCTGTTCTTTTTTTTCAGCTAATGCACTTGGAAATCGGTGTAAAAATCTGTTGAAACAAACAAACCGCGAGCGCGTCGTGAAAAAGCCGACTGAAATTTTTGTTATGCTGGCTGCGTGTGAAATTCTGCTCTTCAGCAGCGACGTCAACGCCGACGACGCTGGCGCTGACGAAGAGGAGAACGTCGGCATCGGCATCGGCATTGCCAACGCTAACGCCGGCGCTGGCGTCGTCGTCGTCGTTGCTGTTGTTGTTGCTATCTTTGTCTGGCCCATGTATTCTAGCAACAAAATAACGGTTTGCAGCTCTCAGCTGTTGACACCCTCGCTAGGGCTTTTCTGCTCGCGAGTGCACGACAAATACTGGGAAATTTCGATGTGGTGTAAAGGGAATTGCATGCGGCGGCTGTAGTTTGAGAAAATAAAGTATACGCACTGTTGCTGCCGTGCTTCTCTCCACACACACACACACCCATACACACACATATGTGCATATTTGTGTGCGTGTGTGAGTGTGCGCCTGCTGAAGCCATATTAAAACTATATTATTTTTATTTATTGCCTCGGGGCAGTCTGTGCACCTGTTGCCGTTTATTATTATTGCGCGCGCCTCTGACCAAATGCCTGGCAACTGGCTTAAGAAAAGTGACTGGAGTGTATTGTAAATTGAATGGACTATTAGCTTAACTTATGCTAAAAATACAAACAATTGAAACCATCAAGTGATATTTTGTTATAGTTTTCATATGTAACAAAGAGAGACATTTATTTAATAGATTTAAAAACAATCAAGTACAAGTGGAGGTTAAGCATTTCATATATAAATACAAATTAGCTTTGCCACAAGTTAAATACTAACTTGAGTACAGTCAGAGTGCATTTTAAATTATGCTAATTAGATGTTTTCCCTTCTATTTCTATTTATTTTTGTTTTCTTTTTGGGTTTGCTTTGTTTAGCCAGATTTTTTTCCTTTTAAATTTTTATTGTTTTTTTTTTGCCTTGTTGGTTTCTGGACAGTTGCAGCAAACATTCGATGTGGCTGTGTCGTTTCATTGTTCTCCGTAGAAATTTTATACAATGCTCTCATGCTCGGCTGGCAATCGTTTGTTTGTTTGGTTTGGGTTTTTTTTTATTTTATTTTTTTTTATTTCTGGGGTGTCTCCGTACTTTTGTTGCAGTTGAATGTGAAAAATTGAGATTTTGATTTTACAGTCACAGGATTTGACTTGAAATTTACTCATTTATATATTCAATAATCCATACTTCTTGACTTACAATAGTAATGCATAAAGCTCGGATAGTGTATTTAGACATCGACTAAGCTCTCATCTAGCCTTACTCTTTCTAATTACAATCTTTTTCAGGTCACTCTTAGCATATTTGTCCATTGTTCTGTGTTTCGGTTTTGTTCGTGGCCACATAAAGGATATTGCTCGAACAAATTCTTATATATATATATATACAAGTTGACATCTATATATGCATATATATATATATATATGTATAGATTTAAGCACGGAACACTTAAAGAGTATAAATTCGTACAATATTGCTGCTTATGACTATTTTTCATATTTCTGCTCATATTTTGATCGAGCTTAAATAGCTTTTGTCTGTTTTGTTTTTGTATTTAGGTACAAGTACTCTGTCAGGCCTCGGTCAAGGTCTTGGTTGAACAGAAATTTAGCTGCGAGATTTTCGCATAATAAGAATATTTAATTCACATTCATAATGTATACTTAATTGTTCAACACATTTGCATAATCATATTTGTACATTTAATAAGCTTAATTAAACAATCTGCATTTATTATACATTTCAATATGATTTTCATTGATTTGCAGTTTCAATTTAATATATTTATTTTAATAAATTATTTTCCCAGTATATATTTATGAATGTTAATGCTTTTTGACACGTTTTGTATATTAAAAAAAAAAAGAAAAAAGAAAAGAAAATAATTGCGCAATGTTTGAGCTACATTCGTTGCGGAACAGTTGGCCACAAATTAATTACGACACCTGAACAGCTAATTTTATTTATATATGTATATATATATATATATGTATGTATGTACATTTGAAGTGCGTAATTTATGTCTCTTTCCCTGATGATACATTTTGGTTTCCCTGCTCTGCCACATACATAATAGACACTTACTTACTTACACTAGACTTATTAAGAGCCTACTTAAGGGTAGACCTCACTATGAGGCTTATACTACAATAAATACCTATTAACATTTAAGCTCCCTCAACAAGACCTCTATCACTTCGTTGCCCACAGCAATGTTGTATTAGGTTTGCCTTGGAGTTGTATATATATTTGATAGGGTACATCAATTTATCTGTAAGCTGGCTATAATTGCTCTCCACCATGAGAGCAGCCTTCGCGCCGTTAAGTAATACAATGGGCAAGTATCTCATTACAATTTTCCTTTGAACTGCTGCCAAGTGAAGCTCTGCTATGTACAACTCACGTGAAAGGCGAGCTTATTTTTCGATTTTTGTTTGATTATATTTGATGAATTTCATTTAATTTTTATCAAGTCCAACAAGTCTTTCAAAGGGAATATACGAACTAAAGGACTATTTATGCATATCATTTAATATAAAAATAATAATAATACTGAATTTAGTAAGCTCTCTCTTTAAAATTCTTCGGTACATAAAGGATCACGTTTAACACTCGATCTACATCTCTACCTCTTTCTCTCTCTTTACAGTACAAAAATATGGTTATCCGGAATCTCAATTGATATGGTAAGCTCTCTCTCTCTCTCTTTTTAAAACTTACTCTGCTCCATGACCCCTGAGATGGAATTGTTGATCTCGGCCACAACGATGATCTCCTCGTTCTCCTCCGTCTCCTCGGGCACCATCATCAGGTTGTTGTTGAGCGTGTAGGGCTCAGCGCGATTCTCGCAGTCGCCGCTTGAAGGGCGCAACCGATGCGTGAAGGAGGAGCGTGATCGAGTCATATAGGAGGAGCGAGTGGTGGATACGCGTCTGAGGACACCACGTCCATACATCAGCATACGCACCTCGACACGAAATCTGGGATGTGTGGCCGCATACAGATAGGGATCCACGCAGGCAGCCGTCTTGCAGAAGAGCGCGGGTATCATGGAGCCCAGTGGCGTGATGTGCTGCTCCTGGCCAAAGACGCCCATCATGGCGACAATTGCATACGGCGACCAGGCAATGAACCACAAGCCAATAATGGCGGCCACAATGAATGTTAGCTTCTGCTCGGTCTTGGCCTTGTCCTTGCTCGACTGGATGCGGTTCGCCGTGAAGACCACCTTGAGTATATAGAAGTAGGAGTAGACAATGGAGGCCAAGGGTATGCAGTAGGCGGCCACAAAGAAGAGGGCCATGAAGATGCGTGCCGGCGTCTCCTTGTTGAGATAGTCAAAGCTGCAGGTGGTGAGAAAGCCCTCCGGCACATACACCGACAGGCCCACGTCCAGGGCGGGCATCACGGCAAACAGGAAGCTGTAGCACCAGATGGCGAATATGATCAGGTAGGAGCGCAGGCGGGAGTAGCGGCGCAACGGCTGCAGCGGGTGCACCACCACATTATAGCGATCCAGGGCAATGGCCGTCAGAGTGCCAATGGCACAGGTGCCACTCAGGCCACCCACAAATCCATAGAGGCGACAAGCTGCAGGTGAGCAATTGAAACCGATGCTTCTAGTTAATCCCAGTGCGGGCTGCGCACGAGCACTTACCTGCATCGCCCAGCGCTGGGCCCTCTTGGATGTTGTTGTAGATGGCGATGGGGCACTTGACCAGCATCAGGAAGTCGCATATGGCCAGATTCATGACCAGTATATTGGCCGGCGTGCGCAGCGACTTCCGGCTGCCGAACATGAAGATGACGAACGCATTGCCAAAGCAGCCGACCACGGAGATTAGGCAATAGAGGCCGGCCATGATGTAGAAGGTGCTGGTGTCAGGCGGCTCGAATTGCAGCCAGAAGGGATTCACCTTTGCTATGTAGGTCAGATCGTATTTGTCGCGATAGTGTATATAGCCGGGATATGAGCTGCAAAGCGAGGTAAATATGCAAATATTAAAAGCCATTCGCTGCCTCTGTCTCTCTCTCTGTCTTTCTGTTTATCCTTCTCTATCTGTTACTAGTCTATCTGCATAAATTATTTAAGATCTGCGAATCGAATGGCTGATGCACATATATACCCTGTAAATGTGAGTAGTAGAGGTGATGTGGTATATGCTAAGAGGCAGTAAGAGGCAGGTTAAATAGAGAAATTGCATATTCATATACATGTATGATATATACTTATAATATGCAGTTATTCTCACAAATCATTTACTCTCAATAATTCCCTGTCCAGGGTATCGTTGCAACTCTATCTGAACTCTAGTTTGCACATGCAAATCCAACTTTAGAGCCATCAATCCTTTAACGGAGTTCAAAAGAACTCATGCACATATACAGCACACACACACACACACAGACAGCACACATATACCCACATAGACTCACCTCAGATCTGTTTCGCTGTCATTCACACCATGCGGATGCTTGGGATGACCTTTGGTAGCATTCGCCGTGGTCGCTGTCGAAGCATTTACAGCTGCTGCTGCTGCAGCCGCTGCGGCAGCTGCCACTGTTGTTGTTGTTGTTGTTGCGGCAGCGACAAACGTTGCATTCTGTGTGCCATCAGCGACAACGCTGCTGCTCCCGCTGCTGCTATTGGCGCCGGTGGCCAGCAGCTCGGTGAGAGCGCTAGTTATCCAGAGGCTGCCATCGTCAGCTGTCAGCGTGGGCAATGTTGACATAATGGTCTCCATGCTGTGTCTTTTATCGTGTCTGTTTCACTATTTATCTTGCTGGCCTTTTTGCCAAAAATTTGTGTAGTACTTTCTACGGGCAGCGGGTTGTTGCCGCAGCCACTGAAGCAGCCACTGAAGCAGCCACTGATGCAGCCAATGATGCTGTTAAATTTTGCATGTGCCACGCTGCGTATGCGTGACGCGCGTTGCTTGCTTGCCGTGGCCGTGACTTGCTGCTTTGTCTCGTCTCTCCAGCTGGACGATTCGCCTTATTTTGTCATTTGCTTAATTACTGCCACTGACGCAGCTTCAGCGCATGCATCGCTTTTTGGCTTCCATCCGTTCTCAGTACTAAAACGAGACAAATAAAAATAACCTTTCAGCTTAAACGAGCTATTACCGAATTTTATTGACTAACTTTTCAGTCGCGTTCTTTGCCTTTAAGTGGAAATGTATTGAATGCAAAAGAAAATACATCTTAATTTTCGATTTAAGTCCGTTGTGCCTTTTCCCTAAAGATTTGCTTTGGCTTCCGATTTTATTAGAGAGTAATTTAAATGAATTTGTATTCCTCAAATCAAAGCTCGCATATTTAATATCAAGTATATTGAAAATTTTCCCTTGCTTTATATAATTTTCTCCAGTCTGCAGTTCGCAAGCGCCATAAATAGCGAAAGCTATTAAAAGCTGCATGAAATATAATAACATCGTTGAGTAGTTGGCACAAGGGACTCGAGGCATTGGTTGCACAAGTTAAGAGCAAAGATTTCACTAATCAAGTTAATGTGATTAGGCGCACTTGCTTCGTTTCCACCAAGCAAATTTCAGGCTAAGACAGTTAACTAGGTTTAGCTGTGGCATTTACATATGCTTGCAGAGACATGAAACTTAATGTGGAATCATTTGCCATTGTCTTGCTGCGGCACAAAATATCTTGTCGCCACAATCAGAATTCTGGCCATAAATAATTTAGGTTTGTAAAACAGCTGTATATGTCTATAAATTATGCTAGCATAATGCATGCATTTGATGGATATTGTTCGGGTGCAGGCGAACATCAAAATCAATTAATGCCTCAAGCCTAGACCTTGAGCTTGGCTTCGGTGGGTGGTGGGGGAACTCTGCTTCGGCTGCTTGTCGCATTGTGGGGAGAAGCCTCTTCAGGTTTCTTGGCACGTGTGTCTAAAACGAGGGCTGCCTCTGAGATTATGTAAATCTCTGGCTACTTAATTGCTAATTAAATAACTGAGCAGCCGGACTGCAATAGTCTCCGAGATGTTCTGGCGCCGCAAGTGCTTTACAACACAAACAGCAACTCAAACAGCGAGCAGCTCTTCAAGTTGTCGTCGGGGCAACTTCTTGTAGATGCCAGCGGCAAAACTTTCTCAAGCAATTGAAAAGGGCAACAGCTGTGGAGAAATCAACAATCTAGAAGTGCAAGTAGCCGAAGGACATTCCACTTTAAAGTCATCTTCTTGCACTGCAGTTCACAACTCCAAGTAGGACTAAACATCTAATAGATGTCTTTTGCCAACAACGTGTCCCCAGCTATTACTCAAATGGTAATGTAAGCAGATTTGCACTAATTGGTCCCAGTCAATAGCCACTGCACTGGCACAGCACTCCTTGTATTTTCGCACGCTTTTGTTTGGGCCATCAAAGTGGAATTTATTTCGCACGAAACTCGTATAGCGTTAGGCCCTTTGTCGCAGTTGAAAAGCGTCGCCAGCGCAGCACTTGCCGCAATGGACCAATTAATTATTGTTATGCCACGCAAGGGGTCCTACATATTCCAATTAAACGGGAATTATGCTGGTGTGGCATGTCTAGTCAATACATTTGAAATGTATATCGTTCTTGTTATCGATACTTCAAATGTATTAAATACTAGAAATTTACGTTGCAATGATCGCCTTAAAGTTGGCTGCGCATAATGCTTACTGGAAAGAAGCAAGCAAAACAAATGTGCAAGAGGAATTTTAAGTTGGCTGCTCATAAAAGGACAAGGCGATTGTTAGACAAACCTAAACATTTATTCGGATTAATTTGCCCTTAACTGAAAATAAGGTATACGATTCAATTAGTTGAATTAATTAATTAAAACTCTACTCATGCAATTAGTATGTCCTAAAGTGAATTATTTTAAATAGCTTTCTTGAGCTTGTCAATCGCCAACAATGCAACAATTGCAACAATGGTCTGAAAGTGTCAGCCGACTGCATTGGTTAATACTCATCAATTACGTTAATTGGCATTGCAAACTACAACAAATGGTTTCCTTTCCTTCCAGCTGGACTGGTTGGTCTCTATTGAGCGTGAGTATAACATAGAAAATGCGATTCCATTGAATTTGCCTGCAACTAGATTTTCGATATGCCCGGCCACCCAATGGACCCATTCAAATGTCCATGGTAATTCAAGTCCGTGGCCCATTGTGCAGGCTCTCATGACGCTTTAAGTCTTTTTTTGTGAGATAATCGCCTTGCACAAAAGCGCAGGCGATGAAGACGCAGAAGGCACGTCTGTTCAGTAATTTCTTCTCTGTAGTTTGATTCGATAAATGTGCCCGTTTATTTGACGACCTTCAGCCATTGTACCATGCATTTGGTTTGCTTTCAAAGTGCGACTAGAATCATATCCAGAACATGATTATTCAACCAATCAGAAACAGGAAACGCGTCTTTCCGCAGCACTTAGTTATATAAGAATATGTTAGATATACACCACTAACCGCTGTGGTGGCGGTGCTGCGGTGCCTGCACCAACAATTACGCGCCACTTGTGCTCTGCCAACAAAAAGTGCAACGAAATTAAATAAAATGACTCGGCGGAAATTACTGAGCGCACGCCTAAAAGCATGCAACAATTATTGTTATTTTTAAAGTAACATTTTCCATGTCTTTTTGGCTGCCATTTCGCATGCGTGGGTGTGTGTGTGTGCGCGCGTGTGTTCGCTTTTTCACAACGTTTTTGCCAGATTTCATGGTAATTACGTTCATAAACTGAATTTAATAGCAAAACAATATCAAATTGAACTTTCGGCAAAAAATATGTTTGACCTTCTATGCGGAATTCCTGAATTATTAATTAAAATAAAAAAAATTGCTAAATTGTTAAAAAAAAAATGAATAAACTGCCAAAATAAATTTAAAATTTAAACTAAGACCCAGCTTAAAGTTGAATATTCAACAATTTGCATTGGAATCTGTGGATTAGTTTTACGCGATTTATTTGATGAGCTGTCAGGTTTTTGTCGACAACGTTTATATATTATGAAATGCAGACAAAATTCACGAGCTTTTGGCCGCGTTTTAAGCTAACAATATTGCTATATAAAATTCTGCTTGAAAAAATACGTTGATTAACGACAGGACTTCAAAGGGCTGACACCTGCATCGGGCTGCTGTTTCACTAAATTGAAATGAATGAAAATGTTTTTAGCCAGTCAGTTTCAAATACTCTTTCAAAAAGGGCAGAGAGTATATAGGCTTGTGCTATTGAAGTTATAGAGTTCAGATTAGAAATAGTAGTAAGATTATTAAATTGGAAAATCTTATATATACTCTCGAGGATGACAGAAGCTTAAGTATATATATAATTTATATTACATCCATGCTCAAGGGTGTGTAAATCTGTTGCAACTGTTCTTAGACTGTGAACAAGTATTATGCAGTCAATGACGCCCCACTGAAACATTGACGCTTGATAAATAAGACTTAAACAAAACTGCAAACATTTATGACAGAGCTAAATATAATATAGGTGTGGAAATGATTTATAAAGACAGCATTTGCGCTTTAAATTGAATTTACTGTGCTAGGAAAGGAAAAAGCGTGAAGATATGCCTGTGTGTGTGTGTGTGTGTGTGTGTGTCTGTAATAGAAAGACTTTTGTGCATCTGCGTGGGCGTGTGTTAGGTGAGTTATGTCGAGCTAAGCCTCAACTACGGTTGGGCGCATGTAAAATGCCACGATTTCACTGTACTACAGTCGTAACCCTCTCATCTAGAAACTTGGTATTGATTTATGCTCGCGCTCATTTCTCATTTTTACCATTTTTCACTTATGTGCGGCAAATTTTTGCAGTCATCAGCGACAGCAGCTGCCGCTGGGCCAGACGAGCTGCCAAGTCTGAAATGCAATGCTTTTTGTTGTTGTTGTTGTAGTAGTAGTTTGTAGTTCTATTTTTTTTTTTTTTTGTATTTTTTTGCAGTCCACTTAACGTGTGGCTCAAGGCCAAAGTATAGATATTGTATGCACCGCCCATCAACAGGCACTCCAAGCGCTAAATGCACTACATGGCCAGATTTAATGTTGGCCGTTGGCTGAGCTTTAACATAACTAACCGTAAGCTCGTATGAATGTTTTACAATTGCCAATGGGCTCACATGTCGCAGCTTGAGTGTGTGCTCCAAGCTCTGCACAAGTGCGCCCCAGACAGTGCTCCAGCGTGCATCCTTGAAGGCCGTGCCGGCCGGCCACTTAATGCAGTTGCCAAGGACTTGTTTACAAGAACTTGATAAATGTTACAAAGCTCAACGTACAGCGTACAACGTACAATGTCCAATGTCCAACATGCAACATCCAACGTCCACTCAGGTGTGTCAGACACACAAAAGAGTCCGAAGAGTCCATAGAGTCCTCTATTCTCATTACCTTTTGGCTTTGGCCTTTTGCATATTCCGAATGCACTCGCAGTCAACATTTCAATTGATTCAGCTTCATAATGTTTGTTGTTTAAAACAGGAATACATGAAAGTTCGCATGATTTGGCAAAGATGTGCAACTAAAAGTCAAGCATGAGCCCGAATGAGCCCGAGGGTCGCCTGAATGTCGCCTGATTGGCAAGCAACTAGCTATGATTTCGTCCGTTATCTCAATCAAACTCTCAATCAGCAAAAATGCCCTTTCGCTCGACTAACTAAATTGCTATTCATATATGTATGCCATTTTTATATGTTTAATGCATGATATTTTGTAGCTGGAAACGCTACAAGCTGGACAAAAATTGTGTAACCTTTCTTTTGGAAATAAATTAAATATTTTTCACAGCACTTGACCAATTTGTAGCGTCGAGAAACTTGTGAAATATAAGTACGCTGTGGCTTATCTTTTGGGCAAAGTTTTGCGACAAGTTTTTCTTCTGGTTCGCATTATTATTTATGGTTTCTCTTGTGTCCAGTGGCGAATTTTTGTTCTGAAACTATTTACCTCTGTCAGCAGCAATTCTCGTTCGAATTTCCTCGTGTAATTTTCGCCCTTTGGCGCACAGAAAAGCGTTTTTTCTAATTTTTTTTTGATGTTTTGTAAAAGTTGGCGCCAATTGAACTCCGGAAATATATTTGATATTTTAAGTTGGTGCAAAGTGCTTTAAGCTGATGTCATGAAATATTTGCTGTGATGCGACAGCAATTTCGGTTTGCTTGCACAGGTGACGCGGCGTATACGCAATCTTAATTAAAATCCGCGCAAATAACTCAAAAGCAGCACACACGCAGGATCATAATTGATAACTGTTCGTTCGTTTCGTTCAATTAAGGCGCCAAAATGTGGACTTACTTCTGGCTGTTGCTGCTGCTGCTGCTGCTGCTGCTGCTGCTGGCAACGGACAGTAACAGCCAGTGGAGAGGCTCGCGTTCGACTGAGGCACAGGACACAGCTGCCAGCATTTTTATCAATGAAAATTGTTGCTCAGCGTAAGCTGCTGTGCAGACGACTGCAAAGAGAGAGAGAGAGAGGGAGAGAGAGCGAGAGAGCCAGCGAACGAGCGAGGCTGGCTGCTGTGCTCTCTGTGAGCGCTCTTAAATCGCAGCCACCGAAACCTGATAAGGACGCCGTTTTGTTGTCAGCATGTGCCGCAGATAACCTGCCCAAATGCGGCTTAAATGTGACAGCCTGCCAAACTCAATTACTTAGCGTATGACAAGAATATG
Source organism: Drosophila arizonae (assembly GCF_054131065.1). NCBI lineage: Eukaryota > Metazoa > Arthropoda > Insecta > Diptera > Drosophilidae > Drosophila > Drosophila arizonae. The sequence continues at coordinate 7,033,084 of NC_142924.1, read as the reverse complement.
ACAGTTCGATGAGGAAGTCACTTTAATGCGAAAGACTCTGGCAAGACTTTGTTGCTCCGTGAGCAGGTGCACAACAATACTACGAACACTTAAATCGGTTTCTAGCCCAACTAGAGCTACCGATACAGCTACAGCCACAGCTAAGGCTGGCAATTAAATGGTCTCTACTGACGATTCTTTCATAAGCGGAACAACAACAACTGCCAGGCCTTGACTTGTGACCCACTCGCTGTTGTTATTGGCCGGATTATACTCATATGTTGGTAAATCAGGACATAGTTACTCGTATTTCATTTACAGTTTATGGCCGGTACGTGTGCGTGTGTGCGTGTCATCAGGCAGCCGCAGTCCCTTGGTTAGCGTCGGCTCGCCTGGCAACCAGCCGACATTTCCAATTGGAATTTTACATTTGAATGAATATTACGCGCACACATAATATTTAAAACTTCCCCTTTGATTATATTCGGTATAATTTATTGACGCAATTAACAATAACACGACCATACGAGTTAAGCTCAAATACGAATCTGTTTGCTGTTTGCTGTTTGCCGTTTGCTCCATCAATGCAATCTCTGTCAATTGAGCAAAGCGCACCGCAATTATTGGCTGCTGCAACTTTAATTAACAGTCAATGGAACTCTGCACTGACTGACTATGAGTTACCCATCAAGTGCCTAGACAGATAAATATTGATAATGCTCTAATATATGCCCTATATATACAGTAAGCTGTCTGCCATATGTTCATCATCTTATCTTCACATGCCCCCTCTTCAAATCCCTGCTTCTTACACTGGGTATCTCGTCATATGTCAATAGCTCAGGCTTAAGACAATTGTTGTTGCTCTGGCTTTTAAGCTGCTCTGCGCGTGTAATCAAAGCAAAGTGTGGGCAACAACATGAGGAGCTTTGCACAGTTAATCTGCCGCCGTATGAACGCGAAGCGGCTGCTCAACAAGTCACAAAATTAAAAGTGAAACGCACATTTGATATACCAGTATGTTTACAAACACATATATACATACATGTTTACAAATAGAAATACAAAAACATATACATATACGTTGTGTATACGTTGCTTACTATTATCTGAGTTAGACTCAAAGACTTTTAGAAAGCACTTACACTTCGCCCTGCCATTGCCATTAACCGCACAAAGTAATTAGTGTCAGCAACAATCTAAAAAGCTGAGAACAAAAGTCTCCGCGGACTTCGTTTACAATGTGGGAGATAAGTGAAAGTGCTTGGCTAGCAGCATTTCAGAAACCGAGATGGCTGGCATCAACTTTTCATTTTTTGGCTAGCATCAACTTCTCATTTTTCAACAAAATTTTTTCCCATTTCATAGTTTAATGCTGGCCCAAATATTTATTTAATAATTATAGCCTGAAGAATGTCCTGGTGCAGCAATGTGACTTTTCTCAGCTGTATTTGAAAGCATTTTGGGTTTACGACAAATTGGTGCCCCTAAAAGTATGCAGCGAAAATTTCCATATGGTAAATTCTTTTCAACTTTTACCAAATTCAGTACGCCTCGCGTTTCTGCTGGAATTTGATGAAAAATTTAGCAAATCAATGAAGTTTTTCCATAGGAAGGCTCAACAAACTAGAAATATTTGTATAAATAAAGAAAAGGTTTGCTTTTGTATACAATCTCCTGTCCCGTATTTGTTCGAGTTTTCAGCGTAATTGTGGCGACCAGCAAGACGCATTTACTTTTGTAGCTGGATTTATTCTTCGAGTTCTGGTCAAAATTGCATTGCATACTTTTAGATGTAGTTGTTGTGGAGGGCTGCCGGTGCTGATTTTCAAAACAACTGAAATGAAAATGGAATATATGTACATATATATTGCATTGTGACATACAATAGTGCAGAGGCAACGCTCTGTTCCTCAAACATTTAAATTCTAAAGAAATGCCAAAAACGGGTTAGCCAAAAAACAGTTTGGACAAAATATAAAATCAGTTCGAGCTTGATTTAACTTTGAAGATATTGAATGTTGCTTGAGCTATATTTGAATATATATTTTTTAAAATATATATCTCTTAATTTTAATGTTTTTAATAAATTAGACTAAAACAAAAGGCTTATTATTTTTGCCTGTGATTCATGCTGAAAGTGTGGAATTATATTATATTCACATATTATATCATATTCACATATAGCTTTAGCATTTAAAGTTTTAGCCGTTGAGTTGAAGTTTTGAATGGGTATTACTTGCTAAGTTAGGTAGATGTGTGTGTATACTATGCCCCTATAGATATAGATATGGCAAACAATTATGCGTTTGTTTTGGAGTTGACATTCACACCAACTAGGCACGTAGATCTTACTAACCAGTTATGTAAACACCAGACCTTACAGCCAAAAAGTGAAATGACAAAAAGGCAAAAGAAAAAAACACAAAATAAAATTTCCATTGTCAAAAAGTCCAATAGTTTGATGAGTCAGTCGCTTAATCGACGATACATCTTTAGTTGAATTTAATAAATATGAAATTCCCCGGAAAGCTGTTGCCCTTCTGAATCATTGTGAAGCTTTTAATGAGAATGCATATTGATTGACGCCATATCAGAGCCAAATTCACTCGAATAATGCATTTTTTATAATCAAATTGTACCGTCGGGGGGCTGAGGCTTACGATAATGCAAACAAGCTGTTAAATACTAGCGAAAAACGGCTGTAATTTAATGCAAGTGCCATTGAGACCATAAAATGTAGCTAGAGTCTGCTGTGAGTGGGGCGAGCTGTCAGTTGAAAATTCTCATTTCACTCGACAATTTTGTGTGCAAGATAAACGCAATGCAATCAACGTAAGTAACACAAAAATTTTAATGATTATTGCTAGAGATAAGGGCTCATGTTTCCATCAGATTATATGCACCTGTTTTGTTAGATCAGCTGTCATAGATAAATTTGCATTTTCACTGCTCAATTGCTCAGCTCAACAGTGACGCAATTATCATAACTCTGTTAGCATGCCAAAACTCCAATAGACTAACAGTCATAAACTTTCGTAGTGAGTTGTTATATGAGCTTTAACATTTGAAGACTCTAGATTAACAGTCATTAACTTTCGCTGAGAATTGCGTAGCTTACTTAACAGCAGCGATCTCAGCATAGCTCTGTTATTATGAGAGTTTAACATTTTTCAGAAATGTAGGTATCATAATCCAGCACATTGCATGGCTGAGATTAACAGTTGAATATTTATAATTTCCCTGTTAATATCAATCTCGTAACGTAAGCATAGCAGCTCCCTAACGAACGTTAACAGACTAGCAGTCAGCCAATCAGATCTCACTCGTAACACGTTTGAAATTAATTAAATACTCGATGAGTCACAAGAGCGTAAAACACAGAAATATACATCTTTTAAAAGCTATAAACCATTTTACCATACGATGCATATGTAGGGGGAAGAACACGATTTTAGAAAGTAGTAAGGCTTATGAAATTATTAATACATTGAAGTTGATTAAGTCAAGAGACGATATACCAGTTCTTGAAGGTGGTGGCATCTAAGAGAACTTGATCTGTTGCTTCTTAAGCAACCTTGGAAAAGTAAATGTCCATGATATGTGTTTGCCCTGACGTCATCAGAGAGATTCGAATTTCTGACTGGGCAGCTGGAATATCAATTAAGCTCCATTCAAGCATGCATTGATTTGCACAAGAATATGAAGTAAAATTGTAAAAAAGATAATACAAAAATCAATGAGAGTTCTTTATTGAAAATCCCTATTGACAAAACCCTTTATATAGCACCTTCTGTTGACTTACCATTGGAAAAGTTGTTCTCCGCTTTATCGCATGGACGTCATCGCACCGGGCCACCGCTGAAAATGTTTTGAATCAATATTAGCGAGGGCCGATTTAAGTTTCAATTCGACTCGAATCGCAGCGCACTGAGTAAAAAAAAAAAAAAAAAAAAAAGAAACATAATAAAAAAAAAACCAACAACGACAACCGGCGTCAACCGCCTTTAGACAAGTTGATATAAGTTTCGGCGACAAGCGGGCCCTAACCGCAGTTGTGCGACCGCATTTGGCGGGTGAACAGCGCTTGACAGACTGACAAATTGGCCGGCTGACTAATTGACAGAGAGTGCGCCGACAGACAGTGGTCGAGTCTTGAGGGCTTCACCTATTCAGCTCCACTGCGAAAACAATCATAATAAATCACACCGAAATGTGGAGTCAACTACAAAGTGTTCTGTGGCCTTTGATCTTGACCTTTGGTGAGCTAAGCAATTCTATAAATTGTGTAAAAATGCCAAGTGCTGAGATGTTCCGGTGTTGAAACAATTATTTAATTGTTGTTAAATAGAAAGCTAACTAAACGCAGCAGACACGCCCTATTATCAGCAGACAGCAAACTTTTATTAATTGGCAAATATTTAAGCACTATTTAGAGTGGCTTTGTAATTTTAAATCGGTTCAGTGTTTGTGTGTGTGTGTGTGCAGTAAATAATGCTAAGATTGTTTTAAATAAAACACATTAGCAGACCTTTCTGTAGAATATATACCGAGTTAGATATATGCCCATGTCAAGGACATAGCGCTAGTTATAAAACTGGTTCAAATTATCTCTTTGTCGCAATCAACAAATATAATAAGCCAGCAGAAAAATACGACAATTTGATGTAGTCGACTGCATGATACTCGCTCGCAGTACACAGATAGCAAAATTGATATTATTGAATTAATAACTGTAAATAAGATTAGCATAGATTCAAGTTTAAAACTTGCAAAAAGTTAAAGAGTGCGGATTATAAAAAAATAATTATAGGGCTACACTTGCTATAGGGTTTTAATCGAGCTGTAGAAGAGGTAAACTTTGAGTGACTTGTAAAATTAAAAAACAAATTAAAAATTTTATAAAAATATATATTAAACGCTAACAGAGTCCACATCGCGTCTATTAGTTCCAGTTCGATCTAGTATATACTAGCTTAAGCCGTAAGCAATTGATTCGCTTAGGGTATCAATTTACGAAACGAGTCTAACATATCAATTTTCCGTATTGCTAAGACGCTCTACAGAAACAGAAAAAAATGTAATACCAATCGCAAGTCTCAAGTCTTATTTATTTCGCATTTGCCACGCCAACTGCTCGCATATTAAAATAATCTTCGCACTGAACACCGAAATTCATTGCAATTTTCCAGAGTCTAACTGCAGAACAAAAGGCTTTAAATAGCTCTAATATACTCCCTCTTTAATTGCATAAGCGAGTGTGTGGAATGAAAACAAAAACAAGAACACGTTTCTGCCGTGTCCGTGCCATCAATTTTTTGAAAAGCAGACAATCGCATAAATCTAGTCTGCAATTAAGCTCACCTGCGTTTCTTTGGATGGCTCAACAAGCAGCGAGCAGGTGACGTGTCCGCGGACAATTCATACCCTGGACAAAAGCCGGAAGTGCGAACCGAATCATGAAACGAGAGTATTTGTTAGTCAAACAATGGCCGAGAATTTAAAGTAGTTATCCAATTACAGAAATAGAATGGAAATGAATGCAACAATTACTTGAACACACAGACATTAGGCAACGTATTTTCGCTTTTATTTTGTTTGCTTTTTTTGGGTTTTGTTTTTTGCGTGTTGAGTTTGAAATTGGAAAATTCGACTTGACTAATTATCTGTTTTCACAAGTGGTACACATTTTGTTTATGGCCAATAATAATAAATATTTTCAGCGCTTGCTTCGAATTCCAATAAAAACTATAAATCAACAAATATAACTTGAGCTGTCGGCCATTAGAAGGCAGCAACAACAACAACAACAACAAAAGTGAAACAAGTCTCACCGAACGAACATTTAGAACAGACAACTAAATCGTTTGTTGTTGTTGTCAAACAAATCCACAAACCTTTCCGTTATTGCAGTTCAGGGAAATGCACTTCATTCGAATAATAGGAAATAGCCTATAATAGCTGACGCGATAATGATTAACTAATCACTGCTAATTGATGCAACAATTTGCCATGACACATGTTACACGATGTACCTGCCTACGGTTCCAGGTTGCACTCGCTGGCAGTCGTCAAATGGCTCATTTTCTTCAAATAAAACTTAAGTACACTAAGCATCAAAGTTTGTGTGTAGAATATTAATTTGCTGTTAGCTTGGATTATTTTACATGATATGGCGAGTTGATGCTAAATCACGTTTCGTTCAGAAATCTTGATTAGAAAGAGGTAATTCATGTTAGAACTTGTCTCAGAACTGTTTATATGTGATTTGTTTAAAAAGCACCGCGACCTTTGGCTTTATTGGGGATATAGATAGTAGCTATACGTTCCGTAATAAAAAACTTTAAACATTTTTTGAAAAAGGTATAATATATAAAACTATATTATATAAGATCTAAAAACTGCATCAGCCAAAGTCAGCTCATGATCTATTTGTAGACACATATTATATTATATGATCATCATGTCATAATCAAATTTCAATTGTAAATATATATTATATTATATATTCTTATATTAAAGCTTTTATCCCTTATACATTATCATCTCATTGATAATTTAAGTATATACAATACATATACTTATATGTAATATATAGAAATCCGAATATATCAGAAATCACATAACAACTACATATAAATACTATACTATATAGTCATATACTATATGAGCTATAACTCATGTTTAATGTATTCCCAAGACAAATTTGATTCGCAATCACGCTGTACAGTGTATACCTGCCCAATTAGGGCGACAGTCGGCAAATTCAAAAGATAAATAATAAAAGTTTAATTTATTTGAACGTTCAATTGGGGTTAATCGTAGGGCTATTTTTAACTCCCACTGAACTGCCCAAAAATAGTATCAAAAGTAATCAAATATTTGTCAATTTGTCGCCGATGTCACCGTGATCAAACGGCGTCGACGTCTCCGCTTGTTCAGGCAATTAGCAAGTCCACAGACTCTAAACGCGTCTCAATTATTACAGCCGCCGTGACGTTGGCTCAAGATTTCGGCTACGGCGGGAAACATGGACCGGAGCATTGGGGCGACGACTATAAGAAGTGCAGCGGCAAGTTCCAAAGCCCCATAAATATCAATGTGCTGAATGTGAAGTACAAGACGTATATGCCATTCACCTACGAGAATTTCGATGCTACGCCCAAGCGCGTCCACTTGACCAACAATGGACACACGGTGCTCGTCACCATGGACTTTGACAAGAACAAGATGCCGCGGGTGAAGGGCGGCCCATTGGAGCGCAAGACGTTCTATCAGTTCGAACAGTTCCATTTCCATTGGGGCGAGAACGACACGGTGGGCAGCGAGGATCTGATTGACAATCACGCCTATCCCGCCGAGCTGCATGTGGTCATGCGCAGCCTGGACTACCCGGACTTTCAGAGTGCTCTCAACAAGGATCATGGCCTAACGGTGTTTGCATTTTTCTTTACGGTAAATGGGAAATTAGCAACAAGTTTGCTCAATAATGGAATTTACAAACATTAATGTTTAACAGATAATGGCTGACGACAATCCCAATTATGCGGAATTTGCTGAGATGCTCGGCTCGATAGATCGCAAGGGCAAGTCTGTGGACCTGCCGAATCCCTTGCCTTTGCAGAAGTTTTTGGGCACGAATCTGGACGGCTATTACACCTACAAAGGGTCGTTGACAACGCCGCCCTGTGCCGAGGAGGTGGTTTGGGTGGATTTCAGCGAACCCATAGCTATATCGGAATATCAGGTTGGACTCCATACATACATATAATTATTTTGTATATTCTATTTATATATATATATATCCCCTTACAGCTGAGTCACTTTCGTCTGCTCACCGCCAACGATGATCATTTGAAGAACAATTTCCGACCCACCCAACCGCTCAATGATCGCATCGTTTACCGCAATGAGCCCAGCGAAGAGGATCTATTCATGCCCTGGAGCTCGATACCTTTCGTGGATGCGGACAATGCGGCTGGCTGCCTGCCGTACAGTGTAGTCGGAGCAATTTCTGCTGGCATCGGCTGCCTGTTGTTTGGCTTGTCAAGGACTCTGTTTTAGTGGCTTTTAATTAGAGCCGCGTGGCGCGTGGCGGGGGACCGGCCTGAACTGGTCTGGGCTGGTTTGGGATTGGGGTTGGGGTTGGGTTGTGTGGTGTGGCCATTATCCCGTGCAAACGTTTTGTATTAAATCGCATCGCACTCGCATGCTCAACATTTTAATTAAGCCCCGTAATTTAGCTCTACCTCGACGCTGCTTTGTGTGCCGACAATTTAAATATTTGGGCCGAGAATGAACCAAGGATGAACTGGGAACTTGACCTAATACGCTAAGCACATGTCGAAAATTAATAAGCGCACATGCCACAGCCACGCCCACATGCCTATTTGAGTAAAAAAAAAGAGAAAAAAACACAAAACAAATGCTTTAAGTATCAAGACCTAACACAGTAGGTTGATTCAACATTTATGCAGCGCACATGGCGACGCTTCTGTTTATTTGATTGATTATTCATGAATACACTCAAATTCGCTCACACGCACACTCACACGCCGTATTTGATTGTTTTGTGAGCATTTGTAATCATAAGTTATTTATGCTCTTTCATTCAATTTTCATGCCTTGATTCGATATTATAATGCCACTGCACCTTGTGATTTACGAGCAAATGCTCCCTATAAGTAATATCTATATTTATATATGTACTAATTTGAAATACGTGTCTATCAGTAAATAAATAAATGAAACAAAATCCACAACAGCTCAAATTGTTTGCTATCTGTTGTCATCGGAGCTTTGTAAATTATCTATTTCTGATTTTTTCAATTAGATAATTTCATTTAAGCCTAAGATTTAGATAAGTTCCATCCATATACGTACGCCTGTCTACTAGCAAGGCCGACCTTACATAAGCAGTGGAGTATAATGACTCTCCGTTAGGGTAGCAAGAGTTATCAAAAGACCTTGTTGCTTACACCAAAAAAGAAAAAGGGTTCAATGATTGATGAATGCGGCAAGCGAGTAAATAATATGAAAAGTAATATTTGAACAATAATTTAGAAAGAAACCTTAATAAAGTTTAATTCATACACAGTAGAGGTAGGTTCAAGCGAAAGGGTCCGACTAGGAGTTACCCACACTCCAACTTTTAGAGAATAAAATAAAATAATGAATTTAATTATAAGTTATTTGAAAGCCTTAATAAAATAAACGTTGCTTGGATTTTTAACTAATGTAACTAATTTTATTTTGCTTTACTTAGTTTTTACAGGTTTTTTGTTTTTCAATAATTTATTTTGTTTTATCATTATCATCGAATTGTTTTGTGTGAAATATATATATATATATATACTTAGCATATGCATATATAGCTGCATTTCTTGTTTCTTAATTCATTCATTTTGTATATGTATATATAAATATGTACGCCTGGATTTTTTACTTTACAATCTTAAAAGTTAATCTGCGCCAAATGATGTGGCCCATATTTATTTTGTTTGTGTGCTTGGTTTTCAGCTTTTGTTTGTTTTTCTGTTTTTATTAAATATGCTCGCAAAACTCTACAATAAACGCTGTATATATGTATATTTATATTTATATATATATATAATGTGTATATTCAAAATGTGAAATAAAAAATTGTATTTAAAAATATGTAATTTGTTTATAGTATTATGCACGCATTAATATTACATTTGTTTAGTGTTTTTTATTTTCATTTTGTGTTTCGCGTTGGTCTTAAATTTAATATAAATCCTTTCGTTTTTCTTTGTTAATGAAATATAGATTTATTTATTTGTTTGAATGCATGCTGCTCATACAATTAATATATATATATTATGTATAAATTACTAATATAAATTAAGCACTCAAAATATTGCAGCTGCTACAAACGCTCATGCAAATACATACATATGTTATATATATGTATATATATGTATACAGTGCATGAATTGCATTTGGGGGCTTTAAGAAATTTTTGAAAACTCACACATTTGAAATTTTTACTTATTAGCTAGGTATTTTTGTGTTTTTTTATTCCCTTTTTTTATGAAACTTTATACAAAACACGATTTAGTTGCTTTTACTTATTTGTTTCTGTTTTTTGCTTGTTTTTCTCATTTTTTCTGATAATATAATACTAGAGTTAAGCCAAACAAAATAATAAATTAATGAGTAGTAAGAAAGCCAAGCTAGCCAAAACATATAAAAGGATTACTATATAAATCAAAACTAAGCAGCAATAAGCGCACTAACACTACGAAATACATATAGTTCAATTGTGGCTGGAAGTACATTAAGTTTAAATTACATATACAATTCTCAGCGTATGAGATGTCAAAGTAGTTGCAGTTGCAGTTGCAGTTCTCTAGAAAGCCCTTTGTACAATACATTCTTTACATATATATAAATACATACACATATACATATATATATATATATATCTATAGACTGTGCTTGATCGGCAACAAAGTGCACGTGGCTTATCTGCCAATTTCTTGGGCTCGACTATTACCATTCAATTCAAATCACGTCCCGTATATACATATACATATACATACTATATATATATACTAAAATAGCAAGTTGTCGTTTGTTGTTGTTGTTGTATTTTGGTTTTGCTCTGTTTTTGTTTTTAGCTAGTTGCAAAAGTCTAATTAATTTGATTTGAAATAGAGCTTAGTGTTTAGTCATAGCGTATTATCAAAGTGCTGCTATATTCTGCAAAAATGTTTTGTTGCACATTCCGCAGTTGAAAACCTTAAAAATTTGTGTGCTAAGTTTGTTCCATTTGCCTTAATCAATTCTCGTAAGCTTAAACGATAATTAACACGCTTCCCTATCTCTCTCTATCAAATTTTTGTTTAGAATTCTTTTAACACTATACACTATAAAGATGATACTTATAAAATATTGCGACCATCATGTTTTCTTTGCTTGTTTCGTCAGTTGGTTTCATTTGATTTCTAATTTGCGATTCCCTCTTTTTTCATAAGTGGATCGTCTCAGCTGCCCAGTTGGAGAACACTTAACGTAGTTGATTTCTGTAGATCAAAGGAAACACAAATTAGAAAATAGTCAAGATAGGGAATGCAGTGTATACAGATGATATATGTGGTTATGCATGGATATGATAAATTAAAACGTTTACTAACTTTTTACATAAAAACTGGACAAAACGTTGCACAACTTAAAGTTGCTAGTTATTTATATATATATAGCTTGGAAACACGATATACATATTTGTTAATATATATATATAAAGGGACCGTTGCTATAGCTATATAAAAATATGAATGCTGATCTTTTTCATTTGCTGATGTTGGTTATAGTTGTTGCTGCTGTTGTTGAAAAGCAAAATGTAAACGTTTGAACACAAAAATCACACAAAGCATTTTCCTCACAGCCGGCCGGGCTGTGAGTATTTTCTTTGTTCAGTTGCTTTTGGGATTCTGCCTTCTGCCTGGCTGGTCCACTTATCTGGGCCGTTGTCTGTTTTGGGATAGAAATAGAGAGGTGGGCGTGATACAGAGACAAAATATATGTAGATACAAACACAATATGTTAACGAACACAAAAATATTTAACACAAAAACAATAAGCAAAAGTCATAAAGTCACACAAATACAGATGAACATATGAGCCGAATGATTGACTGTTGATGACTGTTCTTGTTGTTGTTGTTGTTGTTGTTGCTGTAGGTAACTTAGGCCTAGTGGATGTTGCAGTGGTACTCACCTAAAGTATTGATCGTGCAGCGATTGCCGTTGAAACTCGGCGGCCTGTAAATACTGTATATATGTAATTAATCAGTTAGGAATATTAAAATGGGATTGGGGAAACCTGTAGTTGATCTGCATAGGACATCCTCAGCAAAACGTCCGAGTGCGGCTCCCTAGGTATAAGCATATTTGGACGCGGATATTGCCCAACATTCGCTAAGTGCAGAGAAAGCGAGGAGAGAGAACAGAGAACAGAGAAAGAGAGAAAATTGAGTTTCGTTTATGATTTGATCAACGTAACGGATATACAAACTCACGTGGCAGTTGGAAACCGGCCTCCGGTGGTTGCGGCTGTGGATGCAAAGGCAAATGTAAATGAGTATGAGAGTGTGCATGATATTCTCTCGTCAATCGTATCTGAAAATTATTGAATATCGTTGATAGTTTCAAAAGAGCCAGGTGTGCTGCCTGAGAGATAAATGGAGAGCCTGCTTGCAACATAGATGCGACATTTGGTAAGTGGGAAGAGCGGGAGTATGCGAAATGTGAAATTGTGGATAATGCGTGTTAGCACCGGCTGAATGACAAACAAATGTGGTTAGAGAGTGGAGGAGAAGAGACATTGACGGATCTGTCTCCTCCAGGTGAGGCGCACGACAAATTCGAATACAAAGTGGGTTAGCACACGTGCTTGGACATGGACATGGACACATGATGTACCTAGATTTATATCATTATTATAATTATTATTGATTAATTGAATTGTTGGTTAATTGAGCTGACAAGTGGACAAGTGGACACAAGTGATTGATGCGATAGATGTTTTCTGAATTCATTTTGTTTAAAAAGTGTTTTTCTTTTTTTTTTTTTTTTCCAAATACGATTGATTTTGTGAATATGAGTGGATTTTGAGTTTCAAGTTTGGTTTACAAGATGAGAGATGGCCATGCAATTGATACGCACCATATGCTCGCCCGGATCCATGCCGACATGATGTGGGGGCGGTATGCCCAAACGTTCGCGTTCCATTTGCGATATAGCCGGATTCGCATATAGCGGAAACTGTGAGGGATGTATGCCACTGCATGAAAAAGAAATGAGTGAGTTCGAATTTCTCGAGAGGATCATGCGAATAGCTAGCCTTACCGCCTATAGTATTCCATCCAGTGCGGATCCAGTCGCGATTGACTTGCGGCCGCCGCTTGCGCGTTCTTAATCTCCTCCAATTCTCTGTAATTAGTCAAGGTTGGAAGCATGAGTAATTGCCTACAATTTGGAGAAGCAGAAAGGGGTTTAATATCTTGTCGAGGATTTTGGTTAAGGTCAGGCAAATGGAAAATAAGCAGCAAATGGATTAGAAACTAATGCATCAATTTGGACGTGCGTTTGAATAAGCATCAATTGTATAGGTTAGCAAATGGAAGGATCTCAGTTATCAATGAGAATATGAGTATGTAAGTGTGGGGGGTGATGGATGATGGTGTGTGCTCTGAGATGAGGATTTTGGCAGGCTTGTACTAGGTACTGTACCTCTCTCTGCTATACATGGGGCTCATTGGATGATGATAAGGCACCATCTGCTCAACAGGACTGAAATCGAAATGGAAATTATTACAATACAAACGCGATAATCAACGACTACAAATAATCAGACTACATTAACAATTATAATAATAGACAATCAATCAAACAACTAAAAGAAGACTCAATAATTAATGAAATACTCTTGCAGGCATTCGATGCTCACCTGAAGGCGACATGTGGACGCGCATACTCCGACAATTGACGCAGCGCTGGTGTATCCGCATATGGAGGCTTTAGCTCCGCCTTCATCTTGGCCTGCTGGGCGGCTTGTTGTGCGGCGGCTGCTTGTTGCTGTTGTTGTTGCTGTTGCTGCTGCTGTTGTTGCTATTGGGGGGATAAGAGGGAGAGAACATTATATTGATTGTCATGCCTTAAGATCAATTCCCGTTGCTCACCTGTCTTCGCTCACGCTCCTTCTCAGCCAGTTTGCGATCGCGTTCCTCGCGCTTGCGCGCCAGCTTGGAGTCCGTAACCGGCTTGAAGATCAGATCCGTGCGCGTGCACGAATTGTAATCGCCGCGATCGATGTGACGCACAAAGCTGCAAGAGTAAAGTTTTAAATTAATCATTTACAGCTCTCTCTCTCTCTCTGTCTCTCCTTAGGTACTCACATTGCCGATTGCGAGCGATGGCATTCGGTATCATCTGGCTTCGCCTCGGGACTGGGGCCGCGCGGTATGTTGTGCGTGGGGCTGGGTATCTCGGGCTCTGGATCGGGCTCAATGTCAATGGGCACTAAAACAAAGAATACAATATTAAAGACAGGCTCCCCATTTCCTGTTCCGCTGTCAACACTCACATGGCTCGGTCGGATGATGGGCACTGCCCAGGCCCGCAGAATTGGCTGAGTGCGCGTGCGCACGCAACGCGTCCATGTGGGAGGTCGGCTTCATGCCGTGCGGTTGTCCATCTTGCGGCGCAAACGGCGAGGCATGTGGCGGCGGCGGATAGCCGGGTATGTGAGAGCCCGGATAGGCGCCGGGCGGCAGACCCGTGGGCGTGCCGGGACCACCTAGGCCAACGCCCACACCCACACCCACACCACCTGGTCCCTGCGCCGTCTTTGGCGTCGGTGGTTTATTCTGTGGCGGACCACCAGGTTGTTGTTGTTGCTGCTGTTGCTGTTGTTGTTGCTGCTGTTGTTGTTGCTGTTGCTGCTGCTGCTGTTGTTGCTGCTGCTGTTGTTGTTGCTGCTGCTGTTGCTGTTGTTGCTGCTGCTGTTGTTGTTGCTGCTGCTGAGGCGTCTTGTGTTGTTGCTGTTGTTGTTGAGCCGCAGCCACAGCCGCCGCGTGCTGTTTCTCGGCGGCCACAGCTGCCGCAGCTGCTGCATTCTGCTCATCCTGGCGCGACGGCGGCGGCGGACCCGACAGCCCAGCATGATGGGCGGCCATCACGGCGGCGGGATCCAGTGGGCCGGATGGTGGCGGTGGCTTCATGTAGGCGGGGAAGCCAGGTCCGTACGGCGCATAGCCATAGGGCGAGTTGAAGGGATTGTGATGATGCGGCGAGTAGAAGACCGAGGGATGCAGCAACGGATGCGGATACGGCGACTGGCCTGGATGCACACCAATCTGCGGAATGCCGCCGCCTGGTGCAATCAGCGGCAATGGCAACGGCATTTGTGGATGCCGTATGACCGGCGGCGAGGCGCCCGGTCGCAAATGCGGCGGCGGCGATGTGCCCAAGCCTCGTTGACCCGGCTGTGGTGCATACATCTTGCTCAGCGGACTGGCCATCAGGCCCGAGGCGGTCGACACTGGCGGCGGCGTCATATGCGGCGACTGCTGACGCAGCAGCGCATGCCGATCCCGTTCGGCAACAGCGGCCGCTGCGGCGGACAGCGCCGACGACGACGGATGATGGCTCAGCGGCGACTGCGGCACCGGATGCAGCGGACTCTGCCGACTCAGGCTGCCCACACTGGAGGCGGGCGAGGCGGCGCGATGAGCGGCTGCGGCCGCAGCGGCGGCAGCTGACGACGAGTTGTTCGGCGTGCCGCTGTTGCTGTTGCCACCAGGGCCACCAGCTGGCGGGGCACCGCTCGAGAGTTGGACGCTGGGACTGGCGCGACTGAAGGCGGACGAGGGCACCGTGTTGGGAGTGGTGGTGAGCGACATGCTCGTCGAGATGGCCACCGAGTGCGGCGTCGATGGCCCCGATGAGGAGTGCGGATGCGACAGATGGCTGGGCGGCGTGCGTCGGCTGAGTGCCGACTCGGGCAGGCCACCCAGTCCGCCGGGACCGGCCAGTAGAGCGATGGGACCGCCGCCGTGGCTCAGTCCTGCTATTGAATGCGACAGCAGATGATGGCCTGGATGCGCCAGAGCTGCGTGTGCCGGATGACCAGGTGGCAGGTGCGCCAAGTGCGGATGTATGGGCATCGGATGACCAATGAGTCCCGACGGATGCGCCAAGCCCGGCAGCGGGGATGTGCGATGCGCATGCGGCGACTGATGTGTCATCGGTCCTGGTCCTGGCCCCTGCCCCGGCCCCTGTCCTGGACCCGGGCCCGAGTTGATGCTGCTCATCGAGCCCGTTGGCGCCGTCGAGGTGTGCGAGGCGGGCGGCTCCCGTGACGTGGGCAGCGGTTCGTGCATGCTGCGCGGCGGCTGCTGCTGCTGCGCCGGTGATGGCGTACGCACTGTGCCCGCCGGGCTCGGACCCGGCTGTTGTTGCTGCTGCTGCTGCTGCTGTTGGTGGCTGGGGCCCAGCGGATGCGCGTGGCTGTGCGGCGGCGGTGGACCCGGTGCCTGCAGCGACATGGCGATGGGCGCATGTGGATGCATCGCCGCGCCCAGATCTGGATGCCGGTGAAGCGCTTGCAAGGATTGCAGGTGCGCATGTTGGTGCGGATGCATGTGCGGGTGCATGGGATGCGAGGGCGCCATGGTGGACATCGTGGGCGCGCCCAACGAGGTGACGACGCCCGTCAGCGAATTGGCGATTGATATTTGTGCGTGCGGCCCACCCGGTCCCGGTGGCAGACCGTGCTGCAGCCCGGGCGGACCCTGACCAGCCATCGAGCTGATGGGCTGATGCAAGGACGTCGGCGGCTGCGGACCCGGGCCGGAGCCAGAATTCGGCGGTGGTCCATGGCTGTGCGGGGAGATGAGATTTTGTGGGTGCATGCCGGGTGGCAGGCCGCCGCCAGCTGGCGAAGGCATGTGCGGCGAGGGATGTGGCGACTGGAACTGCTGCGGTTGCGAGGATGGCGGCTGCGAATTGCTATTGCTATTGCTGCCCTGGCTATCCTGGCCGGGCGTCGAGCGAGCCGAAGCATCGATGGGGCTCTCCGGCGGCGGGCCATATGGCGAAGCCTTGATCAGATTCTCCCCGCCGGCTGACGATACAGGCGGCATCGGGTACTTGAGATCCTGCGGCTGTGGGGGCCCGTACTTCCCAGCCAGCGGATCACCGTACTTGAGCATAAGGCCTGTCGGCTCGAACGGTCGCCCCAGCGGCGGCGTCTGGACATCGTGCTGGTAGTGCGGCTTGGGCATGGCAATGCCGGGCGGAGGCGTGGCACCCGGCGGCTGATCCAGCGGCGGACCACTCTGACCCGCCGGCGCGTACTTGTGCGGCGGACCGGGTCCATCTAAGCTCGAACCAATGCTGTGCGGCAGATGGGCAAAGCCAGGCTTCACATCGGGTATCTTTAGCGCCTCCTGGTAGCCGGGCTTGGGCGGCGCTAGCTCCACTGGGTACTTGCCCTGCTGTTCGATCATGTACTTCATGTCGTACTTGCCCACGGCCGCCGCTGCAGCAGCAGCTGCCTGCATTTCCTGGCTGTACTTGAGCGCATCCAGAGGTGCGGGCACCGGATACTTCAGCTCCTGTGGCGCAAATTTGCCAGCACTTGGCTCGAATTTGACGGCCGCCTCGTTGTACTTCATTTCCATATCGCCAGGATATTTCTGAGGCGCTGGTGCCGACACGCCCCCACTGCCGGGATCGCTGTGCAGCTGCGGCGGTGGCTGCGGAGGCGGCTGACCAGGCGGCCCATACTTGAGCTGCCCGTCAATGATGTAGCCGGCAGGCGCCTGCGGCGTTGGTCCATGTGGCATATGCTGCAGATGCAGTGGTTCCGGATTGCCGCCCTCGCTGGCACTGTGATGCAGTCCACCCAGTTGAGCATTGGGCGGCGGCCCCGCCGAGCTGACAGGCGGCAGTCCGCTGGCATTGATCTTCAGATCCTCGTTTTTGATTTCGATTTTGACCTTGAGATCTTGTGGCTCGTTGCTGTTTTGATTGCATGTGGCGTCCATGGAGTCCTCCATGGGCTCCTTCTTAATGTAAACGGCTTCTTGCATTGGCCCGGATGCAGCTGACACGGGCGGCACGCCCACCATCTGTTGTTGCTGCTGCTGTTGTTGTTGTTGTTGTTGTTGCTGCTGCTGCTGTTGTTGTTGTTGCTGCTGTTGCTGCTGCTGCTGTTGAGGCAACGTCTCCTGCTTGATGGTGGCCAGCTTCTTGAGCAGCTCGGGATCGCGTGCAGCCGCCTCGTTCTCACAAATCTCCATCTTCTCGATGGCCTCCTTGCGATCGCGATCGACTGACGCATTGAGAGCCTCCACCGTCGCAATTGTGGGCACCTTCATGGCGATCGGTGCTACCGGCACAACAGCTGGCGGCGCCTCCAAGGAGCTGGACTCTTTGAGCAGACCATCCACGTGGGCGGGCTTGATACTGAGCGGCTGTATACTGCTGGGTGCCTGGATGTTGGTCTCCTCATCCATGTTCTTGATGGTATCCTTGCTGTCTTCCGCGCAGGCAGTTTCCGCTTTGATCGATTTCTCGTTGACCACATCCGACTTGGAGTCCACATCGCCGGACAACGTGACAGCGTTCTCCTCCTTGCAGTTGATCTCCTTGCTATCCTTGCTGGACTGCTGCTCGATGGTGCGTCCATCCGTGTCGGTTGTATTCGATTCGCCATCGTCGAGAACAGAATCGGGTCGACTATCCGAGTTCATGCTCTCAACTGGACTGTCGGGCCGCTTGCGCGGCTTCTCCTTGACGTTGTCCTCGCTGTTGTTGATCGCCTGCTCGCTACTGTTGCTGTTGGTCTCCGCTTCGGTGCGCTTCTTCTTGTTGGGCGTATCCTGTTTGCCGCCCTTGCGCTTAGTGCCCGATCCCTCCGCCACGGTCTTGGTGGGCGTCTTCGGGCTATCGCAAGCAGCGGCGGCGGCTGCTGCTGCGGCGTCCGGTGTTTCGGAGCCGCGCTTGGGCCGCTTGCCGTTCGCCACGGCGTTGCTGTTGTTGTTCGCCGAGCCAGAGGACTGATCCTTGCCGGAACTGTTGCCGGATGCGTTGACGGAGGCTGCACCAGCGGCGGCGGAGTTGCCACCGCCACCAGCTGCAGCGGCGCTACTGCTGTTGTTGTTGTTGTTATTCTGTTGTTTGTTTCTAGTCCTCATCCTAGATGGTGATTCATCCCTTTTATTGGTCAGACTCGAATCACTGTCACACTCGCTGACGTCGTCCTCGGTTAGAGAACTGTTCTCCTCCTTGGAGACAGCGGGCGATGAGCGATTCGCCGTCTCTGCAGCCGACGCCGCCGCCGTCGCCGTCGTCGCAGCTTGTGGTTCCGGGGTGTCCTCCTTTTTGGGAGGTGTATTGTTGGCGCGCGTAACACGATTGCGACGCAAGGCGCTCTGTCTGCGTCGCCGATGCGGTCGATTATTGTTGGCGCCGGGCGTCTTCTTCCACAAATAGTAGAACTCGACCAGCTCTGGTGTATCCTTGTGTGGCAGCAGATCCTTGTGGATCCTAAAGAAATTCTTGCCAAATTGTCGCAGACCCTTGATGAACTTTTTCGTTTCGTCCTCGGTCCACTTCTTGTCAATGCCCTTCGAAACGGGACACTTTACGAGTGCTTGTAGAGCTTTGCCTGGATCGTAGCCAGAATCGTGCAGCTATTCGAAATGGAAATGGAAATGAAAATTCAATTAGTTACCAGCACTGTGGGTTACCCCAGAAGGGTTAGGTCATCATCACTCACCACGTCGAGTGCGTTAATTGTTGTGTCGTCGCGACTGGCAGCCAAACAACCGTCTTCTAAACCGCCATCACACATTCCTTGAAATGCAGCCATGGAGCGTGCCGCACGCAGAAACATTAACAAGTCGCCATCGGCCACAACGCCAGGACTCCATCTTGTTTCCTCTAATTCACGTTCATCGGTTTCCTTGTCAACGGGGAAGCTTGAGATTGGATTATAATCGGGCAGTTTTGCCTTCAGTCACAAGACAAGACAAGACAGAAGAAGTTGCCGGTATTAGTTAATTACAAAATAACGGAACGGAACTCCAAAAAAAAAACATCACATCAAGTCTAGTTTTTTCTTATCATCTTTTCTCAGTTAGTTACGTCACATACACCACAGACACAAGACAAAGTCTACAAGAACACACAATAAGCCAAAGAACGTGGCGTGGCCCAGTGGCGGAAATACTTTAGCTAAACATTATCCATGCAGGACACGAAGCTCTCGATAAGCTTCCACTCTTTCTATGATAAATTGGCCGAGTATTTCCAACTGAGCTGGTTTACATACTTTCGAAATATATACAAGTCTGTAATTTGTCTGGTGTCATACGATACGACAATATACAACTTAAGACTAATGCATGAAATGTATGAACAATGCCTTGATGTGAGGTGTATGTGTGTCTATTGGGTATTTCTCGGGATAGGAGAGTTGGTATGGGAAGAGTATCAGCGCCAGGACTTGAGGAGGTACTCTATGTGTTAGTTCTAATATATATATATATATATATATGGCCAATTGGGTAAACGATTTATTTACAGCTGTTATTTATTGTTTATAAATAATAAATTTTTAGATAATTATCAAGCTACAAATCAAAGCTGACTAACAAGTTGCCCACAACGAAGAGTCAAGGTATGCGATTAGATAGAACTGTTGAAAACTTTTTTATTACTCTGTCTTTTCATGTATAATTTATAGGCATAATAAACCATATTTTATATAACTATCTCTGTGCATTCAAATTCTTTTCAAGCTCCTTAAAATTTCCATGGTTTGCTTGACTTTTGATTCACCTTTTACATAGAACTGGAGAGATTTGGTTATCTTTAGAGACTCGTAAAGTTAACCTTTTGAGCTCAAGCTCCAAAAATATTTAAGTGAATCAGTCTTTTATAATAGACAGGAAAACTACAAGTATATGATAAAATTATGTTATTTAACTATACAAATATAATTGGAATTATGCCAAGACTCATAGCGTGAGCAACTTTAAATTTAAAATTTCGATTAGATTTTGAAAAAGAGGGAAGAGTATAACATTCGCTTGGATTGGACTGGGTTGGGGTGGTGTTAGTTGGGATTACAATTAGAACTTGCAACATTACGATTACAATACAAAAAGGAAAAAAGTATATATTTTTTCTTTGTATTTTTAATTTTCATTTTGTTACCGTGAGCTGAATTTCTGAATTGTGAGAGTTATGTACGTACATAGACATCGTTTACCTGGTGGCCGGGACCCACTCGTATTTCTCCTTGAGTGGAGGCCGCCATCACCCTTTAAAAACACGCTTCCGGTCCAGTGTTAAGCCTTTTTATGCCCGCTATGATATGAAAATTCAACTGAAAGAAACACAAATAAAATGAAATAAATAAATATATTTTGAATGAAAATGCATCATATGGTTAAAATGATTAACATTCTTCAATATAAATCATGCACATCGTAACTGACGACTAACATATACCCTGTATTTACTGTAGTTTTTAATTTTAACAGATAATGTTAAAGATATGAAAACAAAGGGTATATTTCAATGATAATAAAGTTATGTGATAGACTATAATCAATTTTTAAAATAGATAACTCTTATAATCCTAGAAAAAGTAATAAAACAAACTGTTCATAAAAAAAATTTCATCCATTTTAACATTTTAAATTATGAACATATTTTTGTATATATACATTTCCCTCTGCCCGCTCCAATAAGTCATTATACCCCACTTAAAGCATTTGGCATGGTTTCAAGGGTATTAGAAATGCTGATATGAGCATTGCATAAATAAATAAGCCATAAAAAATAATGCCATGTAATGTGTGTGCCCGTAGAATAGGCGAGGCTAAGCGTAGCGAATCTGGAGGCCAGACAAGTTTAGGGAGTTTTATGCGACCCGAGCACTTAATCGTTTGCATATGGTAAAATGCGCCTGCTGCCTGCCAGTACAGCCAGCTGGACGGACAAGAGAGCTGAGCTGGGTTGAGCTGACGGAACAGTTACACCATCTTTATATTCATATCGTGTGTATCCCTCTCTCTCTCTCTCTTTCTTTCTCTCTGTCTGTGTCTGTCTGTCTGTGCCTGGTTATTTTTTCTTTTGGCCGCCTCTCAAGTGTGCGTGCAGCTGTAAACAGATTTTCCGCTCAAGTAACTTGGCGAATAACTGTAACGAGGCTGGCCTCCGGGCCGGGCGATCTGTCAGGGGAATTATCATTAAATTTGCTTACGAATCAATATCAGTGCCAATGCACAGGCACAGGCACACACACACACACACACACACATACGCATGCCAGCGGTTGCGGTTGTGTGGCAACGGCACACAAATTATGGCAATTAAAATCAATTAATTAAATGCAGCAGCAGGCAAATAAAAAGAGCATTGCGCCTCGCCTCGGCTCGGCTCGGCGCGGCTCGCCCCGACGCAACGCAAAGTATATATAAAAAGGAAAAAAATTAAATAAAACAGAAAATATTGTCGACAGATTTACACTCAATAAGCCACGACACGCCGCCTAAATGACTGACGACGCGGCAGCGTAGGGTGCCATGGCGGACAACCGAAACGGACAAGCTGCTGGGCCTGCACAGTGGGGCAAAACATAATGCCAATGCAAGGGGCAATACGAAATACAAAGGAGAAATTGGAGCCAACGAAAAAAGAGTGAGAGAGAGACAGAGGTAGGAAAAGTGAGCTCTTTAAGACTTATCGATCATAATTATTATCGATTACTTATTCAATCATCTTGAATTTTAAGCGATAACTTATCGAAACGCATTAATTCAATAAGCTACGCATTGAGGTGCTTTTTTGCAGATATGAATTATAAAGAAAGTGAGAGCGAGATAGGGAGAGAGGTAGAGATATTCAGCTTTTAAAAACTTTACAGTAAATAAAAAATTTCTATCGATAACTATAAGCTATCGATGGCTTATTTACATCTTAACTTGTAAGCCATAAATTATCAAAATGCATTCAATGAGCCGCATTGCTCTGCTTAATCTGAGCACATTTAAATCAATATGAAGCCCCGTAAACTTTTCAGCTACTTTATGCCACTGTGCAGCGCTCCACTGCGTTTGGGGCCAACACTTATCAGCGACATCAGCAGCAACGGCAACGGCAGCAGCAGCAGCCAGGTTAGCTGGCCTGGTTGGCTAACTGGCTGGCTGGCTGGCTGCTTGGTTAGCAACTTTTTTTTTATGGCAGGAAAGTCGTGAGTGGAAAAATTTCACATAAAAAAAGTAGAAGGTGAGTAGCTCCTGGCCTCGTCTACGTGGTCTCGCTCTTCCTCTTCCTCTATCTCTCTCTCGCCTGCTCTGTTCTCTGCTTCACTCTGGCGTTCTGGGCACGCGAATAGCCCAAGTGGCTGCTCTGGCGCTTTGGGCAAAATTGTGTAATAACTGCGAGCAATGTGCTAAGCTGTGTGTACTCAAAGCCTCCCCCTTTGCCCTCTATCTTCCTCTCTTCATCGCGCTCTTCTTCCTGCCTGCTGCTGCTGCTGCTGCTGCTGCTATTTCTGCGGTGGCTGTTATAAAACAAATGTACTACAAAAAGCGCCGTTGTAACGCACAAAAGCCATAAAATCTAAAAAGGCAAAATGAAAGGCTCGAACATTTTTGCCACCACCGAAAAATGTGCTGCATAGAGAGAGCAAGACAGAGAGAGAAAGAGAGAGTGTGTGAGTGAGTCCTCCCCTGGCCCAGCATAAAGTGTGTGTGTATGTATGTATGTATTAATAGCCGTATCATAATGCCCAGCGCTGAGGTTGCGGCACACAGGCAACAACAACAACAACAACAATAACAGTTCACAGTAAAAGACCACAAATTATGGCAGCAGCAACCGTTGATGGGGCGTTGCTTGTTGTTGCAGCAGTTGCTGTTGCAGCAGTTCTTGTTGCTGTTGCTATTGTTGTTGTTGCTCTGTACATCGTCGTGGATACGTGACTGACTGTTGGCCAGCTTTGCGAGTGCTTTGGCCGTATTGTGAGTCAGCAGCAGCCCCAAATGCGGTTGGCTGGAGTCGTCTATGGTCAGCCAGTTGGTCGGTCGGTCGGTTGGCTGTTTGGTTGGGTCGCAGCTGAACGAACAGGCCACGAAAATTTAAGGTCAATAACGCTGTCAATTTCAAACGGCGCGTTGCCTCCATTAATGTCAACACGCGCTTTATCAACTTGCAAAATATAGCCACACACACACACACACACACTTAGAGAGTGTGAGAGAGAATGAGAGGGGGCGGCTGTAAGGGGGTGCCGCAAATTGTTTTCTAAACAGCCCATAAACATAAAACGAAACAAAACGAGAAATGTAAATGAAAAATAAAACTTAGCAAGCAGAGCGCACAGAGAGGCGCACAACAGCCAAGAGGAAATCCAATAAACAATTTGTATCATGAGTAGCGGAAAATTGTGTGTACGCACGCAGCTAAACGACGTCGTTGAGTGTGTGTGTGTGTGCGTGTGTGTGTGTTTCTGTGTGAGTGTGCGTAATTTTGAAATGGAAAAGCTGTCGGCTGTCGACGTTCGACTGGCCCGACTGTCGGCCTCTGTGTGGTTGGTCTGTCTGTCTGTCTGCCTGTTCGTCTCTCTGTATGTTTGCGCTTGTATTTAGCTTGTTTTTCTCTCTGCAATCATCGCTTGCCAATAAGCTGACTAATTGACTGACAAATAGGCTACAACAACAACAACAACAACTACACCAATAACAACGAACGTCAGCAGCAGCAGCAGCAGCTACGGGCAGACAACTTAAAATGCCTTCGCTGCTGCCGCAGCCGCTGCTGCTGCTGCATGCGCCGCACAACTGTACATTAGGGTGGTTATTAACTTGATGTTAATAATCTGCCGGCCTGTTTGGGCTTAAACGACTATTGAATACGCTACCTGAGCATGGAACACTCAAAGATTACTAAGAGCAACAGGAATTATATTCCAAATTTTATAAACAAAAAAAAGTTCTACTAGTACTAAAGAATAATATTCTAAATATTTTTCATTTAAAATTCGTATGTAAACAAATTACTTAAAAAAGTGTTTAAAAAAACATTTTAAAAATGTACTTTTAAGTTTAAATTTTACTCCCAGTAAACGTTTATATTCTAAATACATTTCCCTTATAATTTATATAAAATAATATAAATATTTAATAGTAATTCAAACATCTTCATTTAGTTAAAGGGCCTTCAGATAGTCTAACGTATATCATAAATTACCAAAAACTATGCACAGATATTTTGGTTTTTGGGTATGCGCCTCAGCAAATTAGCTTCGTCATGAACTCGACTAAATTCTCAAGAGTTTGTGGATGAGTGTGGCTCAATAGCTTGGAATGCCTGAAATCTGTTCAGTTGAGTTGAGTTGAGTGCCATGTGTCAAGTGCGGAAACCCCATTAAATGTGCTTGTAGGCAACAAGAGAAGGTGCCACACAGACTTACACACACACACACACACACTCTCTATAGAAATACCTATGCTTGCGCGTATGTCTACATTGGTTTGTTGTGAAAGCCAAATTTTCACAACAAATCAAAACAGACGTCCGAGAAGTCACAAAAAAAACCTCTAAAACTAGAAACAAGAAGCCAAACGGAGGTAGTCGAACAGCGTTCAAAGCACTCAACTCGTTGCCCGGAGAGAAGAAATAAAAAAACAAAGTAAATAAATAACCAACAAATTTCTCTTCTTTTCTTTGGTTTTTTGTTTTTGGGGCCCACATGGAAATAGTCTGGCGTGTGTATGTAGATGATGTTCGAATGCAGGCAGCTTACAGTTGTTATACCCATTACTCAACATCAACAAGAACATTATGCCACATTCTCTTCATTCATGGTCGCAGCCCCATTCTGTCCTATGCTCCTTCTCTACACTTCCACCCAGCATAGCTCCGTAAGAACTCCCATACGTTGCTCCACTTCATTCAACCGAACGATTGAGCATCTATTCAGGCACTGATGCGGCGCTCAAAAAAGCCAAACCGAAACCAAATAAACGACCCGCAACGACTGCGACGAGTTCACCTCTCACTCTCCCGCCCGCCTCTCTCCGCACCCACACTCACTCACTCACTCGCTCACTCTAACCTGTGCATCATTTGGGACCGTTCGTGTGCAGCCGAACTTCACTTCGTTGTCGTCAGCGTCATCGTCATCGTCATCGTCATAGTCGTCGTCGTCGTCGTCGTTGTTGTTGTTTTTGTTGTTGTCGTTTATACGATTTGTTGGATTTGCTGCTCATGAAGTTGTTAAACAGATTGTCGGTGTAGATACCTTCATCATTCTCTTCATGTCTGACGACCCGCGTCTGCCTCTCTTCCTCTCCCGCTCTATATTTCTCTCACAGCTGCCCATCCATCGCAGTCGGGCAAGTCATACAGCCAATTCACTGCTGTCTCACTCGCTCCCCTTCAAACTCTGTCTGCATGTGTGTGCCTGTGTGTGTGTATGTGATGGCCTGTGCCTGTGTGCGTGTGCTTGTGCGATTAGTTTTATGTAATTTTATCGAGTATTTTAAGGATTTTGCGGCTTATCCGCGCTTCATTTGGAAATTGTTTCGTGTTACTTATGTCGCCCCGTTTTGCTTTAAACGGAAGGGCACATGCACAAAAGAAGAAGGGTAAGACATAAATAAGAATAAGGGCATGTAAAAGGAGACCGCTTGCCCTTTCATAGCTCTGGGCCCTGCTTGTTGTTGTTGTTACTGTTAGGCCCGTTTCAAGTGTTTATGGCGCTGTCGTCATTGTTTGTTGTTCTTGTTGTTGTTGTAGGGCAACGAGTGTCAGAGAATGTGTGCCTGGCATAATGTAAATGAACGTTTTGCATGTGAAGTTAACACTCTCGCTCTCGCTCTGCCCCTCTGTCTCCATCACTCTCTCTCTCACTCTTTCTCTTCATATCTAACGCTCTCGCATCACTCTAGCTGCCTTTTGTGTATAATCGAATTACAGACAATGAGAAAGATTTATGGGAATTCATTGTTGATATTGTTAATTTTTTTTTAAACACGTTTATGCATTATATTCCCATTGGTTCATTGATTTTACACCGATTAACCTGCGCTTTATTATTTGACTTTATATTGTATATGCTTATGCATATATTTATATATAGATTTAATAGGTGCTTTGTGTGTTAATTATCTTATCGCTAATGGAGTAGAACGCAGTTGGAATGTTGTTGTTCTCACACACAAGAGACAAATTGGTGGGATATAGAGACGTAGAGACAATGAGAGGGAGAGAGAAGGGGAATATATCATATATTTTCAATAAGCTTTTTAAGCTATAAATGAACAAGGGATTTGTGAATTATTATTAATGTGTTTTTTGTTTCTGATTTAACATTTTAAATATGTCTGATAAAACATTTGTCTATATTATTATATGGATGCACATACATATATTGTATTTATTTACGTCATAAAGCAGTCACATTTATCTACATAGTAAATTTATTTAATGAGCATTTTGTGCTGCCTTTGCATTTCATGAGTTTTTATTACAGAATTTTAAAATTATTTTTAAAAGTCATTAAATACGAACTACGAGTGATTATCGTACCCATACTATAATATAATCATTTTACTTCTTTTATATGTATATGTTTAGTTATATATTATAATATTCCTTTAAACTGCTTAGCAGCTATATTTAAGATATCTATACATAATATATCTTAGATATTTTATAATATTATATTATATATATAATATATTTAACATCCATTTATTGCTTTTCATTTATATCCATTATGTTATTCCTTTCAACTAATTCATTTGTTGCTTCGGAATTTGTTAAACATTTCTAAAATGATCTAATTTGTCATGGCTCTATATATATTTTTTATACACATGCACACATACGTATACGTACATTGAGATACATCTGTGTGGGTGTTTCGACGGCACATTTTATAATCAGTGGCAATAAATCGACACTCGAGTCCAAGTGTCTTGCTTTTTCAATCAGATAAGCGGTAATTATAAATTAAAAGCACCAGCAAACAGATTAATAAAACGTAAACTTTAACAGCGCATTATAAATAAGCCAAAAAGACTAATAATAAAATATGAAATGAAATCGACATCAAAGGCCGCCTACAACCCTTTCCCCACCAACAGCTTGATAATCATCCATCTAGCAGAAAAAAAAGAAAAACAGCGACATCAGTGGGCGTGGGCGTGGGCACTTTCATTTTGTTGCCTTTCTCGCCGTTGTTGTTGTTGTTGTTGTTGTAGGGCCATGAGTTTCCGCCCGTGGCATTAGCGCGTTTCGAGTTCGCTTTTGTTTTTATTAAATGCATTATTAGCACGTTATTTATTAATTAAACACTTCACGTTTTTATTCCCTCCTAATCGGGCTGCCTATTTCCGACACCCCTCCACCTCCCTGCCACCCACCTCTCCCCAGCCGCCCAACGAGGAGCTGCCCACTCGCTCGTTAGCTGAAAGAGATAAGCTCAAGCATTGGCGTTCATGGAAATTAGCCAATGAACAGAGTTGCTCGATAAGCAACAAGAGAAATTTCATTGGAATTATAATCAAAGAACTTGGATAAGTTTCCCACGAATTCAAAATTATAATTATTCATATATAGGAAGACTACCTAAGGTCTATACTTTCAATATTGATAGACTTGGTAACATATCTGAAATGATGATGATTCCCTTTTAATGGACCGCTCTCCCAACTGTAGTTGAGTGTGTTATTGAATGCTCGTTAAATAAATAGATTTGTTTGCATTTTAATTATGGTTAACACCAAGTTATCGACCACTCGGCAATTAATCAGCGAACGGCGCGCAAAACTAATTGACAGCTTGTAGATGTTACGCTCTGACAGCTCGACGACGACGACGACGACTACGACGTCGACAACGATTCAAGCAACGGAACATGCAACAACAACAAGAGCAACAAGCTCTCTAGCTGGAATCACAGTTGCGTGAACTTGAACTACTGACTCAGTGAACAGCTTTGCGTTGTGCTGGCAATTAAAATTAACCATAAGTTCAAATGAACTAAATGCGAATATGATTAAGATATCAAAGTAGAATACAGTGAAAGCTGCTCATAACTGACAGAGAATATTATATAACATTCAAAATAACTAAATACGAATGTTTATAGAAAATAAATATATAAACTATAGCAGACAAGCATATTTCAGTTTTCGGGATATTAAAACATGAGCGCTCAAACTTACAGAGAAGAAATATTTAATATTATATTTCCCCTTAACTTTACATTATATCCAAAATTATTTAAAAATATTATCTTTCACAGACCTCAATTCATGTTGATACCCTAATAGTGCATCTAATGAAAGCAACAATGCGGGGTATCACTTTACAAATACCATTTTCTAGTTTATAATAAACTTCTATTCAATATGAACGAACGCCTTTCTGTATCTGTGTGAGTGTGTGTATTTTCGTGTGTGGGTTTCTGTGTGTGCTGGGGCACTTGAAGCACTTTGCCTAATTAGTTTATGATGCATTGAGTGAGCCTGGCAATTTGCTTGTCTATCACAGCAGGCCATAGCGCCTCCCCTAATACCCTACACACATACACACACACACACACTTATACACTCTCGTACGCTGTTCAATAGTTTTAGCCATGAAGCGTAAAAGAGAGTTGGTATTTAGCGAGAGCCCCGAGGGGCAGTAAAAGAGGAAGATGACACATGAGCCGGCGGCAAATTCGATATTATTATGCGTGTGTATGTGAGTGTGTGTTAAGCAAACAAATAATAATAATTAAATATATGCCTAGTTCAACAGCTGTTCTCACCATGAATCCAGTATAGATGTGTGTGTGCGTGTGCGTGTGTTCCAGCAAGCAGCTCGAACTCGAATTCGAAACCGGGTGGCTGCGGCTCCCACTTGGCCCGCTAACAATAACGTTGACGTGCGTGCGAGCGAGTGAGATAGAAGTAGGCAGATATATCTAGTGATGATGATGCTGTTGCTCCTCCTGTTGTACCGTTACTTTGGCAGGGCGCACAGGCAGCCGGAAATGTAGATTTTGGTTAATTTGCACTTGGCACAGCTGGAAACGAAGAAATGACGTAGGTGAGAGACGAGCTGATGATTATGATTAAGCAGATGAAGAAGAAGAAACTGGACTGAAGTTGCACAGTGCAGAGAGAAGAAAAAGAGCAAAGAATGCAAAAATTATAAAACCAGAAAATTGCAGTCGAGTTTAACCAACTGCGTAATGCCCTGTCAAAATCTGTGACCAACTAATATTGGAATTTATATTTATTTGGTTTTATGTTTATAGTCCAGTTATCAGATTGAAGTTTTGTTTTGGCCTATATAGCACAACACTAATATGCCCATTTAACACTTTTTGTAGTGTATTATAAAAAGGCGCGAGTCACACAACAACAACAACATCGACGGCAACAATATATTTTTTAGCCAACGTCAGCGAAAAAGCAACAAAGCAACGCTTAAGCAGCAGCGAGCGGGCAGCGGGTGGGCGTGCAGCTTGTCATATGAAGGGTGGTCACAGCAGCAGCAGTAACAGCAGCAACAGCAGCTGCGTCGGTGGTGGGTGACGCCGCCGTCACCGTTGCCGTTGCTGCTGCTGCGCTTTGTGATTCCTTTTCAGCACAAAATTTGTTGAGCCTTTGAGTCGTCGTCGTCGTCGTCGTCTTCTGCTTCTTTGTATTGTTCTACCCCAAAAAAGTCCATAATAGAAACGTCCCCTGCTCCACAAACCAAAGTCGTAGTCGTCGTCGTCGCCGTCGTCATCATCGTCGTCTGCCTCTGCCCGCTTTGGCTTTTTCACTTTACTTTGTGTGCAAACACAGTTGCAGCGCCGACGCCAACTAAAAAGACGTCGACTGCGACAGCGACGCGTTTCATACGTTTTTCACTAATAAATTTTAATGATTTCTACGCTGCGCATTACGACGACGACTAAGACGTCGACGTCGACGGCGGCTGTGACTGCGATTCGGGCGACGCTTCAAATGAAATTAGTGACACACTTAAATAATAATTAATTTTTGCACACTTGTTGTAGTTGTTGCTAACATTTAGAGACTCGAAAAGTTTCTGTTTCTGTCTTAGCTGTTGTTGTTGTTGTGTGTGCGCGTTTCAACTTGTCAGTGGGGCCTAACAATACGTTTTTTAATGCTCTTCTGTTTTGTCTTCTTCTTTTTTGCATACACTTTGCGCACACACACACACACGCAAACGCTCGCCATACACATGCAGAAGCAGTTACACGCGCATACAAACACACACACACACTGACTAACACACACACTCACGCACTTCGCTTGCTTTGCGTTTTTTTTTTTTATTGCTGCGGAGATTTTTGGGCACAATTTTCGCTGACTTTGAAACGCAATTTGTGTATACTTTCACACGCGTATTACAGCGACAGTGGCACGTGAAAGTTTTGCACTATAATTTGACTAAATAATATTAGCACAAATGCGTGTTTTTTTTAGTTCTTAATGGTACAACAAAATTTCTCCGCGTATAGCAGAAGCCACCATTTTGCGACTCTCGATGAACAACAAGCAATGCAACACTGTACAGGGTTGCAAGTCTGGCAGCACTGTCCATTCGATAACCAGTCGAAAAATACCAACGAACGATGTACACATAATATCGATATATTTGATATTGAAGACCATTTTTGTGCACTCGTCAGCTGGTCACACTTGCTTCAGTCAGTTCTATTGTTTAGCGTCGTTCGCGTCTCTCTGTGGTACGCAAATTAAATAACAATTGCAGAGCAAATTAAAAAATACAAAGACGTAAATTCAACTTTTGTGTGTGAAACTACACTTTATTTTTTATTTAATAATCAACAACCAGCATTTAAGCACTGTAAACAGCTACGATGTCCGAGTGCGCCAGCGAAGTAGCCGAACCGCAGACAGGTAAGGGTAAAAAATGTTTTTGTTTACCTTCGCTTGGCCGTTGCAATTTGCATGCGCAAATTGAGCGGTCAAAGCGGCCGGCAATAATGTAAAATCGTATTCGAATTCAATAATAGCAACAGCTACTTATGTGTGTGCGTGTGCTTGAGTGGTAATTTCCGAGTGTGTGCATGTGTGTCATGTGGGTGTGTGTGTGCCAATGCGTGTTGCTTGTTATGTATGGAACGCCAGCCCCCTCGATGCCCCCTTATGCGGTTGCCTTGACAGTTTAGCTATTGTTGTTGTTGTTATGTATTGAGATTTGTGCAAATAGTAAATCAAAATATCGACAGTTTATACACTTTCAACATTTGCTTTTGTTGTATTTCTTCCGTTTGGCCTTGTGTTGTCTCGGTCTGTTTCGCTCTTGCCGCCATATTAAATATAATATTTGTATAATACTTATTCACGGTCACCCTTAAGCCAATTTTCAATGCGAGCTGCACTTAGTTCCTGATTTTTAACCGTGTACGTGTAAGTCTCTGTCTGTATGTGTGTGCGTGTGTGTATGTTGGTTTTCTAATTCATTTACACAACTTTGGTCACATTTTTCTTTTTCTTATCGGAACTGTCTTCTTATCAATTTTTTGGAAGCTAAAAAGCGCTTGACAAACACTTAATCATAAAATTAATGAACACATAGACAAAATGTTGTTAACAAATGCTTAACAACGTGTAGAGAATTAAATAGAAAATAGGCTTTTGACATGGAGCTATACAAGTTTAATAAAACTTTATCGACATATAGGAGAGAACGGAGAATTGAAAATTTAATACGTTATTTTTACCATTTCTAAAAAATAATAATCTTTGCATTTAATTATTTAAACCCATTCAACCGGTTCCCTATAAGGTATATAGCTATATTTATTATTGTTAAAAGGTTATTATTTCCGTGAGAAGCTTTACTCGGCTTTAGCTTCTATAAGCTACTAGATTGTTGAGTTGGCATTGTAAATATGCATACAAACTTATGCATATGTAAATATTTATATTTAAAATGTATTTGTAATTGGCACTTTAGCTTTTACCAAGTTTTTGTGTGCTTAACTCATTAAAGATTCAGAAAGGTAACCAGATTTATTGATACACATATAGAAGTAAGCGGTTGACCAGTGTAGTGTATACAGTAGAGTCTTCCTAATATAGACACTTGTTAGATCACAGATTTGGTAACTGCACAAAAAAAAAAAAAAAAAAAAAAAAAAAAAAAAAAAAAAACTCTTATGCACTCACAATTTATATTACAGAGCATCTGCTAGTCGTGCATGCTTGCCCACACAGCACTCTTTTCGCTTGATTTAAGCAGTTTTATGTGCTTGGGAATGTCGCCACAGATTAGTTGATTTTGATTTCAATTTCAATTTCTACTTCTATTTCTATTTCTGTTTGCAATTCGCTAATTTATGGCAGTAATGAATCGCAGCCCATGATAAAGCACAGCTGTAATTGTAGACGAAAGTACACATACTCAATCATCTCACACACACACACACACAGACACACATACATGCCTAGTTGGAAACATGATCCAAGTCAATTATCGCCTCGATTTACCACCTGGCCACCCCAACGAGGCGCCTTTCGAGTTGCCTTTTTAATTAAATTGCACAAAGCGCGGTCTGTCAACAAATGTTTTATTGTTTCGCATACGCGCACTCATGCATGCAAGCACATGCACACATGCACACATGCACACACGCAGGCAAGCAGGCAGGCAGGCATGCATGCATGTGCCATGTGCCATTCGCATACATATTTGCATGCAACTGCAATAGTTTGCTGACTATTAATAGGTGTTATTGTTATTGTAATTTTTGTTGCTTTTGCAAATGCCATTCGAGAGCTTCCCTTTGCTTAAACATTCGCATACACTTAGCGAAAAAATGGCAATGAATTGTAGTTGAGTTTATAGTGGAATGAAAAAGGAAAGCAATAAAAAAAAAAAACATTTAGCAATACAAAAAAAAAAAAAACAAAAAAATAAATAAATAAATAAAAGCAAATTAATTTAAAAAAAGGTAATTTATTAAAAATAAAATAAATACATAAATAAAAAATAAAATAAAATAAATAAAAATAGATAAATCAAATACTTCACGAAAAATGTAGAAGAAAAAACTTATTGATAATAAGAAAAGCTAAATTTAAACAAAGAAAAAAAAAAACATATATATAAAAAAATCCAAAAACTTGATAAACTTGAACTCGATTTGCATGTAAGCTCGCTCAATTTCTCGCAGTGTAAGCATGCAACAGGGGGATGCTGACATATTCCTATGCAGCCTTGCTCTTTGATTGACAGGTGTACCGTGACACCTTGACAATTGTTTTGATTTGGAAAAACGTAAACATAAACACACAAGTTGCATTCGTTATGCAGTTTGGAACCCCACTGAGAGGGCAACAGCAGAGAGTGAGCGAGAGAGCGGGAGAGAGGGAGGAGCATTCGTTTCGAAGGGCACATCGTGATACACACACTCTCACACACACACATTCAGAAATATTTGGATGCCTATTTATATGTTGTCGCCGCTGTTGCCCAATTTCTCGATTGCCCATTCCAAATGGCAACAGAAACAGCTCAGAGCAGAGCAGAGCAGGGAAAAGTAGAGCAGCCCAAAGAGACGCACAAGAGAACAAAATGTGTGCCACTCATTGAACAATTTCAATTATTAACTAATATATCAAAAACATACATATATAAATTCGAATTGCTCGCTTGAGTACAGTGAAAACTTGTTAAGAAGTCTTGATGAGGGAGAGAGAGAGCGTACTTAAAGCAATTCAAGCTCTTAAGTGCAAGTTTGAGGTTTGAGCACTTGAGGGACACTTGATGAAATTGTTTTCATTATCTGAGGGCTGTTTAGATTATTTTTTGATTGACCTTTTTGTTGATTGAGTCGCTTTTTGTCTGATTGACAGTATGGGATTTTGATTGAGTGATTGGAGGGTTAATTGTCTTATTGCTAATCGACTAATTGTTTCGGAACTGACTGATTGACTATATGTATTTTTGATTTTATACTGATTGACTTACTGATTGGCTGATTGACGGCCTAACTAATGCCAAACTGTTTTTTTATGCCTGGAAACTGATTGATTAGCTAACAGATTGATTGACTGATTTAATCGAACTCATTGATAGATTTATTGGTTGATCGAATAATTGATTTACAGATGACTGATTGATTGATTGGCTTATTTTGTAGCTGCTTAACTGATAGAATGTCTACGAACTGTTTGATTCAGTGACTGTCTACTGATTGATGGGGTTTGATTGATTGCAATAGCAGATCACTAGGCAATGCATAATAATAAAATGTACAGTAGTCACTCTATGTGACAGCTACACGATTCTGTGAATTACCGCTTAATTTAATTTTGCTGCCAATTGAATTGTCGTCGTCAATAAATGTTGTATAACTTTTGCTAATATATAATTTATGTAAAATCGTATTCAATCGTGCTCAATTGTAAATTTATACATTTTCCAAGTTAATTTTCGAATTTGCTAACAAGCCACTGAAATTATACGTGCCCAACTGCTTGGGGAATCTCTCAGCAGCAGCAGCAGCAGCTGAATAACATGTGACTGTTCATAGGAAAACAAAGAGATTCCTACGTCAGAGCTTTTGGGGGCACTGACAATCGTCGAGCGGAACGAATGCCGCTGGTAAGCGGAGAACTTTTGAAAAGGTTTTCACTGTGGACCGCGCTGCCTGCCTCCCCAACCCACTTGGGATGTTAATTAAGTCCGCTCCACAAACAAACCAATTGAATAACATTGTTCTACCCGCTGTATGCATAGAGTAAACGTTCATCAATTGCGATCGACCGAGAGTCGTTAAACTGGCTAGAGATTGGAGAGGGGCGTGGCAAAATCCGAACCCAAAATGTGCCCTGATGGTGAAAGGTTCTTGCTGCATTGCTCTCTCTCTTTCTAGTTCCCTTTCCCTTTCCCTCCCTATCTTAGTCTCGATATATATATCTTTCTGTCTATCTTACCCAGTCTTTCTCACTTTCTCTCTCACTCATATTTTGCTTTGATCTCTGCATAGAGCTTGACTTTTCCATTGAAAGCAAGAATGAAAGCAAACAAGCCTCAATGAAGGCAGAGAGCGGAATGAACTTGCCGTCCGTCCGTTCGTCCGTCCTTCAATATTGATTCGCTTCTAAGCAGATTTAGCTGGATTAATGTAAATTGAAAGAAAACGTCACAAAGAAGAAGCAGAACAAATTATTCTCATAAGCAAAAACTTTTTTTGAGCGCGTTCAATTTTACATTAGGCAGGCAGAAAATACCCGCTGAGTGGCTTTTCCTGTAAATAATTTCAATTAAAGTCGCATTAAATGCGAATAAATTTCAATCTGTCGCAAGCATATCCACATACATATATAAATACACCTATATCTTATATATATAAATATTATGATATGTTTTGTGTCTTTGCTGAGCGGGCGATCGGCCAAAAAGCAAAGCAAAGAATTTTGTTTTGTTGTTCATTGCTGAGACATTCCTCACTTTTGTGGCATAGCAAAGCAAAATATGAATATCCGTTTATATAGAATAGCAAACTACATACATATATATATATATTATTTAGCAGATATGTAAACAGCCGTTGGGTTCATGCACATTTATCATGACAAATGAAAACACGAGGTGTAAAAGCTGAACATTGTTTTCTGCATTAGCTAAAAATTTGTGTGCATAATAAACAACAAACTGTATTATTTATAGAGCTTTAGATTAAGGGAAACCAAAAGATAGCTGCAAGAAAAAACTTTGATATTTATACAAGAAACTAAAAGATAATTCAAATAATAAATTTTGATAAGTATATTAATTATACAACTGCTTTAAGGGATATTTAATTCTGCTTAAAATACTACCGAAATATTTGGATATATTTGAGGCAGAAATGCCATAGATTGAATATTGATTGAATGATATATAACATGGAATATTTATAGGTAATATTTATACTTTCATTCACTTAATTTATATCATATATTTAGTATTTTTTATCAAATATCATATCATAATATTTAATATCATAATATTCATACTTTCATTCACTTAACTTATATCATATATTTAGTATTTTTTTATCAAATAACATATCATAATCATATACAAGCATTTTTATTGATGATTTCAATCGAGCAAAGCCTGCATCTAATATAGACATATCTAGGACAGGCTTACTAAAATTATAGTTGACTTCCCGCCCCAATTTATCGCTTGACTAATGATACTATTGAAGTCAATATATATTTTATGAACTGTTCGCACACACAACATGATAAATGTCTTTATTTCATGATAAATGTTCTTGGTACACCAACAAAATTATTTCTCTGCTATTCTCTCTACTTTTATCTATTATACGATTTGATTACAAATTTCCCACATTTTTTGACGCCTTTCCATATCCGATAAACATCATTTACTCAAGTGAACCCCAAACAACTTTAGTCATATAAACAATTGTTGTTGCAACAAATGTTTAAAAATATATTTCAACAATTAGCTGCAAGCATTTGGGGCCGCCGGCCCACAGAATTTCGTTTTATTTGTTCATTGGTCTCTAGACGTTTTCTTCTGTGTCTCATTTATTTATAGCCAAAATGTTTCGAAACCATGAATTATTGTTGCTTGAACTACGTCAACCTGTCATAGATATAGAATAGATTGTGAATGAATCGTTCCAAGTTCTGTTTCAATATTTGCATAAAAAAAAAATTGTTGCTAATGAAATTGTAAAAGCGAAGCACGCCTCGGAGCTTTTAGCGTGCCATAAAAGACTTTGCTAATTTTTGATAGCAATTATATGGGAATATGTATATGTATATATACTCATAAATTAACATAAATCTTTATATAAGTATATATGTATGTACATTTATTTTATATTCCTAGCTGACTCGACTTCCGACAAATTATGGAAACAATTTGTTTGAGATTATATTTTTGTCAATAAATTTCGACTTCTATTACAAACCGAAACTGCTGTCTACACCCAGGCGAAAATGTTCGACTTAGAGTTACCCTAGGTGCACTCTACTAAGACTGACTAGAGTTAAATAGAGGTCCTACCTCGTCCCTGAATCGGAAATATATTTTAAAAAATATTTATTTGAAACTTCTTTCTGTCACATTAAACAGAAGTATACCCAACGACAGGGTATACAAATATAACCAGCACAAATCACATCAATAAAAACATAGCTACCTGCTTGTATATACAGCATAAATCTATTATTAAGACTGAAATATATATACATATTATGCCCATAGCTTGCCTTTGCCTTCGCCTTGTCTTCGATTTCGAATTATGTTTTTTTTTTTCGGGAATTAAATTTCACTTGAGATTTGTTTTTCTTTTTTATGTATTGCTCGAGTTTTGGTCCCCATTGACCCAATTTTAATGCAATTTAATCCCTCGTTTGTGCGCAAGTAAATGAATCGTAAGAATCCGGAACACTTCGCTGGCATTGCCCCCGCTGCAGCCCTCGCTCGCGCTCTCGCTCTGCCCCTCAACCTGGCAACCTTTGGCAAATGTGGACGCGTTTAATTGCACGCTTACACGCAATTTCCTCGGCGTCAACAACATCGTCATCGTCATCATCATCATCATCATCATTACCTTAAACATCATTGGCAACTTGATCATCGGCTGTTCGCCCGCCTGTGGAAGTTTACTTAATTGCTCAACCGGCGAGACGTTTACTTTGTTTCTTGTTTGTTTATTTATTTATCTGTATAGGCGCAGGCAAAATAAGTAAGGCTGGAAATTAGAGACCGCTGCACACACACACACCCACACCTGTTCAGACACCTGATTTCTGGCCACAATTTCTAAATAATTATGTTTGCCCATAACCAATATAGAAATTACAAGAAAAGGGCGGAAAGAAAACTCGATGCAGGCCAAATTGCAAGCAGCTGTTGCCGGGCAACGCCGGATTAGAATATTCGCAATGCAAACGAGAGAAATCGAAATTAAATGAAATGTTAACAATTCACAATTACAATTATAAACGATAATTGCATCAGAATTCCGTTTGGACAGCTGCAAATGCAATAAAGTGAATGCGCAACTGTAAATCGAATGCAGTGGCACTCAAACTGTGCAGCAGCAGTAGTTGTGAAATAGAGAATACTCGATTTAGAATTGAATTTTGTATAAGGTCAGCTAAATTTAGGTATTCTGCAAAGGGCAAGTCATTGTCAAACTGTGTGGTATGAGGAAACTGCTGCAATTGCCTGCTCTGTAGCGGCAATGATTGTAAAACTGTAAATGTGGGGGGGGGGGGGCTGCCATAATTACGAATTCTGTGCGTGATTAATTCAGAGGCAGTGGATTGAAAACTATAAATATGAGCAAGGTTAAGTGGCCGTTGGATATTCTGCAATACGTAACTCAAAGGCAGTGGCTTTAAAACTGTGGCAAAAGGTCAAAGGCATTTCAACTGTATTTTATAGTTACGAATTATTGATTTATTGATTTGTAAAGTAAATGTAGTGACTTTCAAACTATGGAACAGCATTTCAACAGTATTTATATTTGTGAAAGGGCCCATTGAATGGGTTCACATATCTCCGAATAATATAAATTAGACGTAAGTCGGCTTTAAAGACTTTAAAATTGGTGACAGTGACTGTAAAACTATGAGGCTGTAGCTGTAGAATAGCTTGATATTATTGGATTAGCTTCGAATATACTACATATGCAGCTGTCATTAGTCAAATGGAATCCAATGACTCTCAAACTGCAAACAAGCACTCAAACCACAATTGATTACATTTTAAATCAATTTCAAATGAAACTATACAACTATCATATGAACTATAAGCAGCGACTCTCAAACTGTGAGATAATAAATTAAGACTAGATTGTAGAGTAAGAGTTTCAATGAAAGTTTATAGCTTCATAAATTAGAATAGAAGTTACGATTAGAATCATTATCAAATGCACTTGTAATCAATCTAATCTAATCTGTTGCATAATATACCTATATCCTATTAGCCCAAGTTAAAGCCTTGCGTGTGATAATCACAGACTTAGCATTAGACATAATCATATAGCCCCCTGCTTCCCTAGCTTACATCTCTTGTCGCCCAATTTAATTGCGTTAATTGAAATCGCCTTGGCTTGGAGGCCTTTGGGCCTCACACCTAATAATATTGTTCAATTTGTAGTCAAGTTTGACAGTCCGAAAGACCAATTGAAACTTTGGATATTTGATTTCTAAATCAGAAATATAATAAAATATTTATTTTGTGCCAGATAAAAAAAAAATGTAATTCGATTAGACAGAAATTAGTTTGATGAAGTGTGTAGCTCTGGGAAGACGCGACGCTGAATGTGCGATGAGTATGTCCATAACTAAAGGGCATCTGCTAGTCGATAAGTAGAGTGAGAGACTTGCATTTAAAAATGACAACAAATCGCTTGTAATTCGCAAGAGGCTCGAGCAGGAGGAGGGCAATTAACTTAATTTGTTGTACTTCAAGCAAACACACAAATCACGCAATGCTGGGCACTCGGTTCGGGTCTGTGGGGAATCATGCGTCATATTTGATGATAAGAGCTGCGATGTGCGCTAATCGAGTTGTGTTTACAACTCGAGCAAGCGTGCTTGATGCTTAAGCACATGCAATTGCATTTAGTTGCATATTAAAAACTAAACTAACTCCCTCTCTCTCTCTCTCTCTCTCTCTCTCTCTCTGCAGATCATCATGTGCACTTTGATGCGACGACCCTAAAGACTGACGACTTCGGCTCCGACAGCTGTGTGACGTATCAGCGATCGGGCGATACGATTGTCGTGAGCCTGGGCTTTCTGCAGATCAATCATCGATATCTGATCGATCTCAATTTGCCAGTGACGCTGTTTGAGAACACGGGAGCACCGGGCACCAAGTTCGTGCCGGTTGTGAGCGCCACACCGAATCTGCACTGCAAGATCACCGAATTTACGGGCACCAAGCACGACGAGCACGATTTCTATGAGATGAAGATCGAGTTCTTTGCCTACAAGGAGAAGCTGCTGCGCGAGGTCCTGCACATTGTCAACTCGAACAATGCCAAGGAGGTGCTGCAGCTGGTGATTGCGGCGCGTGTACTGGGCAAGGGCAAGGGCACGCCCATGCTGCGTACGGGCATCCATTGCATAGGCGTCGAGCGGGACGACGATGACTCAGAATCATCCGATTTTGCGGGCTTCGATAAGCCCTAAGCCAATTGATCCCACACTAAACTGGCTTTTAGTTTCTGGTTTCTTAGTTATGTGCAGTTATTTGCATAGTATTTAAGTCGACAACAAAATATATAGAAAACATAATCATAATAATGTTAATTTATAAACCATGTACGCGCATGTTTCGTGTAAACAATTGCAATTGCAATTGTTGTTTCCAAAAATTGTATGCCCCCCTTTCTTGTCCAAATATTTGTCAACATATCTGTGCATTAATCTCCCAATATTGATTGACACAACATGTTTATGCAACGAATTGTCAATTGAGTCGTTCTGACAGCTTGTTCGCTGTCCTTTGTATTAGAATTTACACTTGCCTCTGACATGCTATGTACTTATAGAATATCTGAATTGGACAAATGTCTGAAACGCATACCAAATGCAACAAATTAACATATTTGCTCGATAGTCGCAGCTAAAATGTGCAACAAATGTAACGCATTAAGCGAATTCTAATTGAAGTAATGGAAACTGTTTTCCCTTACAATTTTCTAATGATATATTTTAACTCTTTACATCTGTGAAGGAAAGCTCTTTGAAATTCTAAACTCTATGCGTTCATTGTCTATGTTTTAAGAGCTCGGACTACTTACACACATATTTGTATATTGTACATTCAAAGTATTTTTGCATTTCTGTTAAAGTTTTGAAAATTGTTATAAAAACAAATATATAAAGAATAAAATTTATATTAAAATATATCTATATATATATATATATATACACATATATAAGAGTAATACGTGCACCTCCTAACTCAACTGAATGACCAAAATTGCAAGCCTTTATTTTGATAACATTTAATATAGTATTTAAAAACGTGTATAGAACTAATGCTCAGATCAAAGAATACTTTAACAGTGCGTTAACAGTAGTCGTATAATGCTAATTGAATATTTAACAGTCGTTTAACATTGTTCTTCTCAAAATCAATTTTAAGGTGCTCTACTTTTATATGTATTGTAAATGTTTATAACTCAATCAATCAATCAATGGAGCATTTGTTTAACAAAAAAATTAATAAATAAAGAAAGTTATGAAAAGCAATTTTTTTCAAAAAAAAAAAAAAAAAAAAAGATGATATTATGTACACGCATGTATTTGAAAAGCTAATTAGATTGATGGTAATGTGAATAATATAGCTATTTATATATATATACCATAATAAATCGAAAAAGTCAAACCAAGCAAGCTGAGTTTTCTAACTCTAACTCCTAACTGACGGTTGTACAATCATTTTAAAATTCTAGTTCATAATTGAAGTAACAGACACAACAACAGATTCGAGTTCCTGAATACTTAAACATACATATAAATCACATATAAATTGTTATATGATGGAACGTAAACGCAAAGTGAACCTTAAACAAGAGGCTCTCGGGGAGGATAAGCGCATCAAGCTGGATGGGAGTGAGGAGCAGGTGAATCTACTGGACCTGCCCGTTGGCCCATTGCATATGATCATCTCGAAGGTGCGTCCGGAGAAGCAGATGATCCTGCGCAACGCATCCAGCAAACTGAGGGTGGAGCACTCCGAGTGCATGTTGCACAGCTACAAATCGTTCACCAATTTGCATCTGCGCCAAAATTGTCTCTGCGCCGAGCAGCAGAGGATACACAACGTGATGCAGGTGAGTGCCTGGAGCCTTGATCAGGAGTTGAGCTAATTACGGTCCTATGCTTCTACAGGTGGTGGCCCTCTCGACGGACTTTTTCATCAGCTCCGGCTACAATGGCGTACTTGCGGGCAATCTGATCTTCTTCTACAAGCATTTGAAAACTGGCGTGCAGATCATCGATGCCACACACATGCACAAGTTTCTGCACGAGTTCTACCACAATGTGGAGGGGACTGTGCCCCAGTGGCCCAACGAGGCTGCAGCGCGCACCGCATTCAATCAGCGTCGTTTGATATACACGATGACTCTGCTGAATCTACTCAGAGTGGGTCAAGTCTCTCTACTCTCTCTGACCTTAATTGACATGTAATTTCTACTCTCTCAGCAATTTCGCAATTTTCGCATCGTTAGCTCTGGCATGAATCTGATGCACTGGCAACTGCAACTGGAGGTGCTGGGCCTGCGTTTTGGCGTACGTGAGATGGATGGGCAAACGTCCGAGCAGGACAAACTGGTGGACTTTTTGACGATTATAGCCGAAATGCTTGTGTTTGACAAGTCGCGCACCTACGAAAGGTAACAGCACAGATCTAATGCCACGTTGAGTTCACTGCATCAAATTCGTCTATGCCCCACAGTCGCTACACTACAATTGGCAACAGTTTCTATATCTATGGCATCAAGCAGCACACAAGGTTGTCCAGGCTGAGCCAGAAGCTGACGCTCAATCTGAGCATCCTGGCGCCGTTGGTGGTGCGCGGCCTGCTCGAGAATGTGCTCAATGGCCAGGTGGATATCGTACGGCCTATCCACTGTCCAGCCGTCGACACGTTCAGCATTCAATTGGATGTGAAGGGCCGAAAGATCCCCATGTGGGATGGCAGCAATCACATGGAGATCTGCATCGTTCCACTTCACTAGCTCAACGATAATGCATATGCACATATATATGACAGACTATCATGTTAGATGTGTACAAACATATATTAGTTTGTGTATTTGTTATGAATAAACTCGATTGGAAGAGCTCAAACAAAGAGCACATCACATGGCAACCACAAGAAGATTATCTTCGGAGAATTAACAATTATCCTATTTTGTTTTTTATATGTGCAGCATCTATAATTAAAAAAATAAAATAAAATAGCATAGGGTATGCTAGTTTTGCTAGGAACTATGTAATACTGTTCTTAAACACATATTCGAGAGATAAATTCGCATACATTTTAACAAGACTTGATTATTAAATATCAGAACCTTTTTTTAAAAGGTCAATATGAAACCCTGAAATCATTTGAATGGGGCTTCTGAATATGTATGCAACAGACAGAAGAAGGCGTGGCAGACCCCATACAGTATATACACAAGACTAAGCTTAATCCACTGTCCGTCCGTCTGTTTGTCCATATGAACGCTGCGATCTCATAGACCACAAAGGCTACTGA
The DNA here is from genome assembly GCF_054131065.1 of Drosophila arizonae. Lineage (NCBI taxonomy): Eukaryota > Metazoa > Arthropoda > Insecta > Diptera > Drosophilidae > Drosophila > Drosophila arizonae. The sequence goes on along the minus strand of NC_142924.1, from coordinate 6,989,246 downwards.
ATTGCAGTAGGAGGTTATCAATTTTCTGCATAACTCATTGCATTAACTTACTATCCGAAATGCAGTCCAAGTTCAGTCTCTGCGTTATCAACGCTGTCGTCAGTATTATGTAGAATATATAGTATAAAATATATATGTATACATAAATATTCTCGTTCATGTTTTCCATCTTAGCTGCGCCTACCAACGAATTCCCGGTGTGTCGCTAAACTCTTTTAAATGGTCTTACTCGTTCAATCGTCTTTGACCAAGTGTGATTTCTCCTCTACTCACGAAACTTCTAATAATGGTCGCATATTCTTGTTCATCGAAAGCCCAGCGACCCTGCTGCGAACGACATAACTAGCCATCTCACTCTCACCCAGCGACACCCGGGACCACAGCTATTCACCAACAGCTATTGTTGTCTCTCTCTCTCTCTTAGTGACAGTGCATGCTTTAATTGCACTACAATACTAAATCAATCGATTAACACGATATCAAGATATCAAATTGCAAATTCAACAACAGTCTAATATCGCACTGATACGACATATATGTATGTATGTATGTTTGTTGTGACAAACGTAAAATGAATGTCAGCTGTTTTTATCGAGTTTAGGGTATCCGCTAGTCGAGCAGGCGCTCTTTGCTTAAGCAAGTGCAGCGCACTCAGGCGCCGAGCCGCTGCACAGTAGGCTCAGCCGGCAATGCGTGGCTATTTCGGTAAACAGTAAATAGTTGAAATAAAATCATTTACATATATATTTCAGTTTTTCATACAAATGAAGGAATTTTTTCTATAAAATCACATTTTTCATGTTTGAGGTAAAGCTGGAATGCCATCTGTTAACCCATCACCTTGTAATTAGATTCATTTTAAAGCTCGAAGAATTCGCTGACGAATACATGATATTCGCAACGCAAAATGAGCAAATGTCCCACTGTGCGCTGCTGCTGCGAGCTGCGCCGAAAGCAGCGACCGCTAGCTAGCGGCTCAGTCACACGGGAGTTCCGTGATCGATTGCAACGATCTTTATGCCAGTGGAAAAAGAGCTTGATAGTAAAACAATGTGGGGAAGACAAATAGAAATACTAGTTATCGGTTTCAATATTTTGATTTTCGCATTTGTGGCCGGTGCCCTGATTTGGGTTAGTTGAGACGAGTGTGGAGTCATGCCAAATGGCGAGAGTTATGTGAAAGAATTGTTCTGTTTTTGCAGGCCTATGTGCATGATGGCGAAGTGTGAAGGGATGACCTTGCCACGGACACCCTCACGATCAACGATGGCTCATCCCTCGCTCGGCAGTCCGAAACTTAAGCCTTATAATTAAATAAATGCTCAAGTCAAGCCAATTGTGTCGCATTTCTTTAACAAACGTCGGTTACTGGGAAATAAGTCTGGCTATGGCAGCTACAGATCGTATATTTCATTTTAGCTATGTATTTGAGGTGCAGTCAACAGCCAATGCAGTCAATGCAAAATCTGTTGCTGCCTCGCTTGTGATGCACGTGCGACAATTAAAGCAATTACAGTTATGCGCGTATATTTGTGATCAATCAATGAACAACACTGCACAACAAAAATTAAGTAACTTGAGCACTTTGAAACTGAGTGATTCACATACTGACACCCACAGCATTGCATTTAATGCTTGCTAAAAATATATTTGTAACATTTATCAAGGTGAACCGAGCGATAGAGTTCCAGGAACAAAGCAGTAAAGTGAAATCATGAACAGATCACAGTCGGATCGACTTTATGGGCGATCAAGCAAAGGTGTGCGTTTTACATTATCTAGATAAGATATGAATTGGACAGTTGACGGAAAAGTCTCGGAACCTTGAATTAGCTCAGCTTTTCTTTTAATCAATAAGCAAGAGTGCGACAGTTGGGGAATTATTGATAATAAATAACACTGAGAATGCAGGGAAGCATACAAAGTGGTATGAGCAGAGAGTTAGATAAGAAACTGATGGCATCTAGCCTAAATTATATCTCATTTTTGGCTGAGCAACAAGTCGAGTCTGATCGACTAGGCGATAAGAAATGGGATGAGCTATCGAACAAAAATTATACGGCCAACCAGTTGGACCTCATCGTATCGAGTCAGCTCATCGAATATATACACTTGATGGGATGTACCACACCTCTTTCTGCCTATTCAACAGAAATTCTTTTGCAAGTCAATCGAATCGAGATCGAATGACTTATCGAACAAATTATGAATTTGTTTTGCGTTTGGTATATATTTTAGAGACGTTTTGGTTTGTTAAACTTCAGCTGACTGCGAACAGAGAGACATGACTGATCTGCCACGCCCCTTGGTGCCTGCTTGTTTGCTCAGTGCTCAGCTGCCAAGATAACGAGAGCGGTTGGACTTTTATGGTTTGGTGTCGGCTTTAAATGCTAATTAAACGGCGTCAATATACGTGTAGCACTGGCCTCTCCTGGCCGGCTGTCGAGTCGAGTCCAGTCGAGTTGGATTGGGTCGAGTCGTGCTTGCTTTTTGCGTCCGTGCAACAATGAGCGCAATAACAGCTATTAATAAATATGCTCAATCAATGCGCTGACCTGCAACAGCAACAACAACAACAACAACAACAACAGCTCGACGCGTGAAAATATTTGCTTAATTAAAGTAATTATGGTTTCATATATCATTCGTGCAGCAGTGCGGCCAACAGACGCTGGACCAGGTCCATTCGTAATTACCTTTTGCAATAAATTATGCATTTATTATACCATTGAAAAATGATTTAACGGGCAGAGGGCGGCCAGAGGCGGCATGTCGGCGCATTAAGTATATGGTATATGTGTATATGTCGTATATATATGTATATTTGCATATATATATATTATAATTGCTCAGCATCAACGGTTGAGTGGATCTACTGTCTGTCTGTCTATCTGTCTGTCTGTCGTTTGTCTGTCTGTTACAGCGCCTGCGGCACAGCACACTCGACTGCTGCACGTGCTTGACCTGTAGAGAGGTCTTCAATACATATATCATTTGAAAAACACAATGATCCATATTATAGTTAACGTATATAAAATTTCATCACCTTCGATTACATCTGGAATTATTTTAAATTTCATTGATTTACATTTGATCTTGAATTGATGTGGCTTTAAGAAATAGTTCAAAGAGCTAGTTCAAAACTCTACTAATATTCTGCCTTTTAAGATTTCATTGTAGTAAAGTACGATAGTCTAGTCTTAGCTTAGAGAAGTCTGATATGCCTTTATAGATATATCATTATAATGCATTTATTTATGTATATCCCTATACAAGATATGTATAGAGGATAGAGATTATAGTTAATATATGAATTTTTATGTAGGTACATACATACCTATATCTACATATAAAATGTTATGTAAAAGAAAAGGTAACTAATATTCTTGTTTATTGTGGCAAGGCAGGGTATTTGCTAGTCAGTAAGATACCAACCTCTATTAAAATGTTACTAAGCGTGTGTCAATCACAAACACACAAAGGCGTACACACACACACACTTACACACACACCCACATACACACACCCCTTCAGAGCTAAAGCATTCTTTCGTTTTTGGCATTTGTATTTCTATTTGAATATTTGTTTTGGCTGCAAACTAGTCTGGTCCAAGCTGGAACGAAATGAGCAGAATACAAATAATAATAGAAATAGAAAATAAAAAAAATTAAATAAATAAAATAAGGGGACATAAGCGACAACAACAGCAGCAGCAACAACGATTACAAATGTGACAAGAGAATCCAACACCGAAATGAATAATGTAAATACGCCAAGTGTACAAAGTTTTAATTGTTATCATGTTTTGTCTGAGCGCTGTTTCCTCATGTGTGCGACAGTATGTGCGTGTGTGCGAGTGTGTGCGTGTGTTTGTGGCATGCACTTATAGCCAAGATGTATCCATTTACGCCTGGCTAAGTTTTACGTTGCGTATACGCCACATGCCCCATTCAGCTCGAAGCGTGTCTCTGTGACTATTGTGTGTGTATGTGTGTGTGTGTGTGTGTGCAACTGTGGTGTACTTTTGTGTATGCATAGCTATGGATTTGGTCGGAGCAAAAGTTTTTTCATTTTGCATATGTATGTACATATATGCTGTGCCTTAAAGCTGCACTTTTCCTTTCCCTTTGCACCCCAAATTTAAGTTCGACGAGAGCAGCAAAATAAACCCATTCACTGCTATTTAAATAAAGGAACTGAACTATTGTACACATAAAATATATATTCGTATATTTTTGGGTGTTTTAACTATTATATGTATGTTTGTCTTTGAAAGTGCAATAATAACTCTGCTGTTGTAATGCTCAGGATTATAATAGATGAGGGAAAATTCTGGCAGCTTTGTTTCTTCAGCTTACAAGCTGAAATACTTCAAATGAAACAGAGATCAACGATATTGAATTGATAAATAAAGGAATTGGAACTATCATTGTTATTAATTGTATAAATCTATTAGAGATTGAGAGAGGGGAGAAAAACTAAGCAAATACGTTCACTATTCTCTCGCAAATAATCGTTGATTGTTTCACGATGTCTGACTCCGACTCCGAAAGAAGAGTTAGAGAGTAACCAATCGATCGGTTCTTTAACGATCTCGTCTCACTAAGCATATCAATTGAGTTCGTGAATCGAGTGAGTGCATGTGTGTGTGAATGTGGAGAGCGTTTGCTTTGACTCTTCAAGCTATTCGCTCACCTGGGAACGTTCATCGTACCTCTCCCCAAACGATGTTCGTTCAAAGAGCGTCATAAGAATAGCTCAAAAACAAAAAGAAACGAAGTCTCCTGCTCAGAGCCAGAGCGATTGGATATGGTTTAAAAAAATTAGTTACTTTGCAAAAATTAAATTCTAATATTTGTAATACAATCCACAATATTGTTAAGCCTTTCTTAATTTGATCAAATAGTTAGGAAAAAAAACAAAAAAACAATGCCCAAATTTCGTTTGCTCTGCTTTAATTCCAGCTCAATGATTTTTAATAAATTTTCTTTCCTCTATTTTCATCTTGATAACTTGCTCAGCAATAGCTAACTTGTAAATCAAAAATTATTTGCCTTATTTAACAAATTTATCGCAAATTTTATAAGTGAAAACTCTTTTCCAGCAGCTGAAATCCAATCAAATTTTTGCTCAGCCATAAAAACCAAATTCAACTGCAGAATTCACAATTATTTTAAACAATTTAAGTTAAATGTAAAATTTTTCGTTATTTAATGCTTGGAAAAATGTAAATGGAAAACATCTCAATTTGCCTTTAAAAGCATAAAACTTGTGTGCAGTTGATTTGCATAGCCGTAGCTAAACATATTTATTTTGATTTTCATTTTATTTTTTATGCCATTGTATATTTTGCTGCTGTGTGTGTGTGTGCGTGTGTGTGTGTAGAAGAAGTCAGCCTTAAGCACAGCTCTCAAGCATGCAAATCCAGAATATTTGTGGCTCACAGTATTTATTTGGCACAAATTTTAAGTGATTTATGCTCGCCTCAATTGCCTCACAGCTCCAGCCGCATAAACCACTGAAAAATACGTATACGCAGTGTGGCACAACAAGATACAGCAGACGCACGCACACACACGCACACAGACACAGATACGCCTGGACACGCGCATTGCATATGGATATGCATATTTATTTGGCAGGACTTTACTTATGCTACATTTTATGGCAATGTTTGTTTGCCCAACTTCAGATGCAGACGCTCCAAGAACACGAAACCCCGCCCAGTACAGTCCAGTCCGGTCCGCTTCGGATCTATAGATTTGTTAGCCAGCATGTGTGTATGTATGTGTATGTGTAGTGTCTTTGGCTGATGTGTGTTTGGTGTTTGCTCACACTTATTTATTTGATAATAATTTCAAGATGCTCTCTCTATCTATGCCCCTCTCTCTCTCTCTCAGTGGAAAACAAACTAATTTCGTGCAAACTCTCTTTTGGCCAGCATAAATAATGAAAATGTCATAACACAACTCGAGCTGCGTATATCGTGCATATCATATCTTTGCTTGCAGCACACTGGAAGACGCTCGCATTGTGGCACAATGTTTATGCAAATGACATTTTGCTGTCCGCCGCAATGATTACGCATGCAGCCCCAGCCCCAGCCTCAGCCCCAGCCTCAGCTCCCGTCCAAGCCCTAGCCCCACATATGTGCATCGAGTGCAATATAAATATTTTACATAGATTTTACATAGCTGATTGAAGTCGTGCGCATATGCTAAGCCCGCAGCTACAGCTGGGCCTGTTCTAGGTCTTGGTTCGGGTCTTGGTTCTGCCTTCAAATTATCCAAGCAACGGAATCAAATCAAATCAATTGCAGAGTGCGCCCCAAACTATGCAACGGCTGCCTGCATTTGCATATGTTTCGTAAGCCTAATTGAAGCGCCAGCGTTGCCAGCCTGCTTAACACTCTGTCTCTGTCACTCTCCTCTCTCTCACTCTCTCTCTCTCTCTATCCGCCTGCTTTGCTTGCTGCAATTAATTGCTAATTTAGAGCGTGCCTGTTAAAAATTTACCATTATTTATGATTATTTGTTTATTGCTTGCGGGTCTGTTCTTCTTTCTACCTGACGGCATTCACACCACACACGCACACACACAGACACGGGAAGCCACAGCACCCGTACACACATGCAAAATAATAAAAATAAATAAAAAAAATTGCCGCCAGCAGCTTTTGGTTGCAATTTTGTGGCCTTTCATTGGGCGATAAAGTAATCGCCGCTATTCGAGCTTATGGCGTGAAATACACACACCTACACATACACACACACACACACCTATATATTGTGTAATTTTTACGACTAACATTAAATCGCTTTACATTATGAACAAGTTCATTAAAGCATAAACTTTATTGTTTTCGTGTTAAGTGCTAAAAATAATTTTTAGCTTAATTTTAATATGATTATTGCTGAAGTGCAACAAAGTACAACAACGCAAAATAATTAATTGTAATTGTAATTGAAATGTGCAAAACATGTGTGTATATTTAATAACATTTTTATCATAAGTCTTGTTTCAAATTTCATTAGCATTAATGTCCATTAGCCAAAGCTGGCGCAGGGATAGAGTTGAGTGTTTCGAGCTTTTAGCTTGTTATCAACTTATGGCCAGCTAAATGCATTTTAGGTGGGAACTTTATGGTTGTACGTAATATTGTATTAGCCAGCTTAAAGTTAGATGTTGAATTTACCATATTAGCAAGGGAACTAGCTAAAGCAAGAACTAGTTCACTTCATTTCACATAAGTAAATTATTTAGAGTAAGAATTAGTGCTGATCATTGCACTTTATAGAACTAGCTGAAGCAAGAACTGAAAGTTCTAGAACTAGTTCACTTCATTTCACATAAGTAAACTAATTAGAGTAAGAATTAGTGCAGATCATTGCACTTTATAGAACTAGCTGAAGCAAGAACTGAAAGTTCACTTCAATTTATAGAACTAGTTAAAGCAAGAACTGAAAGTTAACTGTATTTTAAAGAACTAGTTGTAGCAAGAACTGATTTTCTAGAACCTGTTAGGGCACTGCACTTTACTTTCACTTGATTTCGTGTACATTGTACACAATTTAAAATTGTCTTTGCGTTTTACGAACTAGTTCAGCTCATTTCAGTTTAATTGCGCTTCATATTTTGTAAGCTAGTTACACTTGTATAAATTTAATTTGAAATTTAACAAATGAACTAGTCCCGAGTGTTAACAAAGACTCAATTAATGAAGGCAACATCTGATTCAGTTCACTTCAGTTTAGCTAAGCCTTAGTTTATTCCAATGAACTAGTTCAAATCAGATGGTCATCTGCCTCAACATTGAGCGAAGCTGCAGCAATAGAAATTAGAGGCAGAGCCAATTGCAAAACACCTTGAAGGCTTGGTCAATCGATTGAACTGGAACCAGTTCCGCTGCTAACAGACGCTCTCTCTACCTTTCCTCTCTCTCCATCTCTCCAAAGGGGCAAGGCGTCATTTAGTCTGTGGTTAGATGCACGTACGTTTTACAGGTTTTTTCCTACCTACACAAATGCACACACAGGCATATGTGTGTGTGTGTGTGTGTGTATGTGTCTATAGCACATATATAAACACATCTATTTAGTTGTTTTTCCGCTCGTTTTTCGCTTCGTTTTCATATTCTTGCTGCTCTTTCTTTCTTTTTCTTTCTCTTTCTCTCTCGCTCTCTTTTTTTAACGCGTTGTTTCGCTAACGTTGTTCGCGTTGTTGCGGTTGCAGCACGTCCGTACGTGTTTATGGCGCGCATATCCGCAAATATGCAATCAGACTATAATCTACTTAATGTCTTTTTCCAGCAACCACAACAACAACAACAACAACAACAACAACAACAACAACAACAACAACAACAACGGGCTCAACAGCAGCAGCAGCAGCGGCAGCATAAAAAGCAAAGAAAAATGCGCATGGAAAATGAAGTAATGCAGTTGGCCGAAAATGCTAGCTAACAGCCTACGAGGCGTATGTGTAATGTCTGTATGAATGTGTGTGTGATTGGCTCTGAGTGTCTATGTGTCAGTATGTTTGCCTGTGTGTGTGTGTGTGTCTTGAAACGGCACGGACATGGCACATTAACGGAAATTAGGCAGTCATTTTCGTAGCGAAAATTTGAAAAGTGCGTATTCCTCTTTTTTTATGTTTGACTGTATTCAATTTTTTGTTGCCTACTTTTTGGGGCCGCAGCGAAGCGCGCAACGCTTTGAAGTTAGCACATTTTGGCTTTTAGCTAATTTTTAAAGATGCGCAGCAAAAGAACAACAACTGCAACAACAACAGCAGCAGCAACAAAGTTGAGTCTAGCAACAAAGCGTGGCCAAAGTGGAAAAAGACACTGGAAAAATATTTTGCCTGTAGAGAACATTAGATATTGTTTTTGAGTTGCAGACATGGCGTTTTAGTTTTTAGCAGTTGTTCTCTGTTTTGTCCTCAGCCTGACAGCAGCAAACAGCAACAGCAACAGCAGCAACAGCAACAACAACAGCAACAACAACAGCAATAGCAACGACAACGACCAGGACAACGATGACTCGCTGGCTGGCTGTTATTATTGTTATTGTTGTTGCTTGTTGCTTGTTGGCTCACAATGCGGCCATAAAAAGCAGCGCGTTGGCTGAAGTCGAAGTGCGGCGCTGCAACAAAAGGAGGCGCCCGCACAGCAGAACAATTGAAACAATAAAACGGCTTTAAGGAGCAACTCCATGCTGGACAAGGCTGTGGGATGGGGGGGGGGGGGGGGGGGGGCCTAGGGTGGGAGGGGGTGCATGGCAGGCAGGTGGAGCTGCAGCAGGCATAGATAAAAGCAATTATGGAGTGAGTGTGTGTGTGTGTGCGTGTGTGTGTGAGTGTATGGGTATGGGTGTGCAGTGCGCAGCTATTGCGGGCTGATAAAGTTGTTGCTTTAAGCGAAAGCGCTGTTGGTACAGTTATCGACAAGTGATATCGTTATCGATAAGTCACACTTTGAAAGTATCTCAATGAGACATAAGGAATGCAGAGAGATATATATATAGAGAGAGAGAGAGAGAGAGCGAGAGACAGATAAAGTACAAAGGAAAATAACTTATCCAAAGGCTGCCTTGAAACGATAACAGAACTGATATCGAGAAACATTTTTGAATCACTCTGAGTTAACCTGAAAGAACTGATATCGTTATCGATAGTTTAACTGCTTTAAAATGCTCCACACCACCGATATGTCCCTTTGTAAAGGTTTTAGCTTTATTGGGGAATTAGTTAAACAAAATCGGATTTGCCAATGACGTAAAAATCGTTATCGGCATCGTAAACGGTATCAGTATCACTATTGCTATTGTTATCGTTATCGTTATCGTTATCGTTATCGCAATTGATATTCTCGTGTGCATTCACTGCGCACTAAACAAGCTCTTGACCGTCGCATCGGTCGTATCGATCGGCAGCTTGTAGTAGCCGTCGCGCCGCAGTGCTCGCTCCTCATCGTCGGCAACGCCATAGATATCCTCGATGGGCTGCATGATCTCGGACTCGTTGGGCAGCAGCAGCTTACGCGCATCCTTGCGGAACACAGCCACCGCCTTGACCATGCTGTGATGGGCCCGGGTGAAGTGCTGCAGGCTGAGTGTCTTGCGCTTGGCCGCCAGCTTGCTCTGGATGCGATCGAGGCGCGCTATCAGCCGCAACAGTATGAACCGGGCGAAGCGATCCTTGATCTCGAGCAGCGTCAGCTCCGTATCGCGTTGGCCCAGCGGCCGCATATACGCGGCAACGATGAGCCCCACAAAGATGATGTTGATGAGCAGAATGGTCAGCAGGACGATCAGCTGAAAGACGTCCACGTCCGTGGAGCAGCAGGCCTCGCCCAGCTGCTTCCAGGACACCAGATCATAATTGTGCACCTTCCACTCGTAGTGCAGATAGGCTGTCAACAGGGCCACCAAGCAGCTGCATAGGGATATGAAAGGATAATTGTGATAGAAGAACTCATTGAGGGCTGCACGCAAGCTGCGCAATAGATTCATCGTTCAACTATGGCGGCGGCTATTGTCGAGTGGATCGGACAATTCCGATTTTGTTTATTATTTGATTTTATTTCGGATTTTCCTTTCGAATTTTGAGCTTAACGTGCCGAAATGAGTTGTGCCGTACGAGCTACTGAGTGCAAAGCTGAGTCCACAACATGTTGCCACAGCCTGTCTCTCTGTGTGTGTGTGTATGTGTGTGTGGCTGAGTGAGTGTTGGCGTATAAGAGTTTGGAATCATTGAACACCCCTGCAACATGTTCGCTTGTGGAACGCGAACATGTTTGAGAACGCCCACAATTGCAACTTGCAACATGCAACATGTTTGACATGCAACAACAATTTGAGTTGGCTTTTTGAGTGGCTTTTCCTTTTCCTTGCTTGGCCTCTGCTGCTGCCTCTGCCTCTGCCTCGGCTGCTGCTGCTGCTGCTGCCCAACTTATTTCAAGTTGCAAGTCTAACGTTAATTTTGGCCAATCGCGACAACTTTTTGCCACACGATTCTGAGACGCTGATAAGGCAAATATCATAATAAAAAATGAAGAAGAAGCAGCAGCAGCAAATGCGGCCATTTTGGCCGCCTTATCTGCGACTCCTGCTCACTTTTGTCTGTCCGTCTGTCTAGCTCTCTTCTATTTTTCTTTGCTTTTTTGTCTGCTTGCTGCAACTGCTTGTGGCAAGTGCATGCAAAACTGCATTTTGTACGACGAGTCCCAAAACTGGCAGCCAAAGCGGAAATATTCAAAAATTTCGCGCGGGTGGAACTGCCTGAAAGGCAAGCCAGGCCGGGCCAGGCGAGGCATGTGGGGTGTGGTGTGGTGGCTCGTCGTTTGTGTGGCAGAGCGAGAGTGTTGCCTCCCCGTTCTCGTCTATGCGGCGCGCTAATAAAAACGTAAAATTTAATGGTTACGGAAGGCACTAAAAAACAGGCTCACCAAAAACGAACTAAAGTCGCGGCCAACCGAGCGAGCGAGCGAGTGAGCGAACCATTCCCACCCAGAACTCGCCCACCCACCCGTTCGTTCGTCCGCTCGCCTGCCCCTTGGGGCGCTGTGGCGGCCGCTTGGGCGATAACCAAGCAACGAACCACAACCGCACACACAGAGCACAGGGCGAACTGTAACTACGCCAACGCCCTCGTCATCGTCGTCGTCGTCGTCGTCGCCACCACCAGCCAAGGACTTCGATGTAGACGCAGTGGAGCGCCCAGCCGTGCACGTCAAACGCAGACAACTTGAAAAATGTAGAGACAGCGCCGCAGTAGTTGAAACACGCCAAAAAATATGCAAAAGTAAAATAAAACAGACGCATTTGCCCCGTTACCAAAGACGGACGAACGGACGGACAAACGAACGTAGAGGGCAGCCGGGACAGTCGGGACAGTCGGCATAGTCGGCACAGTCGACAGCGTTCGACATTTGACGTTATAGGTTTTTGGGCTCTGTTGTTTGGCAGCGGCTGCAGCAGCGATAGAGCCACTGGCCGAGCCAGCTCCAGCAAGGCATTGCACAACATTTGAGCTCACTGCCGATTGCCGCTAGCCGCTTGAAGGTCTGCCCCTCCCCTGTGACTATCCCTGCCCCTGCTGCTGCTTCTGCTCCTGCACCTTGCCACACAGCACAGCTGTATCTTTTTTAAATTTGGTTTTTCAGCAAGTTTCCTTTTTGTGCACAGCCGTTGTCCACTTGACAGCAAACAGCCGGCCAGCCAGCCAGCCAGCCAGTCAGGCTGCCGTTGTCTCTGCTGTTTAGCCAAATACCCTGGAAAACTGAAGTGTGTTTGCATATTGAAATGGGACTGCATTGTGTTAGTAATTAATGTACATAAAGTCAACATAAATAGTTTACTGTTGCAATTAAAATAGGCAGCAATAGGAAGAGGGAGCGAGAGATAAAGGGAAAGAGATGGAGGCAGAGAGAGATAGAGAGACTGAGTGAGGGTTAACAGGAAATAGGAATAGAGCGCGAGAGAGGTAAGTAGAGGGAGAGATAGAAGAGAGGACAGTGGATGAGAAGAAATGTGAGGGAGAGGGAGGCAGACAGAGAGAGAGAGAGAGAGAGAGGGAGAGAGACTGAGACTGAGACTGAGACTGAGACTGAGACTGAGAATGAGACTGAGACTGAGACTGAGAATGAGAATGAGAATGAGAATGAGAATGAGAATGAGAATGAGAATGAGAATGAGGGTGAGGGTGAGAATGAGAATGAGAATGAGAATGAGAATGAGACTGAGAATGAGACTGAGACTGAGACTGAGACTGAGACTGAGACTGAGACTGAGACTGAGAATGAGAATGAGACTGAGACTGAGACTGAGACTGAGACTGAGAATGAGAATGAGAATGAGAATGAGAATGAGAATGAGAATGAGAATGAGAATGAGATTGAGACTGAGACTGAGAATGAGAATGAGATTGAGACAGAGACTGAGAGTGAGGGATTGTATAAGGGAATGACACAGAGCGCCTCACAACTGGTAAATAGAGAGAGAAAGGGATTAAGAGAGAGAGAGAGAGAGAGAGAGAGAGAGAGAGAGAGAGAGAGATTGGGACTTTCAAAGAAATTCGCAGCATAGGAAGGCAAATAAATTAGTTCAAATTCCACATTAATTTAGCTTACTTAATAAAGGCTCTGCATTTATTTATAATCTTGCATACGATTAAAATCTCATATAAATTTATTCAAAACGAAAACATTGCTTAAAAATATATTCGAAATAATAAATTTAAAACTTTGCAGAGTTGAATTATGCTAGGCATTCATAAAGATTTAGCACGAGGAGGCATCCAATATACCCTGTAAGTGTGGCCTTTGCCACTGCCAAAGGGCATTTGGGCAACTGCGAACTGCAGCAGCAGCAGCAGCAGCAGCAACAGCGGCTACCAGTTGAAAAGTCAGTTGTCGCAATGGCCGACAAAGTTATGTGGCCTGAATATCTGGCTGGCTGCATACACATATATGTAGAGAGAGATAGAGGGAGAGGGAGAGAGACAGCATTAGGTGTCGCGGGGCAGCTAACCCAATGGACGGCAATTTGTGCCGCTAAACGAACTGACAAAACGACCAATGCAAGCATCAGGATTGTGGCCTAAACGCGGGCAGGGGGGCGGGGCATAGGTGGGGCGGCGTTAGGAGCGATAGGCTGTAAGCTATTGTCTGTTGTCCGCTGTCTGCTGTCCGCTGTCTGCAGCTGTAATTAGGTTTGTCCGCTTTGTGCAGGCGTCGAGCGGCCCAGTTTCCAGTTACAGTAAAACAGTTAGAAATGCAGCTGCTGCGTCAGCCCGAAAGTATGCTGCAAATAATTCACAATCGCGCTGCTTTATTGCGTTTTCCAGCACTGAAATGCGTCCACCTCCTGCCAGCCACAAGCTCAGCAGCATCGGCTGTCGATGCGGAAATGTTTGCCTTGTTTACATCGCAGTGCATAAATTTGCAATCGCACGCACACGAATGCAGCGACGCGTGCCCTACACACCAGTGCAGTGCAGTGGGTGTGGAGGGGGAAGGGTGTACCCGTAACGGTGCTCTATCTGCACTTATTGTGCGCAATATATATTGAGTCAATAGCTGCTGCTGTGCGCCTACAAATTAGTGCAGAGCCTCATCGTTCCAGTCAGACAGAGAGGCGGACAGACAGATAGACGGACAGACGGACATACGGACAGACAGACAGCGAGTGAGCGAAGAAAAAATCTGCATGCGACGCCCCAACAAAGTCGGACAACAAATTTTGTAGCTAACAGCATTTTCAAGTTTTATCGTTACGTGCGTCTGCATGTGTGTGTGTATGTGTGTGTGGGTGTGTGTGTGGGTGTGTGTGTGGGTTTGTGCAGCCTTTGTGTCCTTGGCCCAGCCCGAATGGCACTTTTGCCGTTGAGGGTGTCTGCCACACACACACACACACACCCACACACACACTCGCACACACGCACAGTCCAACAGCTCGATCCTCATACGCGGCGGCCCAGTCGCTGCCTTGTCTATTTAGCTGGCTGCATACGAAATGCACATAAATTGTCATGTTGCTCCATGCAGCTCCAGCTGGATGGTGCATGGTGCATGGTGCATGGTGCATGGTGCATGGTGCACGGTGCTTGGTGCACGGTGCTTGGTGCCGTAGCAGCATATTTATATTGATTTTCGCGCCCGACGCACACTGGCTGCGGGTTTGGGTCCCGGTTCGGGATTGGCCCTGGCTTTGGCACTGGCAGCCACGGCAACTGGGAGCTGGGCAACTGGGGAGCCGACAGTTTGTTGTTATGTACTTTGGCTTTTCAATTTCGGTCCGCCGGAGACTCGTTTCAACGTATTATTTCAGTTTTTAATACACTTGCCATAGGGTATGACCGCTTTATGGCGCGACATGCAATTAATTTGCGAGGCAACAAAAAAAAAGAAAGAAAGAAAATGTAATAATAATGATCAGAATTAAAGTGTATTGCATTATGCATCGTCTCATCTACTTTTTGGGAAGACATTAAAGTAGCTTTATATATTCATTTTAATGTATTCCAAAGGCAAAAGCTCTGTTCAAAATAGAAGATTATACAACAATAAGCAATTATTGTTATAATTTTAATAGGACTTGTTTACTAGAATAACTTAAGTTTGCAAGGGAGAAAGAGAGAGCAAGAGAGAGAGAGAGAAATTAGACGAGTAATAAGAGTAATGAAATTAAAATAAAGTAGAAATACCGCATGATAGAGAGATAAAGTGATCTAAAAAATAATAAGAGAGAGAAAGAGAGAGGGAGAGAATTAGATAGAATATAGTAGATCAAATTAGAGTAAAAATCTAGAAAGAGAGGGAATGAGAGAGAGAGAGAGAGAGAGACAGAGTGAGATAGAACAGAATAAATCGAATTAGGATGAAAATCTAATTTAATACCAAATGCTAACAAATGTAGATAATGTAAGACAGTTAAACGCTGCTTCAATCCATCAATCGATCTTCAATACACTGAAATCATGAGAGCTAGAAAATTAGTTAACCAAAGAGAGCTTACAGTTTTGTCTCTACTTTCTCTACTTTCATTACATCTACTATCTACCACTCTATCAAGAACGATCTCTGCCAAACACTCATACATCTCGTAAGGGCATTCACAAGTCTTCAAGCTGCTCTAGGCCCTCGCTTTCCTTGTTTTTATCGAGTGCCGTTTTGTTCTGCAGTGTTTTGTGGGTGCACAATAAATTGAGCCGAAATTGCATCAGCAAAATTAACAGTTTCGTGTGCGTTAATAGACTTTTCCATTGGCCAACGCAGACCGCAGAGCGCTGTTTAGCCGCTGCTGCTGCTGCTGCTCCACAGCAAATCGCAGCTGAGCTGAGGGGGCGGAGGAGGAGGGATGATGATGAGGGGGCCACCATTGACCATTTGGTAGTTAGGCGGGCGCCAAACGCATTTGACAAAGCAGCAAAGCAGAGACAAAATAAGAGAGTGAGAGAGAGAGGCAGAGGGAGAGTGAGTAGGTGGGCAGCTGAGCTAAATACATTTTTGATAGCGTATAATCTATGTGCTTTTCGTGCTTTTGTGAAACATTTCTTCAATTATTTATAACAAGAGGGATTAAATTTTAGATATTCAGTTTATTTGAGTTGCCGTTGCGCTATTTACGTTTAGCTTCGACGCTATTTATTATGACAGAGCCGAGACTCGATCGAGTAGAGCTGCTGCTAATTGAAATCGAAACTATGATTTATTTAAATATTAAACAAGAAATCAAGCAAATGCGACTCAATTTTATTGTTTGCTTAAGCAATAACTGTCAGATTTTTTTTTTTAGCTTTTTATTTCCTTTATGCTCTGCTTAGGTGTCAAGTGGAATCTGAGCAGCGCAATATTAGCTGTGCTCGTAAATTGCTAATTTGCTTGCTGCCTCATTAGGCGGCAACAATTAGTTTTCGTCTGTCTGCCACAAACTCAGTCTCTCCCTCTCACTCTCTCTCACTCTGTCTCTCTCGCACTGCATGGGCAATTAATCTGTGGGTGGGGCTGGCTGGCTGGCTGGCTGGGTGAATTTCTAAAATTTTAATGCTGCAACGCTGCAACAATAAGCGAAACCACTTACTTAGTCACTGCAATGGCCAATTTCGCCTTGCAGCACAGCTGCCGCAAGCAAGCTTTCAACTTCAAATATGCAAAATTTGTAATAATCTAGCAGTAGCGGAAGAGAACAAGAGAGGGAGAGAGAGAGAGAGGGAGAGAGAGAGAGCGAGAGAGAATGGGCGGCATTTGGGGTCAACTCAAGTTCTGCTGTGCGACAAGTGCGGAGCGCACGCAATCGGCAACGTGTCGCATTTGTAGTTAGACATAATTGTTAATTACCCGAAACCATTACCACATTAAAGGCCATAAAATGCAACACTAATTGCTTTACGCCAGGGCAGTCTAGCTGCTGCCTCTCTCGCTCGCACTCCCACTAAGTGCCACGGCTCGAGTTGCTCTTGAGTTTTCTATTTGATTATGCAGCCAATGGCTCTGCGTGTGTGTGTGCATGTGTGTATGCCTAATGCTCGCATGTAACGTAATATGCTGGGCAACAATAGTTATGCTAGCTAGAGAGAATGGGGTCTGGGCCAGCCATTGGATGCCATGCCAAGCAAACATTCGCCTCCATTCACAATGGATTTGCTGCTGCTGTTGCTGCTGCAGTCGTGTGGTATGTGATTAATATTTCAAAATTACACTGACATGCCAAGTGTCAACTCATTTTGAGCCATGGACGCGCTGACATTTCCCAGCCACGCCCACCAACCAAGCAACCAGCCAGCCGCCCACTTGGCCACCTTTCGACACTTGCAACAAAAGCGCTGACAAAGCGACGCAGCGCCTCAAGAAAAATGGTATGAACGTTTTGTAACAATTCACAACAGCTACAACAACACAGTCACAATAGACGGGCGACATTACATACACATATATATATATACGTACATGCATTTGGCCTCGCGGTAGGCGTGAAAATCGTGAATTAAGTGAAATATTTATTAGCCAGCGCTTCGAGTCACGCGGACCTCTTCGCACGCGATTACCAGAAATTGAAATTACCCCAAAAAAAAAAAAAAAAAAAAAAAAAAAAGAAAGCAGAAGGGAACGAGGAATGCCGTGAAGAAGAAGCAGAGCAGCATGGGAGGCAAAGGTGTGGGCGTGGACATGGGTGCGGGAGTGGGTGGCGTGGTTGCAGTAAACAAGGACGAGCGACTCTGGCATTTAATTTAATTATAACATCAGCCAGATATTGTCGTAAATTGTGCGCAGCCGCAGCCCAACAAAAAACCAGAGAAGACCAAACTGGCACAAGAAAGGGCTGCGAGCAGGAATATATCCAAAACAACAACAACAACAACAACAACAATGACAACAAATAGCAGCTGCTGCAACAACAATAATTTATCAATGACAAGCGAGCGTGTGGTTGACCGAGAGAGGGAGAGAGAGAGAGAGAGAGTGGGAGGGAGCTAAAGTGATAGAGAGAGGAGAGAACAGAGAGACAGAGGCAGAACCTTCATCGATTATGCCGCTGACTTATAAAATTGCATTCGCTGCTGAACAGCGGATAAAGGCTGACACAGCATGTCACAATCTAAGCCAGGCTTAAAGGAGCTACACTCAGATTTAAACGATATAAATCATGTATGTATGTATATATGTTTGTATAAATGAATTGAAAGGATACATGCATACGTACAAATATACATTGTAGTAGTAAATACACATATGTAAGTACATAAAGAGATAATCAGTGCGTGGGCCTTAATTGCTTTATTTAGCAGTTTTTGTTTTATTTTTTTATATACTCACCTAAGTGTGTTCCCTTGTATTTACATAGCTGACAATTGATAAGAACACGCACAACTATAGTTGATGACCATCTAACATAAGGCAGAAGGCGGACAAACAACTGTAAGCACAGGTAAATTACTAAATTAAGGTGAGAAAAGTGGTTAGAATGAAAAGAGGAAAAATATTAATTAAGTGATGGAAATTGAAGCGAGAAAGATAGAGATAGAGGAGAGAGAATGAGACAGACAGAAAGTGTTAGAGAGAGAGACAGAAAGCGATAGACAAAGAGAGAGAGAGAGAGAGAGAGTGACAGAAAGTGATAGAGAGAGAGACAGAAAGTGATAGAGAGAGAGAGAGAGAGAGAGAGAGACAGAAAGTGATAGAGAGAGAAAGCGACAGAAAGTGATAGAGAGAGAAAGCGACAGAAAGTGATAGAGAGAGAGAGAGATTCAAGAAGTGATAGAGATAGATAGAGAGAGAGAGGGAGATATATATAAAAAGAGAGACATATGTAGAGAGCCGAGAGAGATAGATATATAAAACATAGAAAGCAAGAATCAGATAAAGACGAAATTGGGAAAGGCTGAGATAGATGAATAGAAAACCAGCTATGCCAAGAAACAAGTTGGGCAGACACAGAAGCAACATTTTTAATAAAATGTAGTATATTTCAATCATTATTTATGCATTAGTCAACTAACTAGATAACGATTATACAAATATTTTAATGTAATCAATAGAATCGTATAGAGATATTCATGATTAAATACTAATTTACATTAGTTAGCTAAATTTCAGTCTGTAATTGAAATTCCTTTAGCCCGAGCGACGCGTCGGCTGCCTAATTTCCCACACGCATGGCTCAAATGCCAGATTGTGAATTAATTGAAAAGCTTTTGAATTGATTGGTGAGTGGTCTTAAGCCATGTCGTTCCATTTTTGGGCAAACAAACAGTTTGCTTGATTTATGTCGTTGGCTCTAATCTCGCATGCTGTTTCGAGTGGGCATTTCGGATGCTTAATTAACACGATTCGACGCGCCGCACACAAGAGAGAGAGAGAGAGAGAGAGAGAGAGAGAGAGCGAGAGGGTGGGTGAGAGGGAGGGTGTGGCTGGGGGAGAGGGTAAGCGGCATACGCTAAAAGCCGAATGGAAATCTTTTGGCATTTGCCTATTCTCATTTTGCAGTCGAGGCTAAAATATTGGGCCAGCGATTTGACATATTGCCAACAAAGGAACTCATTATCTGTGCATTAAATGGCACAGGACCCCAGTCGCAGAGTCCCGCTCACTCTCCCCCTCCCTCCCTCTCTCTCTCTCACTCTGTGTGTCTGTGCTGGTGTCACGCTTATAAAACACATTTATCATAACTAATCCTTTGGGGTTTCGGCTGCCAGCCTCTGACTTTGCCGATAACACTTTGAATACTAAATAAATACGGCCAAACACCAACAATTTTTTTCTGTTCTATTTTCCTTTTTTCCGCTTTTTTTTTTTTTTTTGGCAACAGCAAAGGGCAAAACGGAAATGGATGTGAAAATGGAAAATGGGGCTAGACGAAGGTTTTTAATGCAAAACGATTATCATATAAGCAATATAAAAATAAATTGTACTCCTACAACAACAACAACAACAGCGAAAGAGTAGAAAAAGCAGAGTTTGCTGGAATAGAGGGGAGAGAGAGAGAGAGCAGCATGAAAACTTGGCTCACTGTTGTTGCTGTGCGGTTGCTCTCCCTCTCCCCCTCCCTCTCCGCCTCCCTCACCCCCTATCCCTCCCTCGTTCTCTACCTCTTCCAGCTGGCAAAGGCCCAGCGCATTTATTAGAGGGGCTCTACATTTAAATAGCCTGGCTCCGGTATATGCGAATGCGGCAGTTGCCGCCGATTGACAGACTTTGCCATTTGGCAGCGTTTAAATAAATTCGACTCACAGTCGTCGTCGTCGTCGTCGTCGTCTTTGTTCACCCCGACAGCCATTAAAGCCAATTGCCCACAAAATCATGGCCGATATCATAATTGCTCTTGGTGGCTTTCGCTGTTGTTGTTGTTTTAGCTGTTGCTGCTGGTGGCGGCAACTGTTGTTGTTGTTGTTGATTTAGTCAGCAACAGCCATGGCCAGCGCCCTCGGGCTTGGCACATGTAAAATATTGTTGAGCTCTGTTAGCTTAAAATGTTACCATTTTGAGTTGAGGTATATTAGCATAGGACATCAGCATGTTGCATCGCTCGAGAGCAGAGATCATGCATGTGCGGGTAGATGCGACTAGAAGTTTATACGGTTTTAAGGCTGAACTATTCCAGCAGCTATTGAAGATTACGAATATACATCAAAACAATCTTAGTTTATCGAATAAAATAAGAAATTTATAGCTTTAAGCTTAACGAGTCGAATGAGCATAGATAAGAGTTTTGAAAGTAGTGTTAAAATAATTTCTACAGGATTTTAAAGATATGGTTAGTATGTAGACGTAGCTTCTGTGCTCTCTAGAGACAGTTTCTATTAAATGAAAACAGCGAAAAGCTGCAAAGGAACAAGAGTTGATGAAAGCTTAGCCGATATAATTTCTTTATGTTTTTTAAATATTTTATATTAGTTCTGTAAGTTTATTATTAGGTTTAATCAAAATACCATAAATTTCACCTAGATTTATGTATTTCATTTTTAAACTTTTTTTAAAATTTAATCCAACTAAAATAAGCCACAAATAATTCTGGGTAAAATCAAATATTACAGGATATTCGAATAGTTTCATTCAATATTTTCTTGATTTTTATACTTGTTTATACCATATGCACACACACACACGCACACACACACAAGCATCAACAGTCAAGTGCATGCGTGTAAAAGAGAGAGCGAGATAGTTGTTGGGAGAGAGGAAGGCAGTAAGTGAGTGAGATAGAGAGAGAGAGAGATGCTTGCAATGGGGGCGTGCAAATCGCAGATGCGATAAATTTAAACACTTGTTGTAGTTGTAGCCAAAGTTGTTGCTGCACAATTTATTAGAAACACTTTGCGGTTGTTTTGGCTTTTGCATGCGTGGCCGATGTGGCTATAAACGTCTCATGGCTGCTTGCAACGCATTTTTATTGAATTTTGCGGCCAAAGTTATGTTGCGACATGTTGTTGCAAATGAACGGAGGTTTCGCTTGCTGCTGCAGAGTCTCTCTCTCTCTCTCTCTCTATCAGTCCTTGTCAACTTCATCTCCATTTGCAGGCAACAACAACAACAGCATTATGGCTTATGCACTTTTTGCCACTTGACTCTGCGCCAAGTTAATTAACACTAACGACTTGGTGTGAGCCCTGTGGGTGGCACCTCAAATAGAGGACGGACGGACGGACGGACGGACGGTGGGACATCTTCAATGCTAATGAAACATCCGTTCGCCGCACACTCATCGTAAATTGCATTGTTTATCTAGAAGCAAAGGACTCGACATTTGTTGGCTACCCGCCAGCTGGACCGTTAACGGACTGCAAAATGCCTCCGGGCCGGGGTCAAAGGTTGACAGGGTTTCGGTTCCGATGCGATGGGTGGTATGGTAGATGGGATCTCGGCATTACCCAACTTAACTGTCATTGTGAGTTATGGGCGTGTCATGTGCGCGCTCCATATGGCAAGTCATTGGCGCTAGCTAGATGATGACTTTTAAACTTTCTATTAAACTATAACAACGATGATAGATGAATAATAAAAGTATAGAAATACATAATAAAAAAGTTTGGCGACAGCCGACGCTCTGCGACTTGAGTGAAACTTCGTGGGGAGCCGGGCGAGCCCCGGAGTCGGAGCACAGCAAAAGGAAAATCAGGAAAAACGTTGCCATATTTGCCCAACATACGCTTAGCAGACTCCTCAATGCCGCCCAGGGTGCTGCAGACGAAGACTGATGCTTCTGCTCAGCTCAGCTCTGCTCTGCTCTGCTCTGCTGTGCTGTGCTGTGCTGCATTTGCGGTGAGTGCGTGCCTCGCATAAGTTAGTTTCGCTCTTGAGCCCCGCCTAGCCCGCCCCCTTGCCAAGCGTCCGCACTCTGCTCCAGTCGGGCAACATTGAACAGGCCCAACTTAGGCAATGGCATCGAGCACAGATTGATGAGTTGTTGAAAAATGGCAAACTTAAACAACAGTTCTGCCACAGAGATAAGAGCAGGCCAGGACCAGGACCAGGACGAGGACCAGGATAGCACTAGGATAGCAGGATAGCAGGCATACGGACCGGAATTTACAACGATGTGCGCACATAAAGCGCATGACTAACGATATGAATGCGACTGCCATGACTTGGCCCCAAACTGAACTCAGCTCAAACTCAAACTCAAACTCAGATTCCTGCTGCTCAAAAGCAAATATGCCTTTCGTCGCTGTTGGCATAGTTTAGACTAATTTTGATATACGCCTTCGATTGCACATTATTGCAAATATTATTTATCTGAGAATGTTTATCGGGTTGGCTGAGAAAAATTGATGAGCGCGTGGGAAGTTGTGCATCAAAGCTGGGTTTTGTAATACCGGCTGACAGCAGGTGGGTGCTAGGCTAATAACTATTTGTCAGGTGAGTCTGAAGGGATTACTCCGTAGCTATTTATAGTCGAAACCATTACAATGGCCAAAGTCTAAAAAAGTAAATATCTGTGATGCATCCACGCATCCATGCATCCACATATCTTAATCTGAAGTCTCTGTGTCTAATAGTATTCAAATAAAGCTGAATAAACGAAATCCATTTATCGATTATTCTCGATAAAATAGTTTTCGGATGAGGGCGGTGAGGTCTTGAGGGCCGGTGACCTTTGGAAGCTCAAGCCAAATCGACTCAGCTCGTTGCCCTGATCAAGAATATATATGCTTTGTGGGGTCTGCCACGCCTCCTGCTACATGATTTCCCATTGAAAATGGGTTCAGGGTATAAAAATAAAGAAATACATAAAAATAAAACAAAAATATTATCAATATAAAGTATAAAAGACAAAAAAAAAAAAAAAAAAAAAATTATGAAGTATGTTGAATAATAAATTTAGAGCTATAAATATTTTAAAAGACAAAAAAAAAAAAAAAACAATAATTATAATAATAAAAAATTTTGAATAAATCGAATTTCTAATTTTTTGTTAAAAGGTAATCTAGGGCTAAAAATATACATAGTATTAAGTCTATAAAATACTTGTCTAAAATAAATGCATTTGGTGTATTAATAAAACATGTATTTTTTACTCATGGCAATATGTTTGTATTAAGTTTGTGTACAAAATGGATGCCTGTCAACCCTCGTAATAAATCAGCAGCAAAGTCTATTTCCTAAACACAGTTAGCTCAGCTACGAATGTCAGAATTGGAAACACATCAAGATTCTGCTCACATTTTAGAACTTTCAGTGTTAAATTTAGATTTCAATTGAATACGACGGGAGCAGAAGATGTTTGACAAGCTGATCGATTGGTATCGCAACATCTGCATATGTCTGCCGACATGGGGCGCAGCGCTCAGGATAGTCGTTGGCCAGGTGCAGCGACGGGTCTACAGGCTGACCCGCTGGTGGGACCACATCCTGGAGCTGTATACGTGTGCCTGTCTGCTGGTGCTGCTGCTGGCCCTGCTGTGGTACTACATGGTCGAGGCCTATCGCATGTTGGCTAGCAAGCGGCGCAACGTCCTACTCTTCACAGATGTCCTTCGATTCCTATTCAAGGAGGGTTACGAACACGACGATGACAGATACAAGGTCAATTAGCGGGCTAGCCTTCATAAGCTATGCCCAGACGAATCTAATGAAGGGCATTTTACTATATAAACAAATATGCAAATCGTTTAATCAAAATGTTAATGCATATGCGAAAAAATTAAAATGTGGCCATTAAATGAAAATATGAAAATCAAAATATATGTATGTTTTATAATAAAATATGGAAAAAATCGGCCGAGCAGACATTTTGTAAATATTATTACAATATTTTCTCTTTTTGTTTGCCATTTATTTATACTATTTTCTGGGTGTATGAGATGTGCGTGTATGGGTGTGTTTGACTGCGGGTTTTTTTTTTTTTTTTTTTGTATTTTATTTTTGCGAGCTGCATGATAATAAATTTGCATTTAAATCACCGTCGCTGCCAACGATGCCCCGCTTGTCCCGCTTGTCCCGCTTTTCATATTTATTTTCTGAGCAGCAGCAGGAGGAGGAGGACGTGCTGGGCGGGCAGCTCCTTTTTGGGGCAAGCGAAAACGAAACAATGGGCGAAGACACCGCCGGATTGGATGTACACACAACATTATTAACCACAAAGTGTCACATGATTTTATTTGGCTCGTTTCCTTGCATTTCACCTGCAGCTTTTTGTGCTGCACTCGTCGTCGTGCACGTCGCGTCCGCCCGACGACTGTCTGGTAGACTGCTGGCCCGTCCACAGGCGCACTGCTCACTTCTTTATATATGTATATACTTTTTGGGCAGAGTTCTCTGTCTCTTGATTTTAAGCGCTGATAAGCAGCAAAGGACATTCAAAAATAAAATAGCTGCTAGCAGCACTTGTCTTGGGACTTTTGCTAACGTTTCGGTCATCGTTGTTGGCTCTTGGCTCCGTCCCGGGCGCTTGGGTGCGCTATGCATTGCCCTTGTCCGCAGTTAGTGAGCGAATGCATTGCACTGCAGTTAACAAACTGCAACGGAGGGGAATTGCAATTGCAACTGCTGCCATTAAGACGGGGGAGAGAGTACGAGAGACTCTTCCCTCCCCCCCTTTCGCTGGCTCTTTGTATGGCAACTGCCGGCAGCGTCGAGGGCGAAATTGAAGTGCAAATAAAAGCTCGTGCAATTTTTGTTGCCTAACGGACGGTCGCATATTTCAACAAATTTTTTACTGCACTTTTAGCTTTGTGGTACTCGTTTTGCTGGATTGCCGCCGGTTGCCGCCGAAATGTCACCGAAACAAGCAAACGGAAACACTCGAAAAGTATTTTGTTTGTTATGCTAAAATTTAATGGCACAGGAAGTCGTATTAAAGACCAGCCAACCAGAGCAGAGCAAGTCAAATATAAAAAGAAAGAAAGAAAGAAAAAACCAACTAAATAATAAAGCAAAAAACATTTCGATTAAGGCAGCAGCAACAGCAACAGCAGCAACAGCAGCAACAGCAACAGCAGCAGCAGTTGCTGCAGTAACAATTCATTTTGCATTACTCTATACATATACATACATACAAACACACTTACATATATACTCTTTCATTTATTTCACGTTTGATTGATTATTGACTGTAAAAAATGTTTATTTTTTTTTAAATATATATTTTTAACATAAATACAATACATTTCATTCGAAAATGCCAATGTTGATTTTATGCAAATTTCACGTGAAGCCCCCACAAAAAAAAAAAAAGGAAATAAAATAAAATTCGGAAAAAAATAAAAGCGACTGCATAAATTTAATATTATTGTTGAGCTTTAATTATCTGCCGTTTATTGTCATACTCGGAACGTAATACACTCTCACTACAATAATATAGCAACAAAACAACACTTTTCAAACGAGTGAGCTGAGAAAAAATACCAAGCATATGCGTGTGTGTGTGTGCATATGAGCTCGCAGAATTGAAATACTGTTGTTATTATTATACAAAGGATACACAGCATATGCATACATACGTACAACACAGTGGCTGCACTCCGCAGTTGAGTTGTCTAAAGGAATGAGCCATTAAGGCCACAACAAGGTCTCGATTACAGAATGGCTGCTATTGCTGCTGTTAAAGGTCACTTAACAGTTCGCCATTTGTAATTTAGCATCAGTTAGGCTAGAGATGCGCAAGCTGTATTGTAAAATGCCAAAAATACCAAATACTATTATCGCTTCGATCACTTTTGGTATTTGGATAAACCAAGCAGAGCATGACTAATTTTAGGAAATTTATGAAAAATGTATAAATGGCGCATCTTAGTATGTTTGTACATCAATTTGCCATAAAGCGTATTAAATCGTCGTTTATTTTCATTGAAATTTCAATTATTTCTTGTTTACGCTACTCAGTGAAACGTTAAATGCCATATGGCATTGATTTTGTGCAATATATCAATATAAATAAGCCATTTTCCCTGCGCTGGCTTATGCACTTGTCACATCTGCATAAGTAAAACACCGTCTCCATTTCGCGCGCTCACTTGCACTCTCCCTCTCTTCGCCGTCTGTCACTTTATCCCTTTCGCGCTCTATCTCCATTTCCTTATCTGCTGTCTGACGTGCTGCTGAGCTACTTGCAGACAGCGCAATCTGCTGCTGCAACAATTTGACACATTGGAATCGGAAAGTCAGCAATAGACAAGACGCAGCCAGACTTCATTCCGCAGCTAGGACAAAAGCCTCCAAAAATGGCTATACCCCCCACCCTCCATACCCACCCTGACGCTCGCGCCACGCCATGGGAGACACTGTGCGAAATTGAGTTGCAGGCGCATGTGAATGGGCTCGCTGCTCGCTGAGCGCTATTCTGTTGTGGCAGCATTCAAAATACATACATACATACATATATACATGCCATACATTGCCACTTTCGCAATTTCACGTATGCGTATGCATGTGTGTGTGTGTGCGTGCAGCGTTGCCACATCAAACTATGCTTCCCCATTTATTTGGGCACGTGCTGCTCGTCATTTAAGAGTTTTGTCTGCACTTTCGTTGCCAGAATTTTAAAATATTTCCATGCCAAATGCCTGGCATGGCTTTTACTTTTCACCCTTTTCAGCCCTTTGTGTGCGTGTGTGAAATTGACTGTTGCTGTTGTGTTGCCAAAAACACCTCTATAGAGACAATGTGGCTCTACTATATACACATATAGACATACATATATGCAAAAACTGAGCTCTGCTTACTTTATCAGTTTGCGTCTAAACATTTTATATGCACTATTTATATTGAAGCAGAAAAATAAAAAAATGTGTATATAATATTTTACTCGAACTGAATGCGTTATTTGTGGCAAATGTTTAGATGAATAAATTGTGCCGTAAGTCAACATCTATATAAATTTGAGGTTATGCAAAAGTTTTGATGAAGTGCAACTATTGATTGTTTATTTTTTATTTGCTATATATTTGTATTGTGATTTAGCATATGCAATCAAATTTTTCTATGATTTATTATATTTTATATAAAATTTAAGAGCTTTGTTTTATTATATTTCAGCTAGTTATTGTGGTAGATGCCAGGGCCAAATGTGAAAGGTGCTGACCAATGGAAATGGTAGAGCAGCCCAATTAGTTTCATTTTCATTTTCTTTTTTAAATAAATTGGAGTTAAATTAAAAGCAAGTTACAGAATATTAGATGGACTCTCTTAAAGGAAGGAGGAATCATTCCTATAGCATCATACTACAAGTTCAGTAAGTTAATCAACATTTTCATATAAATAAATTCTTACTTAAAGACTGCCAACATATTGTATATTCCACACACTTCAAAGACAAAGCTGCATATTTTCTCATAGGAAATTCGTCACACATGATATTTCTATGTAGCATTATAACTTAATTTTTATTGGACCATTCCGGCAATTGTCGCTTGCTGCGTGGGTTTTAAGCAAATACGTTTGCTCCCATGCGTAGTCTCTGGCTTATTCCCCCATGTTTTGTTGTTGTTGCGTAAGGACACGTGCCGATCATCATTAAAGAACGACGCTCTGACACTTTCCTCGACGGAATTTGCAAATGTTGTGGGGCCAAATGCCTGCATGGCTTTTACTTTTCACACGAGCGTATGTGTACGTGTGCGTATGTGTTTGTGTGTGTGGCCGCAATATGACTGCTGCCGACTGCTGCTGGCTGCTAACAAAGTGCCCAAGTGGTATGCAACATTGTTGCTGCCACGCAGCATTCAAATGCGGCGGCATTTTGCTTCTTTTTTCCTTTAGTTTTTCCTGTTTTTGTTTTTTCGAGCTGTGAGTCGAGTTGAGTTGAGTTGCTTGGTAGCATCAGCATCAGCAGCATCTCTGGCCATCATTTCCACTGACTGCGTTTCATTTCATTTTCTACTGTTGCTGCCGCTGTTTGTTGCTCTTGCTTCAGCAGTAATTTGGTATGCCTTTTGTTGCCCGCCTTTGCAACAGCAACAGCAGCAGCAGCAGCAGCAGCAGCAGCAAAAAATCAACTATTTGCGCTTTTAATTTGAATTACAAATTGTGTTCGAGTGCAGCACCAAAATTTAATCAAATTTCGTTTGGCGTATAGAGCTTAAAGCCCGTCAAAAATAAATGCCAACAGACCGAGCAACAACAAAGCCAGCTGGCCCATGCCTAAATGCTGACTCAATGGGCCTTTTCAGGGCTTTAACACTTGATGCCCAGTTGAAAATTTAATTGACTGTGTGTGCGCTATATATGCATATTTGCACAGTGCGTGTGTGCGTGTGTGCGTGAGTGTTGTTGACTTGTTTGCTGGCCATTATGGACAGCGTCAGACTCAGTCTGCACCTGCCTCGCATGTTGCTGCTGTTGTTGTTGTTGTTGTTGATGCTGCTGCAATTACCAAAGGACCTGACTGCAGCTGCGGGCAAATGAGTTGTAAATAGTTGACGCCCCGGCCAAATCGTTTAAATTGCTAAATAATGACAGTCATCGTTGCACGCACATACACACACGCACACACACTCACCCATACATATACATATATGTAGACACCCACAGACATTCATACATGTTAGCTGCTTTTGTTGCCGGAAGACATAAAACGTATCGCCTAAAATGCGGCCAAAGCGTTGAGCAAATGCCGCCGCTCAAGTGCGCATACGACACGTTGTACACGCGGCTGCAAATGTTCGCTGCGGTTGCACACACACACACACACACACACAAACACACTCACACGCTTTAACGATAACAAGTGTCGCGCAAACAAAGGCTGTTTGCCATGGGGAGCGAGTAGGTCAGCGGGCAGACTGTGTCTCCCTCTATCAGTTGCGAGTGCTCCAGCCCATGCTCGAGCCACGTTCGAGCTGGTTCGGGCACGGCCAAAGGATATCGAACACGTTGCAGCCGAGTTGCGCTCGGCCTGCGAGCCACGCTGGGCTGCACAGGATGCTCAGGCTCAGCGCGCAGTTGGCTGTCGTCCTGCGACCGCGTTAGTTGTGTGCGCTTGACGGGCCTTTGTGGCCCAAACCCATTCCAGCTAACTGAACTTTAAGGGAACACTGTGACTGACAGCTAATATGTGCTATTGCTGCTGCAATTACAAAGTGCTTTAGTGAGTGCAGTTTAAGGCAATAAAAAAAAGTTTAAAAAATAAAATAAAAATATAAACTGAAGTTAAACTAAAGACAAAGACTAACTAAAAATAAAAGTAAGAATTATATACGTGTGGGCGCTTGGACTTATCAAGTGAGCCCAGTTCAAAGTTCAGACTGCTGCCAACACACACACACACACACTAACACACGCTCGCTCACGCAGAATTGCCGTTTAAACTGTTTTTACTTGTGCTTAAATATTATATTTTCGACTCCTGCTCGTGGCTCATTTATTATTATTTTCTAACTGCGTCTTGGTTTTTCCCCCTTTTTAGTTGTCTCTTTTTTTTCGCTTGTGCCAACGTGTGCCTGTGTGTGTGTGCGTGCGTGTTAGGTTTTTTAGGCAAGTGTGGACACACAACTTGCCACCATATGTTGGCAGGAGCAGGAGCAGCAGCAGCAGCCTCTGTGTACTACCTCTCTCTCTCTCTTTCTCTCTCTCTCTCTCTCTGTGTGTCAAAAACTTTACCGTTAGCTCCTTAAAAAAAAGAACAAAAGAAGCACAAAAAGAAACAAAAAACAGTTAAAACACTTGAAACACTTTTGCCTGCATATGAAATGTTCATTGTGCGGTTGCCGTTGTTGTTATTGTTGTTGTCGTTGTCGTTGTCGTTATTGCCTTTTATTGAATTTGAAGTGGGCCATTGAGCCAGCTGCCGTTTGGTAAGTATTTTCAAAGTGGTTTATATGCATGCCGTTAATTAAGCCACATGCATTATTCAATTGTCAGAAATACACACACACACACACACCCAAACACACACGCACAGCCACAGAGATGTACAAAATATACTTTATTGAGCGTGTAATTAAAGAGTTGCCACATGTGGCACGAGCTCTCGCTGTCTGTCCGTCTGTCCGCACGTCAGCTGCATTGCAATTATAATAAATCAATTCAATAAGCGCGCAGCTGACAGCTATGCAAATGCAGCGCACACCGATACATCAACACACACATACACACACACACACACACACATACAGCTACCTGGTTGATGCATAGTTTGTGGTGCAAACAACTGACACTTTTCGCAAACATTTACCAGCGCCAGCATATAAATTAATTATGTCGCTAAGCTAAGCCACTTTCAACCACACACGCGCATTGCACACATACACACAAGAGTGTGAGTTTGAGTGTGTGGGTGTGGCTGTTTGCGGCACTTCCGCTTGCAACACCTTGCTTTTGCCTCAAGGCCTTTCAAGCGACTTTAACCCTTGCAGACCTTTGCTTAACATATGCCAGAGAAACGCTGTCCGGTTGGTTCCGCTGACGCATGACGTTAAAATTAATTATGAACAGGCTTTAATCTACATGTTAGCTAGTTGCCAGCCACTTGCTTGAGAGTTACCAGCTAGTTGTGAGAGTTTATGTTGCAAGTGGAGAGCTCGTAAGGGTATGTTCTCCCATCAGAAGCTTTTAAGTCTCCACTCTGAAAATTTGCCAGTTAGTTACCAGCAACTGCCTGGTTACCAGCTACTTTATTTATGCTGCAAGTATGAAATTGTAAAATTTGTTGCCTAGAAATATCGATATAAGTTTTGATCTCTTGGCAGTCAGTTTACCAGCTAGTTACCTGGCAGCTGCAAGACGGTTGCCAGTCAATTAATAGAGTCTATTTTTAGACATCAACAATATCGAATTACTTTTTAATCTTCAGCCAGAAAGTTTCCTGGAAAGAGTTTATGTTGCAAATAGGAAGCTCGTGGCATGAAATTTAAAAAGTTTGACCTATTAATATTGAGATAACATATTGATCCTTTGTCAGTAACTTTGTCAGGTACTTGCAGTAAAGTTACCAGATGGTTTGATCTGAAAATTAAGCTGAATATTAAGAAAAATTATGTATTATTGGCTTTCTCCGTCTCTTTTATTCATTGGAATGAAACTTTTACCATCAAGTTGAAAGCCAGTTGCCAGTCACTTGTAAGTGAGTTTACCAGCTACTTTTATTTCAAAACTAGGCTAAAAATTGCACAAAAATATACCTAATTATCTTCGCACTCCTTCTCTTTCCATGGCATTACGATGTTAGTCTTATCTGGTTGCCAGTCAGTTGCTATGCAGTTACCAGCTACTTTCCAGTCAGCTACCAGCTACTTATAAGAGAAACTCTCTAATTTCTCTAGCAAGCTGTACTCCCTATATTTGGCTAACAGAAAAGGAGCCTCATTCACTCCTCGCATCGTTCCCATTCAGTAGTCAATAATTACATTCAGTTTGCCAGCAA
Organism: Drosophila arizonae; assembly: GCF_054131065.1. Classification (NCBI taxonomy): domain Eukaryota; kingdom Metazoa; phylum Arthropoda; class Insecta; order Diptera; family Drosophilidae; genus Drosophila; species Drosophila arizonae. The sequence continues at coordinate 6,957,453 of NC_142924.1, read as the reverse complement.
CCTGGTATCTACTTAACAGCCAGTTGCCAGCTACTTAAACATGGCCTTCAAGCAATCACAGCCTATGCACCGATAGCTTCACTCGCAATCAGATCAACAGTCAGTTGCCAGCCGCTTTACCAGCCAGTTGTCAGCTGCATTCAGCTCGGAGTGCTGTGACTGTTGTGGCCAGCATGTGGCATGAAAATGCCACACCTACCGGCCCCATGCCGATTGCATTACTTACAGTCAAGTTGCCAGGCAGAGGCAGCTAAGTTGCAATCTAGTTGCTTGCACCAAAAATTCAGTTTGAGGTAAAGTTGCTGTTTGTGCAGCGGTACATACACACAGACACACTACCACACACTCAGACACACACATGCTCGGCTAAAGCCTGAAGCTGTCAGCCTGCCAAACATTTGGTAAGACAAATGGCAAAGGCAGCCAAGCAGCCAGCCAGCCACCTCGTCGGCCCGTTAACACATGATGCCAACTGTTTCAGCACTCAACTTTCGCTCACTCGCTCTCTCTCTCTCTCTTTCTCTGTCTCTGTCCCTTTTAGACTCGTGGAGCGAAATCTGCAGCTGTTGAAAATCAACTGTAACTGCAGATTGAATTACGTTTTGAGCTCACAGTTTTAGAGGTTGGGCATTTGGGTAACTGCTCGAACGTGAAAAGTTGCATAGGTGTGTCTGCCTACTTTACCTGTCCGCCCAGCCGCCTTGCTGTCTGTCAGCCTGTCAGTGGCTGTTGATGCCCCACACACATACATATACACAGATACACATTCAAGAGTTGCTGCAGCCACAGCACCCACTCACACACACACACACACATATACGGTAAATACTAACACCAACATCACCTGACATTGTTTGCTCTGCGGATTTGCATTGCGGTTAGTTGACGGCGCCAGAGTCTAAGGCAAGCCAGCTCTGTGTGGGCGTGCGTGTGTCTGTGTGTGTATGCGTGTGTGAGTGTGGCTCGCAGTCAGCCATTTTATGTGCACTGGCAGCTTAATGGCCGACCAGCTCTGCCAGACTAGTTCTGCCAGCCAGGAGGCAGCTAAATAAATGTTTTCTATAATCAAATGGTAATGCAGTCAACTTCCAACCGTCGCCCCTCGCTGCAGGCTCCTGCTCCTGCTCGGAGTCTGAGCCTAACTTCCGCCACGTTACCAAAAAACCCAGCCAAGCGTCCAACTTCAGTCAGTCGCTGTGGCCACAAGGGCAGCAGCACCAGGGCACCACAACCAGAATCAAAACCAGAACCAGAACCAGAGCCAGCAGCAGCAGCAGCAACAGCAGCAGGAGCAGCAGCAGCTAACCGGAGGCAACACCCGGCAGCGTCTTCTTGTTTGAAGTAATTACATTGTTCGCAAGCATCGTAAAGTGGAGTGAAAGGCGTTAAAGTGTTAAGTTGCTTGTTAATTCTTTTTTTGTTTTGCCTTTTCAACTATGTTGCCAAGAACGAGCTGCGTACCTTGCTTGGCCATCTTGTTGCTGCTGCTGTTGCTGTTGCTGCTGCTGCCTCTGCAGTTGTTGTTGGCGTCCGCTTTTGTTGTGGCTTAGAGTCGCGTCTGATTAATGAAGCGTAGCTACGTAGCTGGATTAAGCATCTTGGCTGATGCTGCCTCTGCTCCTGCTGCTGCTGCTGCGGCTCCTGCTGCTGGAGCTGCCTCTGTTGCTGCTACTTTAGCTGCTCTTTGTAATTAAGTTGAGTGTAGTATAAATAACTGTATTTGCTCAGCGTCCGGCAGCTGAATGTTTAATTAATTTTGTTATTTCGTCTAAGTATGGCTAAGTACATAGCAATGGCTCGGCGCATTGCGGCCAAAAATCAGACGGAGCTGTTGCTCTAATTCAGAGAGAAAGAAAGAGAGAGGGGGAGAGAGAGAGAGAGAGGGAGGCGGAGGGCATTCATAGTGTACTGTTCTCTGGGCTATAGTTTTTGGTTTGGGTTGGAATGCCAAGTTGTAGTTAAATATTAATGACTGGCCTGTCTTGACAAATTAATTGTATATACGTAGACTAAATCAACATATTAGGGCAAACACTAGCTAAGAGACTGCTAAAATAGCAATTAATAAGAGTGTCGAGAGTCGACTGAAAGAATTTCGAGAGAAATTTAAATTCACACTCTAAATTGGCTACTTTTGGTCAGTTTTATGGGATAGTTTTATGGGTGTATGTGTGGAGGATTGGAGAGTATAAAAAAATTCATTTTCAAACTTTATTTTAGCTGAGTGAATGGCTGAGCCTTTGCCAAGAAACTTGGTTTAAGTGCAACGCTATTCTAATTAGCCATGTCTGAATATAATTTATATAAATGCTATATTGAAATACAAATAATTTTATAAAAGAAAAATAAGATCGTTAAAAATACATAAAATTTCATATTAAAGGATCTAAAACAAATTTATCAAATAATTAAAAAAAAAATAAATAAAAAATAAAAATAAATAAAACAAAAATTTATGTAAATATGAAATATTTTCATATTTAAATATCAAAAATAAATTTATCAAATAATAAATGTTTAATAATATTCCCTTACATACCGAAATAAATCTGTATAATCAATTAAATGTTTATCAATAATTGCTTTGTCATAATATAACTGTCAATTAGATATTATTAAACTATCAAGATCTGTCCATACTCGACGAACCCATCTGGCAACTCTATGTATGCAATACCCCACAATTTCTCTATATATTTCACAATGTTATCATAACTCTATAATCTCATATAAATCACAATAGTTTTCAGCATTTGCAGCTGCTGTAGTTGGCTATTTTGCCCCCATTACGAGTCATTAACTAATTAACTTTTTAAACAAAAATCCAACAGCATTATTATTGAAATAAAAAAACTGTTGCATACTTAAGAGCGACATAATTCATTTGCCCATGAAAAATAAATAAATATCATTAAACACAAAGATAAACCTAAATGAAATGTGTTCAGAAAAAACAGAGAAACGAATCACGCGTTGTAGCGTGAATGATTCGAATTATGTGATTAAAATTTAATAAAGCTTTAACGCCAATTGTTGTCGCTGCCAAAGTCCTGCCATTTGCCACGATGAATAATCGAGCAGATAGAAGAAGAAGAAAAAAGGGAGGCATAAAATGCTGCTGGGGCTTTTCGCTCATTTTTTTTTTTTTTATTTTTTTTTATTGAATTTGCATGCATAATGGACAAATGTGTTGCAATTTTTATTATATAATTACAATGCAAAATGTAAATTATAATTTGAACGTATTAACTTTTGCTGCTAGGCCTCGTTGCCATGGCGAACGACGAAACAGCGAACAGAGAACAGCGAACAGTGCCAAAGGCGCATAAATTATTATAATGTAACAACGATTTGTGTTTATTTGCAAACAAGCGTTGACAAAACGCCCATAAGCCACTCCCACACCCAGCCATAATCGCCACATTCTCCACATTCTCCACTTAATAACGCACATAAAACATTATGGGCACGAATTTATATGCACATTATGAAACAAATTGTATAATTGCAATTAGATTTACGTGCGAAAACTGCAATTTAAGCAGTCAAAAATAAAGCCAAACATTTAGCGGCAAAAGCTCCATGAAAAATGGCCGAAAAAACACCAGCAGACAATAACAGCACATTTTTCAACAGGATTTGCGCTCATAACAATGCCAAACAGAAAGGCTGTATGGGAGAGAGAGAGAGAGAGAGAGAGAGAGAGAGAGAGAGAGAGAGAGAGAGAGAGAGAGAGAGAGAGAGAGAGAGACGGAGTAAATGTACACGAACTAGTAAGAATATTACAGTTTGCCTGCAACGACTTCATAATGCTCGCTCGTGCTCTAAAAAAATAAAGCTAAATTTAGGCTAACGTCTAATTGGAGGCCTTCCAATTGGAAAATAGATTATTTAGTTCTAGGTGAGTCCGCTGCAGAGCTTGCTAAGTTTATACATTATACATAAAGTATTTATACATATATTATGGTTTATACATATAGTAGCCACGCCCACTAAAGACCTGACTGATAAATTCATAAACTCTGCTAAAATTTCTATGTGAATCATTTCCCATTTAGCCATTAGCCAATCTGCAGCTACTCCATGCATTCCCACACAATAGTAGATGCACTACAACTGCACTGCACGTGCATCGATTTCAAATTGCAAGTCCTGGCATCAATTGTCCCCGGCAAGACAATGAAACCGAAGCCAATATTCTCGTCTTTCGTTCACTTCGTGACAGAAAACTTACACGAAAAATGCTATAAACAGATAAGAGAACTTACACACGGCCCAGACAAAAGGCTAAATGAGGGTTGGCCAGCCCAAAGGGTTTTCGGGGATTTGGGAAATAGAAAGCAAGACAGAAAGTTGGCAACTAGGAAAGTCAAGTTGCGCTCACGCTATTTATAGTCAACGTGGGCTTTTGTTTTCGATGGCCTTTTCATTTGCAGCCAACTGCAAAGCACTCACACACACACATAGAAAAAGTAAAGAGAGCAAAGAAAAAAAGTCAAGTCAAATGCAGAAAAAAAAAGAAGAAAATAGAGAAAAATGACAACAACAACTTTGCCAAATAGTATGACAATGGAGCTGCCATTGTATGCTGCCTCTAGTGCTCGTTTTTGTATTCCATTTTTGCCATTTGCTGTTGCTGCAATAGTCGTATCTAGTGTGAATGCATCTGGGCTAAAAGCCCGGGAGCGCGCGCGCTTAGCCACAAAAGCAGCCAAATGGCCAAAAATGCTTCGAGTGGGTGCTTAAAGCTGTCAAACCTACTGCCGCACAATTTAAGCGTTCAATTGAGCAGTCCCCTGCCGCCACACACGTCCGACCAACCCACACCCACCCCCTCCACAATCCACAGTCATCCAACTACGAACCGCTAACAACAACAGTTTGGCTGGCATCTCTGCAAATATTTTCGTAATTATTTTGCATGCAAAGTGCGGATTTTTCCAATTTTCACTTATCAAAGCGCACGCGGCGGCCAATATGCAAAATGATTCTGGCGGAAAAAACAAATGGCAGCAGGCACAAGCTAGCGACAGAGCCAGAGAGTAAGAGACTAGAGAATACTCTCTAAATGGTGTCTAGTAGTGGTAAAAAGCTAACTCTAACTGTTGTAGAGTCTGGGAAGCTCGTTTTACAATCTGAGATTTGAAATGCATCTGGTTAGTAATCCTGGATTCTAGTGTCCTTTAGGTCAAGTGGAAGTAAGGAATGTTTGTAGTGAGTATTAGCTGGCAGTATTATTACAATATATCTAAAATGAAGAGATTCTTCAGCAATAACTTGATAATATGATCTTAAGCTTGAAAAGTAAATCGGGTCAGTATGTCTAATACTTCTCCTTATCAACATAAAGCTAGCTATAATCGAAAAGGAAGTTTGTAGATATAATAAATATCATAGCTAGTTTAGCTATTCTTATTTGGGGACCTTTAGCTCGCATTCTGATCTTAACTTTAAAATGGAATCTGCTTAGTCTCATTTCTGATCTCTTTTATTTTATGATCTTAAGTTTGCAACGCAATCTAAGCTGATATATATCTAATTTATTTTAGCTATTTATCTCTATTTATTAGCATTAAATTACTCTAAATTCAATGAGATATCAAAAGATATACCAGAGACACCTTATTGAAAAATTTCGCAGTATTTGGTATCGCTCCATATAGCCAATGTTCACAGATTCGATCAGTAACTTAACTTAATTAAAAGACAACAAAAATGCAGCCAGCGCACCTTTTGCAACACTGCAAAAAAAAAAAAAAAAAACAAAAATAAAGAAAAGAAAACTGTCAACAGTGTTGAAGCGCTGTGACAACCCTGTTTTGCATAGCCAAAGGGCATGCAATATGCAAAAAGCAACAACAATGTTTGTTGTACGGACGCGAACGTTTTGGCCTTTTTATTTTCATTCATCTCGTTACATTTTGTTGTTGTTATTTTTTCTTTTCATTTTTTTTTCCTGTTTATTTTTTTTTTTTGCATTCTCTTCATTCATGTTGGCCAACTGCTGATGCCGTTAATCTGGCTAGGCTATATAGAGGGGATTGGATTGTCGAGGCTGGCGCTGCTGCGCACTTTTGTTTGAATTTGCATTGACACGACACTGGCCGCAGTCTCACTGTGTGTGAGAGGGGAGAGGGGGGGGGGGGGGGGGGGGAGGTGAGCAGAGTAGAGAAGAGATTGCCTGGCTGCGGCTGGCGAAGCTCATGTTTACATTGAATGCTTGACGCGAGTTTGAGTATCTGTTTCTGTATGCATGTATGCATGTGTGTGTGTGTGTGTCTATAGTTGATTGTAAGTTCTGATGACAGCGTTTCGTTTGCATATTTTTGCATTTTGCTCGTTTGCTGTTTGCTATTTGCGTTGCTGCATTTACCTACGCGAGTGTCGCTGTCTGCTGTTGTGTATCTTTCGAATTGACTTTGTTGTCCTTGGCACAGTCATAACACACGCACTCCCACTTCCTCTGATACACACACACACCCACACACCCACACACATGGTCAGTAATCACACAGCTCATAAAAGACGCTGTCGTAGTGCCTGTCTTGAATGGCCATTAAAATTTAAGCACAGCTTGTTTGGCTGCCTTTGAATCGGCTTCTGAGCTCCACAAATTCTTAGTTCCTCACTCACTCAGTCTCTCTCTCTCACTCCATCTCTCTCCCACTCTCTGCTCTGCTCTGCTCTGCAGAATTCAGTTAAGTTCTATGTGAATCGTAAAACAGAGCTCCGCTTTACGGGCTACTAAACGTTTACCATTGCCATCAGCTGCTGTGACTATTCCGCATATTGACCAGGCCCTAAGGCAGCTGGCACAGCTGGAATTTACAGGCAATCGAGGCGAGCTGCTGCATATCGAGAAATAGCTAGTTCTAGCGGCATAATAATAAAAGGCCAGTTTAACTATTGATATTTAAAGTAATTGTACAAGCTGAATAGAGATGCCTCATCTCTCTCTCTCTCTCTCTCTCTCGCTCTCTCTCTCTCTCTCTCTCTCTCTTATCAACATACTCCACTCGATCTATTTATAATACTTGGCAACACAATCATCATCATCCATCAACAGCTCAAGTTCATCCAATTTGTCTGCTCAAATTACCTCCAAAAGTAGCTAGTTTTAGCCAGAAATAAACTGAATTGCCCGCACTCGCATATCGTGAGAAGCTCTGCAAATATGATAGCCAAGATACAAGTTGAACATGAGATTCGTGTGGCACTTGAGGCAGCCTCTTGGCCAACTCCTTGACAGTCGGCCAACTTGAACTGCGAATTTCATGTAGCTGCAGCTCAAGTGTTTGCCGTAGCAACTCTATTGTAACTCCGTCCGTCTCTGTCACTGTCTCTGTCTGTCTCTGTCTCTGTCTCAGTTGAGCTATGCGTCTATTTAGTCAGTGATATCCGTTTGGTCGCAATAAAATTGAATTTATAGTTTATTTATGCAGCTACTAAGAAATTAAAGGCATCCTTCTGCAGTGTGGGCCCAGACACATGTCAGGCTCGTGCACACGCGCCCACACACACACACGCACACACACACTCTCACACTGTCTGTCTGGCTGTCTGTATATATAAATCAGGCTCATAAAAGAGGCGCGCGCGTGGTTTATTGATTTCAAAGGCTCTCTCAGTCTTTATGGAGTTTAACGATTCACGCAGACATTTGGCCAACAAACTACAACAACAGCAACTACATGCGTTTGGCCCACGCCCACAGCCGGCAGTTGAAGCACAAATTGATTTAATTTTTGTTTTTTTTTTTTTTCATTTAACAATTTTCAGTTGCGCATTTCGCTCGCGCGGCTCGTAAATCTATCAAAGAGTCAGCGCTAATCAAGTGAAAGTTCAAAATTCACAAATACACATATTATATGTGTAATGAGCAGTTGGTAGGCGTGGCCGGCTTTTGCATAATTCAATTAATTTATGCGCTCAAATGTTTAGTTTTTACGTGATGTGTGTGGCTTTTGCCACTGGCTCGCCGGCTATAAATCATTTTGCATAATTTATGCGCTGTCCTGAACTCACTGTGCGCGACTAATCCCAGCCACTGCACCACACACACACACACACACACACAACGACTGCGACTGCACACAATTGAAATCGCACGCTTAAATAGCCAATAATTCATCATGTTTAACGCTTGCAATTAGCGCTGCACGCCACTCGCTCTCTCTCTCCCACTCCCGCTCTCTCTCTCTCTCTCTCTCTCTCCTGCTGTCACTCTTTTTTATTAGTCATACGCCGCATATGCCGCACAAATCAAACGTTGACGTCAACGCTATTACAAATTTATAAGCGCACTTGAGCTGAGCACACAAGAAGTTGGGCCATAAAAAACGGCTCAGGACGCTGGCTGGCTGGCTTGGCTTGGCTTGGTTTGGCTTGGCCTGGTCTGGCTGGCTGGCTGGCTGGCAAGAAAGGCTTGCAAAACAATGCGAAACGCCGTCCGTGACTTGACACGTCTGTCAACAGCCATTAAACGCTCGAGGCTTGCCAGGCTGCTAACCCAGTTAGTCTGCGGCGCAACCTATGCCCTGGCACAGATATAACCAGGCTCTGCTCGGCACGCTGTCAGAGGAGTCGCAGCTGCCGAGACGAAAAACGAAAAAAGAAATATATACATATATATGTACATATATATGCCTGCGATTGTAGCTACCAACTTCTGACAGCGCAATTTATCACTATCCGCACACACATGACTCTCTTCGTCTCCCTCCCTCTCTCATTTGAGTGTATTGCCTATACAGCAGCCTACAAAGTTGAGGTCGTAAATCAAAACTTAAATTTAACACATGCAGCGACGGCAAATGGCAGCTGCCTCACCCCACCGCCAATCCCCTCCCTCCCCCCACATCAAATGTCAGCCCCTTTTGTGTTTCGTATTTGTTTGTTTGATATTTTTTCCAGTTTTTTTCACTCTCTCTCTCTCTCTCTCACTCTTTCTGTTTTTGCTATGGCTTAGTCTCTTCTTGGGCTCGCAGCACTTGCCCGTCAGCTGCAGGCGCTCTCGTCTAGCCTGCTGACAATTGACATAACGAGCCAGTGGGCGTGACTAGTGGGCAAGCGGTGTATATCAACGCACGCGTGAGTTAATCTGTCAAAATAGCTCAACAGCAGACAGGCTGGCTCTCCTCGGGCTGGCAGACACATACGCGGCAGCTAGGCCACCCACATGCACTGACTTCGACTTGCGTCAATGCAAAGACTGCCTCTGGACACCCGCTCCTCCCCCTCCACCCCCACCACTCCAACAAAGCCAACCAGCTAGCAGCAGCCATTTCCTATTTCCCTTTATTTGGCATTTGGCATTTGCTTGTCGCAACGTTTCGTTTTAATTTCGTTGCGTCCACGGCCACGCCCACACCGGCAATGACGCCCATTTCCAGCGGCAGTCGGAGCATCTCAAGTGCCGTCTGCCGGGCTGGCACTTCGTTTAGTCATTTGGCTTAGCCATTTTATGTTTGCTCTTGTAATTTGGCTGATATGCTGATTTCGACTTCATATCCGCAGCTCGTAAAGACACTGAGCGCTCGCCTTGGCTGCCCCACTCCCGCTCTGCCCTCTCCCCTCTCCATCCAGCGGCCACCCCTGCACACATACAGCGCCTCCTGCTGCTCCTGTCGTTTGGTTGTCATGTGCGAGATTTGCGTGTGTTACGACGATTAATTTAAATCATTGATGATGCTACACAGCTCGAATGGCTGCCATCCGAAGCCTCCCACCTCGGGGTCGTATCTTTATTTCCATTTGATTTGCCCGCCCAACCCCAACCCCAGCCTCAGCCCCAAGCCACCCACGCGCACATACATTTTTTTATATGGCTCGCTGAGTGCCATGTCACAGTCTTCCAGCTTCATCTTCATCTTCATCTAGAGCTCCATTGGCATCTCCGGCCCGGCGCTCGTTAATCATTATTTTCGACATGCCACTCGTCATTTGCCTTTATTGTCATGGCGATGTAGACAAGCCTAGCATGGCGCAGAGTGAGAAGCAGGAGCAGGAGCAGAAGCAGGAGGCGACACGGCATCGCATCGCATCTCTTAGACTGTTTCCGCTGGCCCTGTTTTAATGCGGCACTTAAGCTAGCAAATCTATATACATATATCTCTCTCCCCCTCTCTTTCTCTGTCCCCGCCACCCTCTTTCTTCATCTATATATATATATATCTAGAGTAGCTAGCCACTGCATGGTCAAGCTAGACAAAGTCGCCTACTCGTACTCAAAGGCCATTAGCCATAAAATGCAGCCAAATGCAAAAACAAATTACTCGCATCTTGTTGGGTGGCTCGCTCGGGTGGTGCACCGTAAAAGTGTGGCATAATTTATGCGTTGCAGCAAAACAGCAGCCGCCAGTTTAGGCCCAGACGGCCGGCCGTCTAGGCCCATAGCCATAGGCATAATTAGTTTTCGAACTTTCAAGTTATGACCGTGTGCTATCTTTATGGCAGGCGAGGAGCGAGCCAAGCTGCTGCAGGTAGAGAGCACTATATACGTGATATATACATACATATATATGTATATACATGTGTGTGTGTGCGTGTGTGTGTGTGTGCTTGGCTACATAATGGCATCTTCATTGATTGTCGAGCACAGGCAGGGCCAGAGCCACTGCTGTGTCTGCCAAAAATATACGGCAACTGAAAAAATATCAAGCATACCATGTTGCTGCGCCGAAAATGTGCTGACTGTGTAGGTGCGTCCGCTTGGAAATGGAAAAAACCTTTAGCTATGGCAGCTGCCGCAACGACAACCTGACGCCAGTTAAATAAAAATAAAAATAACCAAAAAAAAAAAAATCTCTCTCACACACACACACAAATGGAAGGAAAACTGCAGACGCAGTCCGAAAAACTTGGCCGAGTTGGCGACGCCAGCCAGCAGCAACGGGTTGTGTGTGAGTGTGTGTGTATGCCTGTGTGTGTGTGTGGCTGTGAGTTTTGTGGCTTCATTTTTGGTGGCTGCTGCAGCATTTTTATGCAGCTTGCATCATTTGCCAGAGCTCGCAGAGCGCGCCAACATTTCGGGTGCTTAGGCAAATGCGCTCATAATTCTAAATAAGCTGCGTCGCTGACGTTAATAAAGTGGATACGGTGTAGGTGCTCTGGCTACATACAGCTGCCACGCCTCTATTTATGAGTGCAGCAAGCCAATTTCGATTATATATAGAATATATATTACAAATGTATATGTGTATTTTTGTTTGCACACACACACACACACACACCCACCCACACATATATACTTATATGATTTTTCATTTTTCTTTTTGGCAGCTAGCGCAACATTTACTTTTTACTCGAGCGGCTTTTGTTATTGCAAAAGTTTCGGGAAGCGAAAAGTTTCACATTCTAGCTACATATCAAAATTTTCATGCGCATTGTAAACAATGTTCTAATTGAGTTGAAAAATACATAACGCATTATGATTGTTATTGTTTGTGCGAAAAATAATCAGCAGGAGCCAGAGCAGGAGTCAGAGCAGGGGCAGGAGCAGATGTAGCAGCAGTGTAGAGGCAGCTCTAGGGGGTTGTATGTGTGCTTTAGCTGTAGGTCGAACAGGGCGGAGGAAGGGGGAGTGGAGGTGCTGCTTCGCATGGGTAGTGTTTGCTTTAGCCTATTAGGAAAACGCGCTGCTCTAAAAACTTGAGACACTTGGCAATTTTAGACATTGCCAGCGCAAAGTCAACACAGCGCCAGGCACTCAGCTGCAAAGAGTGTGAGTGTGGAAGGGGGGGAGGAGGGTGGAAGTAACAGTAAAATAACAAAAGATACCAGGGCTACATATGCCAAAGCCAAAAATACGTACGCTAATAGCTCAAGTGCATAGTTGGAGTTCTGAGAGCCCATTAAGGCTTTTAACTGAATAAGACGGTGTGCATTAGGCTCGCTTTTAAGATTGCAGAGTAGAAAAGTTTCATTAAATCATTAAGACTTAAAAATTACATTAAACTTCTTTACAGATATGAATTTATGCAGCAAGTTTAATGAATTTACAGCTCATTTTTATGAGAGATTTTCTTAGATTAGTTTTGTATTAATAGAAACAAGTTTTCACATGAATTCCTTTTGTTACTGTTGAGGTGAAGCTTTGAAAGTTTAGTAAAGCTCTGGTTAAGATTAAAGAAGTACTCATTATTCAGTTGGTTTTAATTTGCTGCATTTCTTTTATAATAAATATTTGAAAGCTCTTTAATGTGAAATATAATATATATAGTATAGGGTCTCTATATTTTTGTTTAATCCGAAATAAATTCCGGTACAAAATGTTCAACGAAATGCATTTAAACATTATATTATAATCGCCATCTTAAGCAACATTGAGCTTTAAGAGACTTGTATGCTACTCTAAAAATGCAAGTTTTCCTTCTTTTCTTCATTTAGCAAAAGTTTTCTAATGGTTTTTTAATAAATACATACTTAAAATGCTGTGCAAACTTATGAAATGAACAACGAAATTTTTATATGAAGTTCTACTTTGAAAGTTCATTAAAGTTTTTACTTTTTTCGAGTATAAATATAATACTTCTTCGTGTTTTATTTAATTTATTGAAACAGTTCTAGTCATTGTCAGATTTAGCCACTCAGGTCTGCAAGCCTCTTATGAGAATTATATGGTATAGAATATCAATTATATTTCATATATAGCTCAACAATTCTGTTGCTCAAATGGCGAACCATTACTAATCGCTTTAGTTCAGTTGAGTGCGCAGCACTAGAGCAGTGCAGCCCTTAAGACAGTGCACACACACCCACACACACAGCGACAAATGGCAGAGCACACAAATTAATTTAAGCTGTAAAACAATTTAAAGTTTGCGTCTGAGCGGGTTACTGAGTAGCTGAATGAGTAGCTGAGCAAGTGATTGACTGAGTGACTGGCTGAGTAGCTGCTGGCTTGACTGGCTGTTAACAATAAGTGCGGAAATTGGAGAAGACGTTGACAGTACAGCAGCAGCACGCAGCTTGCCTGCCTGCCTGCCTGCCGGCCTGCCTGCCATTCCATTATTCTGCAATTAGATGCAGTGCGATACTGAGGGTCTGCCCAAACACAAGCGGAACTTACGTACTGCAGGAAGTGCAGCAGCAGGAGCAGCAGGAGTAGCAGCTGCAACTGCAGCAGACGTTGCTTGTTAAACAAAATCAATATGAAGCATACGCTCCGTTGGACGCTGGCGCAGCATGTGCAGAACGTGATAAAGTTTTCTTGTTGTTGTTGTTGCTGGTTTTTGTTGCTTTCAATTTTCAGGTGTTTTTATTTATTTTTTTTTTTTCATTACCTTTCTGGTGTTTGTCGCCTTAATTGGCTGCAGCCACACGTATAGAAAAATGCCAGAAAAAAAAAAAAAAAAAAATAACAAATGTCAACAAATTGTGACAAGAAATCAAAATTTGTAACGACCGAGCAGAGTGACAGCTGCAAGACCAAGACGCCAGGCAGAAAAGGTGGTCATGATAACAAGCGAAAAAGAGAGAGAGAGAGGGAGAGGGAGAGAGAAAACCAGCGACCAGTTTTGTGGTGAATCTCTAACGAGATTTGATTTGAATTTAAAACAGACGCACGAAATAGCTTAACTACGCCACACGCGGCCAACAGTTGACAGATGGCTAGAAGAGGGAGAAAGAGAGAGAGGTGCGAGAGGGAGAGGTGCGAGTATATCCAGCTACTAGGCTTGGTGGCTCGTTGTGTTTGTCTAGCTGGCGGCGAGGCATAAATTACGCAAATAAATTGACAATAATGCGGACTAACCAAACGGATCTGTGCTTCAAGCCGTGAGCTATAGCAACAGCAACAGCAACAGCAAGGCCAGGCCAGGCCAGGCCAGGCACCAGCTTCCCTCTTTTGGCCAGGCCAAAAGGTAACGAGATTATCTGTGTCAAGACAATTATTTCCGCCGCATCAGCAGCGGCTTGTCCTTGTCTGGCAGCATTCGTGCGTGCTGTTAGCTGCCCCGAAATGCTCAATCCTCCCATTCAGAATTCCCAATTCGCATTCGTATTCGCATTCGTATTCGTATAGCTATTGCCCCATTTGGTGTAGCCAACGAATGTTGAATGAATGAATGATTGCTTGATGTCTCGCTGATGGCATTCATTTACATGATTGCCGCATTGCGTTTTACTGCTGCGCCACGGTAATTGCGCTTGAGGACCCGCACTCATACTCACACACTCACTCTCGCACTCGCACTCGCATTGTATTCAAATCATTTTCATTTGGGCTGCTCAAGGCGCAGGGCCAAATTAATTAAGACTTAAAGGCGTGTCAGCTGTCACACATAGCTCACACACATACACACACACGCACTCACTCACACACATACAGTTGATTAGCCTTTGGCTAGATTTGAAAGCTTGTGCTTACTCATCCAGCTGATCTCCCCCTAAAAACTCTCATCGTCTATCTTCACAGCTCACGGTCCTGCAACGACAACATTGCGCATTATCATTCACAACTCATCCGATTGCCATTGCCTCGCATGCCACCCCCACCCCAGCCCCATCGGAGTGGAGCGCTGTACCCGAATCGTGCAACTGCCCCAAGGGCATGCTTATGCAGGTGCAAAAGGGGCGAGCAGCACGCTTTATTGTCCTTCTGCGGCGCACAGGTGAGTGGTGCAACTGCTGGCTCTAAATATACATCAAGCGAGGAAGCGAGGAAGCCAGCTAGCTAGCTAGCTAGCTGCCTGCCAAAAGCGTCGAGAAAGTGACTTTTAATGGGTTTAAATCAAGTCAAAGTTGTTGAAAGTTGACTTGATTTGCGCGGATAGCGTATTACGGCCATCGCCGCATTTTATGATGCTGCGACCGTAAAAAAGTTTAAGCTACCCGAGATCAGCTCTCAAGTACTAGCTGAAGCAGGAACCGTAGCTGGAGCTGTAGCTGTAGCTGAAGCTGGAGCTGTTGTCATCGCTGGGCCACTTGATGGCTCAGCTCGTTAGGTAATTTGGCTTTGATTGGGGTTTTGGGTGCATTTCGTGCTGCATTTGTTTCAATGACGCACAACTTGTAGCTTGTCGCAAAGTTTTCATCCTCCTGCTGCTGACGTGCACTGGGAGAAAACTCGGCGACCAACTGAAGCTCGGCCCTGACAGGTGCTTGGATTTATACGCTTCGCAGAGTTGAAGCACATTGCGTAGTTGCTGCAATTGAGCGTAAATCTTAGATCGTTAACTTGGAATAGAGCAATTGCATTTTGTGTAGACTTCGAACACCTGAAAGTCGACGAAAATTGTTTTGAATTTAAGAGCTAGGAGAAGCACAAGGTTTTCATTTCACTTAGGTGCGAGAGACTTGCATCAGCTCCCACAATTATAATAATTTGCTAATATTTAGAGAGCAAAAAAATCATATTATATATAAATATTTTTTAGAGTTTTGTTCTAGATTTATAAAAAGTTGCTCAAATTGAACTAAAACTTTTAAGCTCTTTTCGCCTCTCTGCAACATTCACACTTCATTTAAGTCCAAAATGCTTGATACTTTTTCTCTGAGTGCGCGTTGACCGCGCGTTGTCAGCAACTTTGTATGCGGCTTAAAAAGTCAACAAATGACAAAAAAATAAAATAAAATAAAAAAGTTCCAGCACGCATATGTGTGTGAGTGGGTGTGTGCCACGCCCAGAAAGCAGTTGAAAATGCTCGCTTTAAACGGCAATTATCCTTTTTGGCAGCATAAAAAGTGTCAGTCTGGCTCGTATTTTATTATTCGATTTGGGTTTTAGCAGCTTTATCCCTTTTAAATGTCACGTACACGCATAGCATACCAAGTGTGTGTTGGAGTATATACATATATATATATGTATATATATATATGTTATATAGATGTCTGCTACTCACAGATATGACCAGCAGCAAAGCTAAGATTTTTATTACTTTATTTTATGCTCGTGCTGTGCTCCAGTTGGCCCGGACCCTTAAGCCAAGGCAATGAGACTCTAATGCGCGTAAAACTAATACAAATGCGTTTCTTATCCGTTCCCGCCTGGAACCACCCATCCAGCGACCCTCTTCTCCATTCACTGCCACCATTTCAAATTGGTTGTACTTTGCTACAAGTGACGGCTTATGCGGCAATATACATAAGTAATATTGTCCTTGTCCTTGTCCTTGTGCTAGCTAACACACTCTCTCCCTCTCTCTCTCTGTCTCTCTCTCCCTCTCTCTCTCTCTATCTCTCTCCTTCTCTATATGTCTGTGGTAGCCTTGAGCTGTTGCCCTGTGGTCGATATGCTCATATGTTGGCCATAGCTTAACTAAATAACCGTTTGATATCATTGCTAGCATTTTACGCCCTTATCACATTCACGTTAACACTTCAGTATCCATCAACACAGCCCAGCCCAGACTAGCCCAGCCCAGCCCCATTCTGAATATAGTTTAATGAGATACTTGCCATTATGTGAAATGAAATAATGATATTCACAAAGACAGATAAATTGAGGGCAGGCGTATTTAAATGCTGAATGGCATAGAATGAACATATTCGATACATATGAGGGATGTTTGCTCAATAATAAGCAAAAGTTGATTGAATTTCTATAAGATATGGTATACAATACCATATTGATTAGTGAGAATGTTAAGATGTATGAGTAGAGGAGATATTGTTATTTAGTCAATGTAGGAAAAAATGGTACATTGATTGGAATGACAGTTCTGTGTAGGGTTCGAGTATTTAATAGTCAGTCACTACCAACCAGAGCACTCCACTAGAAGGGGATAAGGTATATGTATAATATGATGATATGATATAATATATGCAAATGAAAATCGAAGTAAAGTGTTACCGGGTATTTCCAAGTCCGGCACTCTTGACTAGAGGTCTCTACTAGTATAGAAAGTGAAGAATAATAAGATAAATTTATATAACTAAAACACATTACAAACGAAAGTTCGTGTTTGTCATAAAAGAAGAATAATTGAATGACTTAAAAGACACATTTCAGGATATTTACTAGTCAGATACTCCCCAAGACCAAAATTATATAAAAGTTTGACTCTACTCAATATTTTGTTATATAAAACAATGAAATTACCCCTCAAGAATTTAATTCCTTATGCTAATCTATATTATTTCCAATCAAATAATTTCTCTTTTATTCGTTTTGCTTTTTATTTCCATGCATTCCATGTAAATCAAATTTTCGCATCTGCGTGCACAGCTTCAATTTCAATTACAATTAATTTTGATTTGCAGCTTTTTGCACATTTTTTAATTAAAAAGCATCCGTTACGCATGCCTTCAATATTCATAATTTACTTAAACTAAAATTCGATTTACAATAAAAGTCCTTTATCAGCTATATTTCTGCGGCAATTTGTTATGCAATTGCTCTTCTTCTTTTTTCCTTGCCATCTGCCCTCCTCCTCTCGTCTGTCTTTTGGCTTAAATGCCATGTATAAATTTTAAATGTTTTGCGTTTGACACAGAGTTCAGGGAATTTTTTTGTTCATAATCGAAACTTTGTCATTGATTGCAGTGCGTATAATAAACCGTTATGTCATCTGCATAGCGATCGCATATATATACAAATATATATAAATATATATATAGTTTATTATTTATTCATAACAATCTGGCGAAATTTCGCATGCAAGTTAATTGCAGAGCTTTTCATAAAGAGTTCATTTCAATATCAACTGCTGCCGGCAAATGCGCCAACAAATTTGATGTCGCTCAATCAATTTTGATTGCAGTGTCAGATGCAGCAAAAATTATAAACTTGAGTGTAGCCAAATATGTAAATACCCTGTATATGTGCAGACGTTTCTATATTGAAGAGGATCTAGAGAAACTTCAATAGAATATACCTAAAATACTATTTTTAAGGCAGATTTAAAAGTCATATTTAGTCGATTCTTTATTTATAATAGATTATTTGATTATTTTCTTATTGCATGTAGCACAAAAAAAAAAAAAAAAAAAATTAAAACAAAACAAGTAAGAAGGCTCCAGTCGAGACTGCTCGACTAGGAGATACCCTGAACCCTCCAAACTGATATTCTAATCATTCTGGACTTCTTTTATGCACACATACATACACATGCACGTATAAGCACGCGCTTTGCAAACTGCGCAGCTAGCAGCGGCTGCGCTTGGGCTGCACTGCAGTGTGGGCAATATAACGAGAATTTATTTGTTGAATAATTTCTTTTGTAGACATACGATCTTAATGAAAGAGCGTAATCATATGGCTTAAATGTGTGTACATTTCAAAGCACAAGTCTCTAGTACTTGAAATGCGTTTTTTACAAATTGGGGGCGAAGGGGGCGTGGTATCCAAAATCTGTAAATTACAAAATCTTTGTATCCATTAACTTTATATACAACGCAAATTTGAAGTCTCCAGGTCTAAAAGTGTTCAAAATAAGCTGAAAAAACATTGTCGATTTTTCGATTATTCTCGATAAAAAAGTTATCGGATGAGTTATCGAAAAAATAAAGCAAACTTGTACTGCCTATGGTATACACGAGTATGCTTGCCAAATTTCAGCTCTCTAGCTCTTATATCTTCTGAGATCCTTTTGCTCATACGGACGGACGGACGGACGGACGGACGGACGGACGGACGGACAGACGGACAGGGCTATATCGACTCAGCTCGTCGTCCTGATCAAGAATATATATACTTTATGGGGTCTGCGATGATTCCTTCTGCCTGTTACATACTTTTCACAAAACCATTATACCCTGATTTCCCATTTTCAATGGGTTCAGGGTATAAAAAAAGTGTGTGTGTGTGTGTGAGTGTTGATATATGGTTATTCGTTTGTTTGGGAGTTGCCATTTAATTGGTCCAAATGATTGCCAAATGAATGGCTTGTAATATCGGCAACATATTTGCCAAGCAAATTGCAAGCGAACAAGTGCCAGCCTGAACGAAGGACCCCACAGCCCATAGCAATAGCAATGAGTGCAGCAACAATAAATTGTTCATTGATTGGCTGCCATTTCGCCAGCAAACTCTCTCTATAAAAAAAAATATTTATATATTTATTTTTATGTATTCTTATATAGGTAGACGAGGCAGGTCAATAAGTAGTCATACGTAAACTACGCTCAAGTTTTGTGCCTTTCCATTACGTTAATTCCGAAGTAAAAGGACAAAGTTACATTTTCGGCCCAAGTCAATAAAAAGCCACTCAAATGTCTGCGATTAGGGCCTACACATACATAAATTGATTTTATGCAAAACTTTTCTATCATCGAGCTCAAACAAACTGAGAGCGACCAAACGAGCAAGCAACCCATCGACCAGCCAGCCAATCGCTCCATGTGGAGCAGGAGCGTGCGTTTGCACAAAGTTGAGATTAGTCGCATTGACAGGCCCAACAATGGCAACAGAATTTGTTTTAATTAATTGTCATTGTTGTCGCTGGCTGAGGGAAAAATTGTCAAGGAATGCAAATCATATCAAAGTTTGCAGATCATCTTAAAAGCGCGCAAGTCACGACCCCAAAAACTTTCCACTTAGGCAGCAAAGCGAACTGAGAAAAAAACAGAAAACAGAGCCGCAGCAGGAGCGGGAGCGGGAGCGGGAGCAGGACCGGGAGCATCAACAAAGTTTCATTGAAAATCCGTAAAACCGTTAAGCTCGCCGGTGGGTGTGGCGCATAGGCGGTGGCGCATCGTTAGGTTTTGCAACATATGACAAGAAATGACTCGAACGCTTTATAAACAGCTTAACATGCCATTGCCAGCCACGCGAGCAGCAAAAACAGCAGCAGCCAGCAGGACGAGGCTTAACTGCTATTCTGGCCACATCCTGGCCATGTCCTGCTCGCCTCACACACACACACAGACACACATAAAGCGCTTACGCTGTGGCAGATTGATTTGTGGTCGAGTTCATGCCAAATTTAACTTTAATAGTTTTTACTGGATTTACTTTTAATTAATTTTTGCGACAAGCTGCAACTGAACGCTGAGCCACCAAGCAAGCAGTTGCTTCATTTGTAACCGACTGTGGCAGTGGCAATGGCAATGGCAATGGCACTCGCCACTCGCCACTCGCTGTGGCACTGCCGGCGTTTATCGTGGCGCGTAAAGCGCAATTAATTTCTTGTCTGCTTGTAGCAGGAGTAGCAGCAGGAGCAGTAGCAGGAGCAGCAGCAGCAGCAGCAGGAGGACCCAGCCACGCCTGATACCCAGCCGCCATTAATTATGAGATAAAGCACTAAAATGTATCAAGTTGTTGCGCAACTGTTTTGCGACAAAGTTGCTGCCACAATTTACTGCGAAATGCCGACACACATACATATACATGCATATCTATGCACATATATATACATAGATTTTGTTTTGTTGCCTTATCATTTATTATTTCTGACTGTAGATATCAGTAAATTAGCATGCCCAGCTGCTCAAGCCGTTCGCTTAATATTCTTCTCAACATTGTTTGCTTGCAGAAAATCAACTTGGCCGAGCTTGCTCATGCAGACATACGTACATACATACATTGTGGTAAGTAGTTGGTGGCAGCTGCATAATGTTGCACAATCTAATTAAATGCGGAAATGCGAAGCCGTGCAACAGCAGCGGCAGACAAAATCAAAATGTCGTTAACATGCAGCCCCTTGCGTGCGTGTGTGCGTGTGTGAGAGAGAGAGAGGGAGTGGGGTAGGAGTGGGCTCTATACACAATCAAATAGACATTGGTGCCCCCCAATCGATGCAGCATTGAATTGCAGATTCTCTGCCTAAACTTTGACTATTTGAAATGCGCTGCACAGAGTGCCAAAGCGTCTGGAGTTTTAAGCCGTGCAGCCAGGCAACAACAGCAACAACAACAACAGCAACACAAACAACATGAACAACTGCTAAATCCGTATGTCAGGCACAAAAGTATTCAAAAAGAAGTGCAGCTGAAAAAGTTCACATTTCAAGATGCCATTTTCTTGACTTTTGCAACTTGGCTTTCAGTTTGCACGGCCGTTGCCGCAAATGTGTGCAACACCGCAGCCACCACCAACGCCACCAGCACCACCATCAACACCACTAGCAGCACAACATTATGTGTGTCTGTATGTGTGTGTGTGTGTGTGTGTGGGCGTGGCTGCGCAAATGAATACCCTGCTGGCGCAGAAGCAGCTTGTCGCATTTTTTCGCGAGTCTTAAGATGTCTGCCAAAAAAAAAAAAGCAAAAAAATAAAGAGAAGCAGATGAAAGCAATTAAACATAAGTACGTGCATAATCTTTAAAAATGAGAGAGACTGAAAAGAAGCTTTTGGATGTATTTTTTTTTATTTTTTTAAGTAATTATCTGTTATATGACAGCAATGAAGCGACGTGAGATTGTCTGGCGAAAAGACTTTATTGAAAACTTCAGAGCTCTGACAACAAGCAGCTATTAAAGCCTGACTATAAAAGAAGTTGATTAACCGCCTAGTGTTTATTCAAAATTAGATTGAATAACGAGCTTTGAAAGCGTATGCAAATTTTCAGATAGCTTTAATGCAGAGCTTTTAAGAAAATATGAATATTTGAGATGTTCTTATTATTATTATAATTATAAGTTTATTGAGTAGCTTAAGCATAAGAGCAAAGTTCATTAAAAAAAACTTACTCACTTAAGAGCTTCGAAAGCTCATTATATGTAGCTGTAAAAGTTATTCAACTTTTCAAAAATCACATGACAGTTTATATGCCAAAAGTCATCACTAAAAGAAAAATTCGGAAACTCTAAAAGTTCACTGAAAGCCCATGACAGCTTCACATTAATCACATTTGAAGCTTTTCAGGCGAAGCAATAGGCTTTGCTTCACAAAGTGTTTAAAGGACTTCACATTGTATATGAGCTTATACTTCGCTGATAGAACAGCTTTTGCGATGCTGGGTATCTTGAAGTCTGTCACAAGTTGCCAGACTGATTTTCTGCCAGCTTGGCGCCAGCTGCGAAGACAACAACGCCGCCGAGCTGACTGGCAACGGCCGGAGTTAAACAACTTACTTAGGCAATGTGCTGCTGACGGGTCAGACAGTCAGACAGACAGACAGAGAGAGGGAGAGGGAGAGAGAATGAGAAACGGGTTAGAGTCACTCGACTGGCAGTCAGGAAATTGTTGCATTTGGGCTTTTGTATGTTGTGCAAAAGTCAGCAGAAATCTACTTGACTTGACTTTTGCTTGCCACAAGAAAAAAAAAAACAAGGCAAAAAAAAAAAAAACCAAGCAAAAATAAGCAGTGCAAAAAAGCAACAAAAATTGAGGCCAAAATGTAACGAGACGTTAGACGTTCCGCCACAACAGCAACAACCAAAGCAACCTAGACGAAGAGGAGCTCCCATTCCGCTGCTCTGGGCACCAGCACGTATTTGTTTTAATAAAAGTTTTGCGCAAAAACTTAATGAAATGTTGCCAGCCTGTAAGAGCAACGAAAAAGGAAGCTGGGCATGTAGACATGCTCTGGATGTGTTGCTGTGTCCTGCCGTTCCTGCTGCTGCCCCTGCTGCTGCTGCCTCTGTTGCTGTTCCTTTGCATATTTAGCCACAGCTCGAGACAAGCCAAAAGTTATGTTGCTTATGCATAAAAGGAAGTTGTTTTATATAACGCTTGAGATGGCTAAAAGAATGTCTTTCAATTAAAATAATTCTCTATGTGAATGAGTGTGTGTGTGTATGTGTGTGTGTTCTCTTGTTATACAGATATTAGTGCTCATTTGTAGCGTGTTTAACAGATTTAATGCAACACTAATGAATAGATCCAATTGCCACTTGGCCAGCTTCAGTTTTTGGTTTCGACTCTGGCATTGGCTTTGGCTTTGGTTTTGGCTTTGGCTTTGGCTTTGGCAATTTGTGGCCAGCAACCAGAGGCAGCCTGTTAATTGGAAAGTTTCTATGCAATTATAAAACTTTTTTCATTATTTTGTGGCATTTTTCAGTTGCTGCTGCTGCTTCTGCTGCTTCTGCTGCATCCGTTGATATTTTGTATCTCTGTGCTGGCAATTTTTGGGCACAGGCAAATGTTTCTCGCCACAGGTAGCTGTAGCTCGAGCTGAGAGACAACTGTAACCGAGACGGACCCAACTCGTGTGTGACCAAAGTTAAAATGGAAATGAGAATGGAAATGGAAATGCATAGCTAGAAATAACACCAACAGCAGGAGCAGCAGGAGGAGCAGCAGCAGCAGCAGAAAATGACAATGTCAGTGCCAGAAATAACTTCAGGAGCGGAGCGAGGTGCGGCACACACACACACACACACACACACACATGTCATATGAGTATTTTTGTTGTGCTTGTTGGCAACGCAAAATTAATTTCATTTTGTGCAGTGCAACAAAAGGCAAGTGACAATTGCAAACTGCAAAAGCGTTTAACATGAATTTCATTAAATGCGTCGACCAATTGCCAGCAGCAACAATTAAAGCAGTGGCAGCAGCAACAGCAGCAACAGCAGGAGTAACAGCAGCAGCAGCAACAGCAGCAACAGCAGCAGGAGTAGTAGGAGTAGCAACAGCAGCAACAACATTAAAGAGAGATATTCGTTAACTCCCACACGCCTACTCACCCACTCTACCTCTCTCAGTCTCTTCTTCTCTGTTGCTGTCTCTAGGCGAACGAAAAGCCAAATGAATAGCTAAGAGGTCCCACTTGGCCATTTAGGTGCACAATTGATGTGGTTTGATTTTGTTATGGTCATGGCAACTACATAAACACAAATGCCAAGCATCGACGTCAACGCTGCTGCTGCTGCTGCTGCTGGCGCAATAACAACACTAAAAGCAATTCCCCAGTTGGCTGCTACAGGCTCAGCGCCAGCCCCAATGAAACGAATGAATAAATGAAGGCGAGGCACTAACACACACACACACACACACACACACACACACACACACACACACACACACACATACTCTGAGGCGCAGCTGTGGCAGCATGTGCACATAATAGCTGCTAAGCAACTGTCCGCTGTCTGGGTGCTTGGTCTTCTTCCTTCCGTCTGTCTGTCTGTCTGTCTGTCTGCCTGCCCGGCTGCCTGGCTTTTTGAACGTTTGAGTGCTTTGCCAATACCTGTCCCCAGTTGGCGGACAATTGTGTTTGGCATGTGCCTTGATTTAAATGATACTGAAATTGATTTGATTTAAGCGCAAATTATAATATTCCTGCCTTCAGTGCCCCATTCAGCGGAACTTGTTTGGCCTGTCCGGCCGGACACTTGTGGCAAGTGCTCAAGTGCCATAGAAGAGCGAGCGCAACTTTCAAATGGCAACGGAAGTCCGACGTAGCCCAGGCTAACATATATATACATACATCTATATATATGTGTGTTTGTATATGCAATGAAAGAAAATTGAGATCAATTTCGAACGGAAGCCTTTTTATTTGATGGCCTTCGCTGGCAGCTCGTGCCAGCTTCTGTATTTATTTGCACTTTGGCAAATATAATAAATAACTTTTTTTCCCTCGTTCGCTCAGCTACTTTTCGTATTTGGACAGCGCTTTAAACTTTGCCTCAACTGCCAATTCGATGGTAGTTCAAAATCAATAGAGAGAAAAAGTGTTGCCTACTTTTTGGGGCTGGCTGCAGAGCAGGAGGAGCAGGAGGAAACGTAGCTAAACCACAATCAATTCAATTTGCGGCAAATGTCATGTCACAGCCACAATCTCATATGTCTGTAATTATAATTTATAAACATTTAATGCCGCCTTTGTGCCGAATCAATCGAATGTATGTATGTATGTGTACATACACGTTTTTATGTGTAACTTGTCAGGGCTCATCTATTGATAGATAATCTTTTTTGTGCAGCGGCCATGGCAAGCCATTAATTATGTGAAGCGTCAGACACACACTGGCACGACACACATAGCTCAATCTTAGCCCCAACTACATACATACACACACACACACACGCACGCTGTGGGTGCTTCGGACATTTTTTCTTCTTTTTTTTTTTTTTGACACCGCATTTTCATTAAATGGATTTCAATTATATAACCAAGGGAGCTGGGTAAAAATATATTACATTAAAATTTATGAAAGCGGTTAAAACGACAGCAGCTCGTACAGTAGCTACACGCTACACACAATACATGCATAAATATGAAAAATGTTGTAGCGAAAACAAGAAAAACTGAATTCATTAAAAGTAAAAATTCAGCAAGAGAGGAAAATCACTTGGCAAACAGGCCAAAAGCAGCAACAGCAGCAGCAGCGAAAACCCTTTGATATTTAATGCCATCACCCCCTCCTCCACGCCCTCCCTCCCCCGCCCCTTCTTAACCTCTCGTTGGCCCCTGTCGCAGTTTATTTGGCAACTTAATCGCCCAACTGGCCGCCATTTCATTGAAATTTTTGGCTGTTCACGACGCGACGCGACGCGACGTTTTATTAAATTTCAGCACAGCAGTTGCTTTCATTGTTGTACACGCCAGGGGCGGCCGAGGCGGCTGAGGCGGGGGTTTTGTTTTTTATACTTTGCCCTATTTTAATGCTGCCAGGGGCGATAATAATAATGCCAGAAATACGTCAAATATTAAGCGACCTTTGGCTTATGCAACGGATAGGCAACCAAATGGATTTAAGCAAATCCCTGCGTAATTAAATATATATACACTTGTATATATCGTATTCAGAAACACGCATTTCTATTGTTGTATTTGAGGTAAATTTTAAATTCAATAGGATTATAATTAGCGCAAGTTTAAGCGGTTTTTAAACATCATTTTTCATTCTTTCTTTTTGTTTTTGTTCTGTTTTGTTAGCTATAAAATGTTTATTTAACATTTAAAAAGTATTCGCCAGCGGCCACGTTTATGGGCCGTTAAAAAAGGTCAACGCCGGCGCCGAGCTGTGCAAACAGACCAAACAAAGTGCCCCAAGTTTATTTAAAGCAAGCGAGAGTGTTTTTTCGATGGGGACTAGGCGACTGGCGCACACCCTGAACCGGAGGAGAGCCTGTGCAAATTAGAAGTCTCAAGCATGCCGAGTTCTCCTTACCAGGAATCTATATGTGTGTAAACATTCTGCTATTGCTTGTTGCTCATGCATTGAATTGAATTGCTGCATAAACATGATACCCGCTCTTACCCATTCGCAATGTGGTCAGGGTATAGAAACTCATTTTTAACAGGCGACGTGACCCTTGGGTCTAAGCCCCCATCAAGCCCGGAAATGCGAGACGCAGAGCGCCGCCTGAGCAACTCAACAATGCTCAATTAAATTAATGAACATTTTGAGAGACGCTCACATAAAAATGGCATAATTAATGGATGCGCTTGCAATATGTCTATATGTATATGTGTATATATGTAGATATGTACGACTATAGTTCATGCTCAACTTTTGTGCTGATGCACGATGCTGTTGCATGCAAAGCAATTTGCGTGACAAAACTTGCAAATAGCTGGTGTAAATTGCCCAGCCACGCCCTCGGCTGGCGCAGGGCGTGTGCTATGTGCTATGCTGACTGTTTAACTGAAAATTATTTTAATTTTTCACACAAGCGAAAAGCGGAAATTCCAATTAAAACGCATCAGCGAACTGGAAATCGTCGAAAACCAGCCAACGTCTATCTATCTGGCCGTCTCGCTGTCCCACTGTCCCGTTAGCCGCTTGCCGTCCATCAGGCTGACAGAATTGGCAACAGAATCATAAAGCGAGGCACCAAAAACGCATCCGCATCAGACAAGAGCCGATAGCCATAGAGATAACGATGCCTCAACTATATGTGTGTATGTGTATATGGGGAGAGAGAGAGAGAGAGAGAGAGAGAGAGAGAGAGAGAGAGAGAGAAGCTGAGTAAGAGGGAGATATTTTGTGACTGATTTTTCATTTATTTGTGCAAATTAAGAGTAAAAAAAAATTAAAGCCGAAAGAGATGCGAAATGTCGGCACAGACAACGTAAAATAAATAAACTGTGAAATAAACTGAGCCCCACGCAGCCCACCCACCCAAAGGGAAATAAAATGTACAATAATGTGCATATGTAAATAACGTTGTCAATGTAATTGGATACGATGCACACACACACACACACACACACACGCACATATATAGCGGGTACACCATAGCCAGTATTTACCGTAAACATAAACGTCTGCGCTTGGGCATGAGCGGCCGAGTGACTCAGCTCCAGCATATTTCTGATCAATTCGATAGCCAGTAGGAAAATGACATTACAATTTCTTATTATGCAGCTGTCATATGCGATTTCATTTGCATCTGGCACAAACGCACAGATTTCAATTATATGCCATTTAAATTGAATTATTGGAATACGTTATCAAAAGCCGGTGCTGACCTTATCTTTCAATGTATTTATTCATATAAATGCCACTCACGCATCGCATGCGTAATTAATAAACCAGACGAGAGACTTTGATTTCAAACTAATAAGAATGAAGGCAGCAAAGAAACAAAAAACAAGTGGAGAGAGGTTTACTAGAGAAAGACGATGAGCTGAATACCCTTTTATATAAAGCTGAGATATGGATTGATAGAAAAAATATATAAACATAAAATATATAAAGAAAAAAATATATATATATAAATATATATATATATAAATATATTAAAAAAAAATATATAAATTTAAAAAATATATATATTATAGAAAACTAGATAACTAAGCCTGGAAAGCATAAAAAAATATATCAGATTTTTATAATCAAATTTTCATGATCTATACTGATAGATAATAAAATTTTTAAGTTTTATTAGAACAACATTCAAATCGCTGAAAGATTTTGCATATGTTAAGTCATTAACTTTAAACTAATTCATAAATCGATTATTATTATTTTCGAATTCATCAAATCTGAGATTTGCAATTGTTATCGTGCATAAATATCTGGCACGAAATCAAATTTCAACCTTCATTCAGAATATCGAGTTAATTTCTGTCTATTCTGCTTCGAATTGCTGATGACTGGCAACAGCTGCAGCATCTTTTTGATTCGCCTTGATGCAATTATGAGTGCTGTGCACGTGCCACATGGGGCACGGCAGTCGTGCAGCACAACAAAACTAAGCAAGCACTGGAATAATAACTGCAATTATGATATGTATAGCAAAATGTGAATGTGAATGGGATTGTGATTGTGATTGTGATTGTGAATGTGATCCAAGTGCAATCGAGTGAAGCTCAATGGCTAGCGAAATTTATATTTTGCTGATTTAAGCAAAGACAAATGTAATTCAATTACAGCCAGCTGCAGCACGCAGAGAGATAGCCAGGGCTTAGAGCTGGGTGTTAAATGTCTGTGTGTGTCCGTGTGCAGAGGGACTACCCCTATTCAATCCGATTGCACACAGCGAAACGTGTTTTAAATTGCCAATTATTTGTTGTCTTTGCAGTGAATGAAGCTCGCATCAAATACGAAAAACAATAACTGCAATAATAATACAATTTCAAGCGAATAAACAAACAAATTTTATTTTCCAACGAAACGAACCAAAAAAAAAAAAAAAAAATAAATAAAATAGAAGAAAAATTTGATTAAAATGTTGAATCATATGGCAATCAGAGCAGCTTTGATAAACCAATATCAATTGCAAATTTATGTAGATTTTCTCTGATGAAATTTATATAAAATGAAACGCAAAAAACGTTTGATTTATGCTTAAAATAACAAAGTTGCCTTCATCTGTCTGTTATTTATCAGTTTATAATAATATTATGTGTTCCATGGATGCTTCTCATGTGCCGAGAGCAGCGAGATTACGCAAATATATAGATATTTGTATACTCTATAGTCATTTTAATGTGAAATGCAGTGAGAGTGAGAGAGAGAGGCTCGTGTAGATTATTGGAGAAGATTTATAGACAATCAAAAATATATACAAAATTTTATATATTTTTTCTCATTATATATATAGAAGTGAATTTGAAGATATCACATGGCTTATATCATGTTTAATAGAAGACATCATCGTATTTTGTACAACATATAGTTCATATGATAGATGATATATGTATATCATTTAATATATTTATATATTATATCACATTATATATTTAGATATACTATGTATACTAAATAATATATCTTAAATATGTACATCATATCATACCTTAACTTATCACATCATATAATGTCATACCATATAACACATATCATATCATACAATATTATATTATCATCATATTTAAAATAATTTTCCAGACTAAAAGTTTCCTATTAACTAAAATACCTCCACTCTATTTTACATTCCCTATATCTATCATAGTGCTTCACTCTTCCACGACCTATAAGCCTGCCATTAGAGCATTTCATTTTCGCCTTAACATACACAGCTTTTCTCTTGTTTCACTGTCTCTCTCTCTCTCTCTTTATGTTTCACTCGTTTTTCCTAAAATAAACATTGATTTTTGTGCCTCTCAAAATGTTTAATCAGTTTTGTGTTGTGCTCCCATAAAAAACTAATCTACAATGGCCTCAAAATAAAAGCCATAAATTTGAGCCGAATACCGAAAACCGAAAAAAGCGAACTGAATCGGTTGCTGCATAAAAAATGGCTGCACACATGAATCCCTTGGCCCGCCTGTCCGGCTGCATTTGATGGCCGGCGGATATGCTACAGATTTGTATGCAAAGAGCGGAAAATTTAGAATGGGCTGGAATCAAAAAGCAAAGAAAAAACCTAGGGCAGTTAGCTAAGGCAGGTGAAGCAGGTGGGCGTAAGCTGCTGCCGTGCTTTGTTTAGTAATTGCTTTAGTAGAGCGAGAGAGGGGGAGAGGGAGAGAGAGAGAGAGAGATAAACTGCTAACTGCAATCAAAATGAAAAACCAAATGCAGGCGGATACACTACAAAAAAATTAATGATTATTTGTTTACCAATTGGCAAGTATTATGATTTAGTGAGTTGTTGTTGTTGTTGCTTTGACCGCTGTCATACGTGTTAGTATTGATTCTATTTGCCAATGGCATTATATTTGATTTCTAATTAAAACACATTGTGCAGCTGGCAAATGCAATATGATTATTTTTTTTTATTTAGCTTTTTTTTATTGCAGCACTTGCATTTAATTAAATGCAAATAACAAATGTGCAAAAATCACATAAATTCTAGTGCAAGGTGCGAGGCACCAATTTATATTAAATAAATGAATGCCCAGCCAGTTATACAACTGTTTGCCATTTGGGAGTGTAGGTGTGTGTGTGTGTGTGAATGTGGGTGGGTGTTATGTACGGGTGGTGCAGGTTCGCGGCCATCGTGACCATTATTTATGAACGCAATCATTCATATGATATTTTGCGGTTGCGCTTGCATTTATCAAAAAATGTTTTATAACACTTGCTTAACAAAGCTTTTGGCAGTTCCATGTGTGTGTGTGTGAAAGTTTAAAGCCCTTGAAAGCAGTTGCAAAAGTTGCATTAAAAATGGATTAAAAAGCTTTTAATATTTTTGAGTCTTATCTGAAATATAATTGATATATGAATAATTTAGTGAATTCTAGAAAAATTAAATATATTTTTAGTTTAAATTTAAAAATAAAAATTGATAAAAATGCCACAAAGTTAGAGATTCTTCCACAGCACTCTCCGCTCGTCATATATCGAATTCAATATCAACTTTAATTGATATAGTAGAAGCAACACTTGATAGAAAGCAATTAAAGAGCGCTTCAGCTCTACTCTTAGTTTTCCACAGTTTTCCATTAAATTTTCAGTGATTAATGTTTTATTTTGCATTCAATTTTTATGATCGTTTTGACAGCTGTTTAAGCTGTCAGCTTTTAAGTGCGTTTCAGGCGCGTTGCCCGAAAAAGAAAGAAAAGCCCCAAACATCAACAGCAAACTCATTAAAATCATAAAATGCATTTATGACAGTCCTGTTTGCGCACAGGCAATAAGCATATATGGCTGCATGTGTGTGTGTATTGTGTGGGTATTGTGTGGGTATTGTGTGGGTATTGTGTATGCTTGGGCGTTGCTTAAAAGTGTCAAAATCCAAACCAAAGGCGCAGACAAAGTTGGCAGGCTGTGCGCTCGAGTTGCTGCGTGTATCCTTGCTGCAGCCTCACAGCCAGGCGAAGCGTGTCCTGCGGCCGCCGCTTTCGTGTTGTTACACAATTATGCATGCAACAGCTCAAGTTTTGCTGCCACTACTGCCACTGCTGCCTTCTGTAGTTGTTGTTGTTGTTGTTGTTGTAATTATACGAGCTGCCAACAACAGTTGCCTGACTATGGCAAAACACGATTAATCTTGGCAATACAGCTGTGCCTATGTGCGAAAGTTTTAGACATTGGCAAGCAGATTCCAATATGTATATGTATATGTGTGTATATATGTATGTGCACACATATACTCGTATTTATTCTGAGACTGGCACTTCAATCACGCTCATTCGTTATGCATTTGACAAATTGAAAATGCGCACAAAGTAAGTGCGAAGCAACCACCAAAAGAAGCAGCAGCAGGAGCAGCAGGAGCAAAATGAGTACGAAAAGGACGTGCTGTTTGCTTGCCAAACAAGCGCCATCAGCGCATCCTTAAACACATAATTTCCAGTTGCCAATTTCGTGGTACAGTCACTCCATGTCTCAGCACTATCTTTATACCTACTGAATCCCACTCTACCTCTCTCTCTCTCTCTCTCTCTCTCTCTCTCTATCAGTCTCTTACTCTGTCTCTGTGGTCTGCAGCGTCTTTTCATCGTCTTCTCACTTATTATTGCTTACACATTTTGCTGGCTGACCACGTTCTCAGCGCAGCGAGCGCTGGCTCTACCATTTATCATGCACTCGACAATTTTTCACTGCATAACTCAGGGCGCCACGTACGGCCAGAGGGGAGTGGCATGCTGCCACACAGCCACACACCAGCCTTGGCTTGGCTGCATCTTTCTCTTCTCCTCTTCTGCTCTAGTTTATTAAAGCATAGAATAGAGCTGGACTTTATCCGCAATCAGTGGCGCCTGGACAGTGTCACACACATACACACAAACACAAACACAAACACACACACATGGCCACTGTTTCGATAGCTTTTGATTAATGCAAGAACAAGCGAGCGAGAGAGAGAGAGAGAGAGAGTGAGAGATAGAGAGTTCACCAGATAGTACTTCCAATTTCGATTGCTAGTTTGAACCTCTAACTGACCCTAGTAGCGCATAGTTGACTTTCATTTAGCCGAGGCAACGAAGCAACGCAGCAACGAGGCAATGGCTAGAACGCTGATGCCATCTGACGTTGACTCGCAAATCAAACGGAATCGAAACGTGCGGGTCCCGCATTTCCATTCAACTTCCAATTTTCAATGGCATTTTCCATTGCGATTTCCATTCCGATTACCATTTCGCATTCATTCTTCATCATTTGCTTAGCATGTCACTCAGCACATTTGGCATGCGCTCGTCTATTTAGCTGATTGTCTGCCAGGCAGCCAGCCAGGCAGGCAGTTGCTCCTGCTCGCTGCCAGCATCGCATGTCAAAGAAGGTCCTTGTGTGTGTGCGTGTGTGTGTGTGTGTGCTCAGCATTTTTGTTGACATATTCATTGGCAAATGCAATAATGTTAGATTTAAATGCCTGACAGCGCTTAGTGCGTCTACGTGGCCTCGATGCGACACGGCCGACCGTCCGTCCGTCCGCCCGTCACGGAAATTGAAAAACCTCGCCATGCTTAAAGTTAGTAGTTCGATTTCAGCTCTCCCCCTCTCGCTCTCTCTCTCTCTCTCTCTCTCTACCACTCTCTCTGTCGATTTTTCAACGTCGTGAGTTGACAAAAGTTGTGTAAATTATTTTGCCAGCGTGGCATCGAGTCGCCTTCAGCTTTTGACACACTTTGATGTCAGTTGCATGCAACCGAACTAATTTCCAAGCAGCCAATGCAAGCAACAGCCCCAGCCCAGCCGCTCCGACTCGCTGCTCAATTGATGAATGACAGGCGGCAGGAACTAGTCGAGTAATGCGGGCAAAGCGCTTCAGAATGCCTTAAGCTTAGTGGCGTTCGAGTGGCGCTGTAACTGCAGGAGTAGCATCATCATCATCGCCATCAACATCATTATCATCGTCTTCATCCTGTTTGTTACGAGTATTACGATTATTATGATTTTCAGTTTAATGAAAAGTGCAATTTGTGCCACGCCCCGCCACGCCCTTGCGCTGCTCAGCTCAGCTCGGCTGCTTAAGCCTCGCTTCACTTCAATTCAAAAGCAAATGTGCAACTCCCTCTGTACGCCTCTCCCTCTCTCTCTCGCTCTTTCGCTTTGCTGTGCTAAGACGTAGACAGCTGAGGCGAGCGCCCAGCTGCTCTGCTCACTGCAGCCACTTTACAATCTTATCGATTTTTGTTTGGCTTTTAGTGACCCGCCTCCAGTCGTTGGCTTTGCCTTTGCCTTTGCCTTTGACTTGGCTCTCCTTTGCCTTCTCCTTCTCCTTCTCCTACTCTTTCTTTATTTTTTTTCATCGCCCAGCTTTATGCATTTGGTGGCAGCCACTTTGATGACATTATTGAGTGGCCGTCCAAGCTCAACCCCAACGCCCCCAGCCCCTGCCCCTACCCCAGCCACAGCAGTGCTCTGGCCTTATCCGTGTGCTGCATAATGGAATTACGCTTTTAGCTGGTCTCGCTTTCTTGCCCAGCTCGCCCTCTCTCTTTCACTCTATCTCTCCTTCTCTCTCTCTCTCAACTCCATCAATTTCAAACAGCTTTTTACAACAAATTAAATCAATCGATCAAGCCGCCACGCTGACCGAACAAAAACTGTGTCAATCAATTAGTTTTGGTCCGCACACCCACACACACACACACACATGCACACTGTGAAAGGACCTCTCACACTCAACGCAATAATTTTAATGAAATACAAATATAAATGAAGCAACGGCCCAACAATGACAGCTCAAACGGCGCTCATCAATCGCCCGAAACTTTTATCAAATCAGCCGGTCGAAATTATTTCCGGCACTCGCCTGATTAGCTGCTGCCCCCGCTCATCAGCATTTCCCGGCACATTTCCCGGCACATTTTTGCGGCTGGCCACGTGCTCGCCATCTCAAGTAGTGCCAGCAAAATCTATTGAAAATGCAAAATAAATAAGCCTGGCTGGCCCAAGTAACTCGAAATGAACAACGAGCAGTTACCCTCTGGCAAGTGGCATATAGCTGAGCTATGCTTGCCAGTCGTGCATACCCGCCCGCTGCCGCGTCTCGGCATTGTAAAATACACAAGCAGCCGCAAAAAAAACGAGCGGAACCGTCTAAAACGAATGACAAATTTTAATGTCAATAGCCAAAGACGTGCGCTGGGCGTGGCCCGTAGAAAACTAGATGGAAGAGGCTGCCAGCTAAGGCTGATGATGCGGCTAAGGCTGAGGCTGAGGCTGAGGTCCTCGCCATTTGCTTTAGTATCTCTGCGCCGACTTTCATGTTCATTTTAATTTGTCTGAATGTCGTTGCAGGACGCACAAACGATTTGTTTTGGCTGGCATCGTCTATTGGTTTTTTCGGCAGCTCTCACTCTGTGTGTGTGTGTGTGTGTGTGTGGAGGGTTTATTTGTATTAATGAAATAGACATTTTGGGGTCATGCTAAAGTGATTTTTCAACGTCCTGTCCGGGACAGCAGCAGCCAGTCGAACCACCACGCGCGTTGCCTCCTCTTCTATCTTATGTCTCACGTTTCATGTTCCTTATCTGCACCATTTGCCATTTCGTCTATTTTGTTGCCTTGCTTCTTGTTGCTCTTTGTTTTGTATTTTGTTTGTCGCCGTGTTTATTTTGGCTTTGTCTTGGCTTTTGTCGCTTGTTTTCTGTTTTTCCTATTTTTGCTGCTGTTGCTCCTGCCAAACGAATCCTTTCCGTGCGGCAACAATGGCCAACTTTTTGTAGTGGATGCTGCCGCTGCAGCTTTCGTGGCCTTTCAGCGACACTCGCAGCAAAGTGAAACTAATGGCAGTTAGTTTTGTTAAGTCGATAAAACTGTCAGTGATATGGCAGATTGTGTGGCAGCTGGCGGGTCCTTTTTGCCGCAAGCAACTGCTACGGCGCTCCAGCACCACTCCGGCGCTTTTTGTCACCTACTGTGTGGGCGAAATGGATTTGCAGGCGTTCCACATTCCACGGCTGCTTTTTCTTTTTATTTTGAGTTGGGTTAAAAAAGTTAAATGAAGTTGCCACAGGCATTAAATTTCCGCCATTATCAGACAAGTCAGCCCAACCCAGCCCAAGAACCCGCCCGCCCTACAGCCAGCTCGAATGCAAATGAAGCTGGCTGCAAAAGTGTTGCATTTGTCGTTGCATGCCACCAAGGCGGCGTGGGCGTGGCTGCTGGGCATACTTGGGCCAAAAGTGAGTGACATTTTATGTACATTTTCTTGGCTTCGCTGCCAGCCAAACTGCAGCCGTGTTTTATGCACATTCGCACATTTTTGATAGGCCAGAGAAGGAGTGTGTGTGTGTGTGGGTATGTGTGCTAATGGGCGCCAGAAATAATGTTGACTTATTTCGCTGCACTTTTTCTCTACAAATGACTTGCCATCTCTTCATCAACATCAGCAGCAGCGCAGGAGCAGCAGGAGCAGGAGCAGCAGCAGGAGCTTTCAGCTTATTACTTTGTGTGCAGCACACACAGGCGACGTTTAGCTGAAGCGCATTCATTGTGTACATTGTACAATGGCTCGACTAGTCCATATTTCAGCAAGGTAGCTGAATTAATTATCACATATCACAGCTGGCTCACGTATCCTAAATCAAAGCATTTAACGCCCCTAATCCGCTTAATGCAAAGGGTTCTCTACACCACAAACACAGAGAAAGAGAGAGAGAGAAAGAGAGAGAGAGGAAGAGAGTGAGAGAGAGAGAGAGAGAGAAACTCACTCACAACAGCTTGTTTGGGTTAGCTGTGCAAGTGCACTTGGTGAAGAGACGGCGTGAAGAGGCAAAGGGCTGAAAGGCTGAGTGTGCAGCGTATTTAGCAAATTAAAATGAAAATCCTTGGCCCAGGCGACCGCAGCACAAAAAAAGAAAGAAAGAAATAAACACCTAGCGTCACAAAAAGTGGTAGAGTGAGAGAGAGAGACAGGTAGGGGGGGAGAATGGGAATGAGCGACAGAGATGAGGGACAGCTCGCTTTAAGTCCTCGGCGCGGATAACGAACAAGTGGAACGTGGAGCGTGGAGCGTGGCTTGGGCAGGTCGCTGTGATTGGCAGCAGCCATCAAGCAAGTTAATTGCCCACAATTTAGAGAAGAGAACGCTGTGAAGTGGACACCACCCAGACCCCACACGCACACACACACACATAGACTCCACTTCCGTTGCGCTAGCAAAGCTCATCAATCGAATTGAAGTCGGTCGCACCATAGTGTCCCCTTGACGCTGCCAGTCGCCAGCTAAATCTCGACCATTTGTGACGCTATTAGGCAGGAGACGGGTCAGTCGGCCTGCCTGCCCGGACTCTTCTCGCTCTCTCTCTCTCTCTCTCTCTCTCTCTCTCTCTCTCTCTCTCTCTCCCTCTATTTGTATATGGCCATGTTTGAGGCCATTATCGTGTATGGTGCGTTATTAACTTTTGCTGCCTGTCAACATTGAAAATTATATGCTAGCCAACCACAAAACGAACCCCACACACACACACACACACATAACCATTGTGTGTATGTGTGTGTGCTATTTTTCATGCTTTGCTTGCCTCTCGCATTCATTACGTGAGTTGCGTTGGCGACGAGCACAAGGATTCACATCCTTATGCCCAACCACTTGCCATTAGCGCAGCAGGAGAAGCACATTTAATTTTGTTGTTGCTGCTGCTCCTGCTCCTGCTGCTGCTGCTGCTCTCTTCTCTAAACCTCCTGCTTTTGTGGCATATAAATCAAGTATTTTTTACAAATTGTTGTCATCATGTTGACATTTGCGACATCTTTATCGGCATCGAAATTCGGTCCAGGCCCATGCAAAGTAGACCCTGGCACTCTTGTTAATGTAATTGGTGTGCGAACGAGTGAGGTGATATACAGAAGGAGAGCGACGACAGCGAGCTTAAGTTCGATTCCCAATTGGAAAAGATCAACCATAACTAGAGCTAAGTGGATGCGAATCAAATCTATTGCAAAGTGAACTAAACTCTGATTGCCGGTCAGCAAATCCCTCGACGTCGCGACGCTAACTTTTACAAGAAACTCAAGACTTCCGGGCGGTGTTAGGGACTGTGACGGTGCTTTCAGCTCTTCCTGCTGCCAGGCGCAAATTAAAAGCTGAGCACGAAACAAAAGAGAAACAGGGAAAAGCGAAGAGCAAGGAAAAACAATAACAATATCAGCATGAAACTAAAGCCAAAAAAGGAAACCGGCGAGCTGTAAATGAAAAATTACATTTTATTTTTATTTATGTATTTGCATTTGCCATAAAACTCAACGCAACATCATCAGCGACGGCGCTGAGTAGAAGAAACAACATCATGAACGTCGACGTTGCCCAAATGACTTCCGTTTCCGTTTAAGATGCAGCCACGCACACACACACACACACACAAATATATGTATATATGTATGTAGATGGGGCATCAGCATGCAGTGCGCGTCATTTGTTTGGCTGGCTTGTTGTTGGCTGCTTGTTGTTGCCCATTACCATCTGCGTCTACACATTTGCTGTCCATTTTGACAGCGAAAAATTGCATCGAGTATAATGTAAATCGTGTCATTTGTCAAGGCCAGCTGTTTCCCAGCTGCCGACAGCAGCAACAACAGCAAGAACTGCAAAAAATAATAAAAACAAGCACAGCCTAATGACAATCGGCATGTCTTGACAATCATACGAAAGTGTGTGTCATGCACTGAGAGAAATATGTGAAGGTGTTGATGCCAGGCTCTAGATGAAACTTAAGCAGAAGACTTTTAAAGCTCAGTGTATGAAAATTTGAATAGGGTATTAGTAAGATTTTTGTATCAATTTGATATAAATATGGTTTGCTCTGGGAAAACATATATTCAAATGAAATTTTATTTTTCAATTTTTGAATTAAAACCCAAGTTAACTTAAATAAATATAAGTAAGTTTTAAATCAAATATACTAAATAATTCAATGATAAATCATATAAAGCTGTAATAATTTTGCTCAATAATAATGTATATAATAAGTTGCTTAACAACATATTTGTTTTACAAACTCCTTCAATATTTTCTTTGCTTAAAATATAACTAAAAAATGTATTGAATAATATATCAAGTTTATTAGTTTTAATTACGAAACTAAAATACATTTGCTCCTTTAACAAATTCACCTTTCTTTTCGTTCAGTGTATTAGCATAGCTAGAGATAAATGCCTAAGCACATCGCTCATAAGCCCATGCACTCGAGTAGATTTAATGAGTCTTTTCGCAAAAGTAATTTGAAAATTTTCGGGGCACTTCGTCTGTGACTAAGTCGGAGCCCGGCGCGTGAATAATTCAATAAACTAACTTTCATGAAGATTAATTAAATATTTCTGTCTAATTTGACGCAATTTATGCAATGCGTCGGCCAGGAGCCGCAGCGCCTTACGCACAGCACAGAAAAATGAACAAACTTTGAGCGTTAGCTATCTGCAACGCCAAAGTGTCTGTGTGTGTGCGTATGTGTGTGTGTGTGTGTATGTGTGTGCTGCTAAAACTTTTATTAATTACAAAAGATACACATAAATATTAGTAGCGCAGCAGTTGGGTAGCCAAAGTAGCTGCCACCGCACTCGTTTATTTGCGAGAAAGCCACTCGACGAGTTACTAACTTAGTTTCTTATGTTTCCGCTTGCTTTTTCCAGTGTCCGGATAAAGTTGACGAGCTCTAGAGACCACAAACAACAACAAACAGCAAATGGAGCGGGAGGAGATGGGAGCTGGCCCTGGAGCTGGAGCTGGGTATTAATACCAGCGGAGCTACAATATTCCCTCTATATATGTATGTATGTATATGCTCTACGGCTTACAGCTTACGCTCTAAGGTAAGTGGGGCGGAGTGGGCAGCAGTGACGGGAAATAATGCAAGTTAATGCGCTTGTGTACACGGACATAATGTATAATTAATTTGGCTCGACATGCACATTTGCCAGCGGCCACCTGTTGAGCTCCGGCTCTCACCTGCCGCGCCCCGCCCCCAGTTCAACCAGCCAACCCATTGAAAAGTGGCATAACGAGCACTCAGGCAACGGCTTAAAAGTGCTCACAAATTGCTACATGGCAATGTCTGTGTTACAGTCGAGAGATGTGCATGTGTGTGTGTGTGTGTGTGTGTGTTGCTGGGCTGCTGCTTTCATCAACACTTCCGCTGCAGCAGCAGCAGCAGCAGCAGCTGTTGAAAAAGAGCTGCAAACTGAAACTGCAATTGAAGCGCTTTTCACTGCAGACAGCAGACCTACCTGGACACAAAGAACAAAAAACAGGTTAAGGTGCACTAATTGGCCATGCTCAGCGGGCAGATGCCCTGTAATTAGCTGCAAGCTATCATTAGAAATGAATTGTATATATACCCTTTAATTAACTGCAAACTATCATTATAAATACATTGTTTGTACAGTATATATACTCCATATAATATACAAAATATTCATATATATATTTCTGTATTGTCAGTTTAATTGAAATTAAGTTTTAAAATCGATTTATATCGGTTTAATGCCAATTTAATGATTCATTTAAAATATATATTAATATATATAATTCATCCCTCTAAATTCTACGTTTTCTGAGTCAAGGCACAAAAGAGAATCTTTTCTCGATATTCTTCGAGAGTTAAGAAACAAAAGGAAATATATATATATATACTGAACACGTGTATTTCTCATTTACATGGAAATTTTGTTGAGCTGGAATTATGATAATAATAATTCGTAATAATAATTTATAAAATATATATAACTATAGTAAAATACGGTTAAAGCGACTCCGCTTATAGCATCCGTACGGTTGTTGCGTCGACAATTCTGGTCCCCAGACAAGCTTCTATGGCGTCCCCCTCAACCCAACCCCTTTTTACAGCTTCAGAACTACTTAAAGTATGAAGTCCGAATTGGTTCAATGTCTATATCACTTATATACTTTATGTACTCCAACATTCTGCTCTCTGGTCCGTTACATACATTTGCATTCGGACATGAATACCCGTTTTAGTCATTTTCAATGGGCTCAGAAATGAAGCAAGTAGAAGAGCAAGGCTTTTTAATGAGTCAAGTGGCCAACACGTCGTACTCACTCGCCGTACCCGAGTGTGTGTGTGTGTGTGTGCACATACGTTGTGTATGTGTCGACGTGTGTAATGACGCGCATTCGGTACGCTTTTATGCCAGCGTATTCGTACGAAATAAACCGTTTGCTTTTGAAGTTCGTTTCTGGGCGTCATGCCAACGTTTTTTCAGTTGCCAGTTTGCATTTGCTTTTATAATTGCATGCCGCTCTTAATGAGCCAAGCGCCATGCAATTTGTACAGCACCCACACGCACACATACACACACACACACAGAAAGAGAAAGACGCACACAGAGAGAATGAGTGAGTGAACGACTCACTATGGCGCAAATCAGCCTTTCAAACAACTTTTGCCGCCACTTGAAGTTGAAGTTGAGGTTGGGGTTTTTGAGGTTGGTTAGTTTAGCCCCGTTTGCTGAAACAGCTGCCAAAAAGCGTTGCTGGAAAAGTTAAGCTATGGCCAAATGGATTTGCTCGTAAGCGAAAATAAAACCACGCAACGAAACGAAATGAGTAAATTGCGGTTTCAAGTTCTCGCAACTGTACAGCGCCACACACAGTCGTGCCTCGTGCCACATCCGCAAGCACCACACAGCCTTGTTCGCCATCCCTCTCCCACCCATAGCTACGACTGTTGCCCAGGCAATGCGTTACTCTTTACCAATTTTTTGCAATTTACCCCCAAAAACCACTTTGGTTGTTAAAATTTTTAACACATGCTGCATACTTTTAGGGGTAAAGCGGTTGCTGTTGCTGTTGCTGTTGCTGCTGCCGTTTCTGCTTGGATACGTGGCTTAAACATTTGATTGACTTTTGCGCACGGACACAATAACAGCGCGCGAAAATCATTTTTGCTTTTAATGCCAGTGCCAACAGAAATGGCTGCCACACACAGACACACATAGGCAGCAGCAATTTTGCAATTGCTTTAAAGCGCTTTGTATAAAATATTGCGCATACGCCCCGCTGTGCACACACCCACACTCACTGAGTGGAAAATGGAGAGGCGAGGGACGGCCAGAGCCCTCGACACAAAACGTATAAATGTATAATTGAAAACAAATTTTACTGCATGTAATTGAGAGTGTTTGTGTGTGTGCGTGTGTGTGTGTGTGTGTGTGTGTGTGTGTGGGCCTGTCTTGATATCGATAACAAACGCCACAAATTGAATTTAAATCATATTACATACACATACGACTACAGCCAAGGCATTTGGCCTGCTTGTTTGTCGTTGCTTGACTAAGGGCTGAGACTGTGGACTGGGAGGGGACTAGGCGGGGACTGGGACAGGGGCTGGGGCTGGTCTTGCCTTGGCTTGGCTCGTTTGTTCGCTGTGCCATGTTCGCTTGTTTTATTTATGGAGCCAGTAACAGCAACGACAAACAACAACAACAATAATAATAACAACAGCCCCAGACGGCAAAACAGTAGCAACAACAACTACAACAACAACAACAAATTGAGCAACGCCTTCGCTTCTGCTCTATATGGCAGAAAGGGGCTGGGTCACATGCATTTGCCAATGAGGCTAGCTACGAATTGAATTATAGAGGAGATTTTTAAATATGCACAGACATATGCATTTTAAAATATTAATTTAATTAAAAATTTAATTTTTGTAAAATTTATAGATTAATTGCTGTGGAATCCATCGATTGACTGATAGAAATAAAAATACATATAATTGATTTAATTAATTCATATTCATTTATATATATTACTAAGCAGTTTTCAAATTTTAATAAATTTCTTTATTTTTCATATTTTTAATAGAGTTAATATAACAAGAGATTTTAATTAAAATTAATGTTAACTTTAAATTTCTAAGAATTTTACTAGTATTTTTTTTTTTTACATATAATTTTTAATAAAGTGATTTGTATTGAGCAAAAAATATTAATTCAACTCAAAATCAGATTAAATATAAATATATTTTCACTGGCTACCAAATAAATAGCTTAAATTTCGCAATTTAATATCTTTTTATATTTCCAACTTACGAATTTATATTCAAAACGAAGTCCTTGCCACTACAAAAGCAGTTCTCGGCAAACACTCAATGCTAATACTTGGTCAATTTTTCATCTCCGTCTTCTGCGAATTCGTTTCCTCGAGCAGAGCATTCAACTAGTCTTCATGGGAATTGAGTGCCATTCGCCGTTGCTTGAGTTGAGTTGCCTTGTTTTGAGATTTCCGTTTTATGCATTCACTGCACACGTTTGCCAGAGACAAGCGAGCCAATCTGTTGGCAGCCTGGCTGGCCGTGCGCCCCCCACACCCCCCTGCCGCAGTGGCGTGGCGTGGCTTCGCCTGCCACCCAGCTCTTAATTGTCTGTGCCGTGCTGTGTGGCATGCAATAAATTTATGCATTGCATTTGAATTTCGGTACTATTTGGAGGCAGCAATGCATTCCATGGCACTTGCCCAGGTCAGAGGCCTATCGGTAGCTGCTACCGCCCCGCTGGCTATTAAAGTCATAAATCAATGTTTGATTAGCAGTCAAAATATGCTTTGTGCCATATGAGAATATTTTTTAAAATTGCATTCAACATTTTGAAAACGGGCATATTGGATTTGTGTGTTTGGATGATTTGAAATTAGAAATAAATAAATTTCAAACAATTTAAGGTACTATGCAATTGAGTTCTGTCTCTAAAACTTGTTTTAAGCGCATTAAACTATAAATCCGAGTTAATTAACAAAGATTTCAGAATGCCTTTAACAAATAAAAAAATATATACACGTAAAAACATTTTATTAACAATGCGTTGAAATTGGCTTTGGGCCTGAGAAATTAATATGAAAAATGTTCAGTGAAAGCAAATAAAAATATTTTCATACGTTATCTGCAATCAATATATTTTTTCGCAGAAAAATTATATCATAAATCTTCTTTTATTAAAAGCTGCAGCTGCAGGGCAGTCAACAAAATCTTGATAAGAGCCAGACGCATTCAATGAAAGCCTAACGATGTTTTCCTCCTTTCTTGGTTTTGTTGTTTAATTTAAAGCATTTAAAGTCCGCAATTTACGCACCTATTCATATTCATTTAAATGCCTCAACTCAAAAATAAATATTAGGCTCGAATTGCCACTTTTGCATAATTTAAAGTGTAGAGTAGAGAGGAATGTGATTTTTGTTGAGCATTATGTAACGCCAAGTAGATGTAGGCTTAGAGAAAAGAAAAGAGAATGGCTAGGGGAAAAAAAGGAAACGAAATTCAAGATGAGAAAGAAAGCAGAGAAATGAAAATAAAAGAAAAGAAAGAAAATATGGCAATGAAAATATGTAACTAGAACAAGAGAAGGAATAGAATAAGAGATAAGAGTATGACAGAGAAGACGATGTGCAAAAGGGAGAGCACGGCAGAGAATAGAATAAACGAATATATGAGTAGGGCAGAGAAGAAGAGGTGGAGTGCAGATTAGAGATGGGATCACAAGAAGACTAAAGACCAGCGAAAATGGAAAAGAAGAGACACCCTTCGAACTACCTATATCCATATCCTATATACCTATATCCTTGTTTATGTTCTGCTCCGTTCTATACTATTCATTTCCTTATGTCAGCGACTCTGTTGTTTTCATTTCATTTTCAATATATAAATTATTATATAAATATAGAATATATACTTATAGTACTTTATCATCTATATCATATATACTTCTACTTATCCTCTTTTAAGCACTGCTTATTCAAATATCTCAAAGAGCATTAAAACTTCGTCCTAGTCTTTCCTACTACTTTTAGTTACATATTTGCCCCTGAAGACATTTTGTTAAATATGCAAAAAGATATATTTGTTTTTACGCACACAATACGCACACAGGCAAACACAGACAAACACACAGACATTTGGAAAGTTCGCATTTATGGGCACTCAATAAATGAAATTCAAGTTATGCTGAACTCTGTCTCAAAATGAAATTGACAGGCCCCGAAAATCCATTTGGTGTATAAATAAGCATTGCAAAACTTATGACTAAAGCCGATTCGGAGGCAGCCTGGCAAAAGACCTTTCCGGCAATTGCAACTGTGTGCGTGTGTGTCTGTGAGTATCCTGCTCTATGTTCTGGCAGCCGCTACGTGTTGGACGCAACTGGAACGTGAACGTGTCGAACGTGCGTGCACGGCCAGCACACAGACTTGAAGGTCTTAGTCTCGGACTTGCATTTGATATTGACGTTAAAAATGCTACTGCTGCAGAGCTGCAAAAATGGTACGACAAATAAGAAGATTGTAACGGCAATCGTAAGCAATGAAGCGAGTTATT
The DNA here is from genome assembly GCF_054131065.1 of Drosophila arizonae. Classification (NCBI taxonomy): domain Eukaryota; kingdom Metazoa; phylum Arthropoda; class Insecta; order Diptera; family Drosophilidae; genus Drosophila; species Drosophila arizonae. Next base: position 6,913,075 of record NC_142924.1, on the reverse strand, counting down.
TCTCACATAGAGCACGCCGAGAAAGGCGGGTGCATGAGGGCGTGCCACACCTACTACATCATGTCTGGAGCATTGTTGCTGCTGCTGCTGCTGCTGCTCCTGCTGCTCCTGCTGCTGTTGCTGCTCCTGCTGCTGCTGTTGTACGCGCAGCACGATTTTGCAAATAAATACAAATAACTTTGATTTTCCAACAGTTGCCCCAGTGGGAGCTGCGAGGCAAGGCAGCCAACAAACTGCAAACCAACACACACACATACACATATATACATATACACCTACACGTACATACGTACAGGAGGCGGCCTGTGACGTTCAACAGAAGAAGCATTCAAATTAAACTTTATTTTCCTGCCTGACATTTTCCGTTGCATACCTTAGGGCGTCACTGGCTGAAATTGCAGATTGCAGGCTTGATCACATTGAGGCTTGCAAATGAACACGATTCTGGGCGAAAAGTGGTGGCGTGGTGGGGAGGGAAGGTGGGGAGGGGGGGCTGGCCTGTATATATAGGCAAACCAGACAAACACACGAACGTGCTGTGCATGCAATAAAGCAGCTTTTTTGTGGGATTTCTTGCTCTGATAGCAGCAACTAACGTCACACAATATGCTACAACAATTTGAGCATGGCCAACAACAAAACAACAACAGCAACAACAATTGGACTGAGTCAATACCAAGGACCAATGCACAATACAGTTTACACTTGTACACTATGTCGCCCTCAAGGATTTAAAGACAACAACAGCAACAACAACAAGTGCAAATAGCAACAACTACAAATTGTATAAAATTTGCAGTTTTGAGCCGCAAAGGCAAGGTTTTAAGCAGAAATCCAAGAGAAACTATTCTATTCCTCCATTACAGGGTATGCCAGAGCAGGTGTTTACCACGGTTTGTTTGTAACGGGAAAATAATCCAGGCGCACAAAATCAAAGTATTAGCGAAAAGTTGAGCTGCTCGCACTTCCTGGCCAAACGACCGCACAGCCAAGCCAACTTTTCACGTGTGTGTGTGTGGGCGTGTGTGTGTGTATTCCTTTTATTCATGCCCAACTATTTGCACTAAAGTTGCCCGTCCTTAGCAGGGTTGTTTCTGGGGGAGTTCGAATTGTATTTTTATGAGCAACCGGGGAGAGAAAATATCGACTGTGGGCGGCATGAATTAAGTTGCGCCACTTAATGATGTTGCTTAGCAAATTGAAGCAACTAAACGCAAACATAATTGAAACAATTTTCTCATTATAATGATGATGATGATGAAGGCAAAACCAAAGGCAAAGGCAAAGGTAAGGGCAAAGGCAAGGGCGATAGCGAAGGCAACGGCACGGCAACGGTAAAGGCAAAGGCCATAAACGTAACCAGGTAGTAGCTACAGCAGTTGGGCGTTCAGCAGGTGCGCCTGACGCAAATTGTTTGGCTTTGTCTGAGACCCTGACAAGGCAGCGGGTAAACAATGCCGGCTGTTGCCACGCCCATGCCCTTGTCAAGCAAATATGCGTCGCTCTCTCTCTCTCTCTCTCTCTCTCTCTCTCTCCCACTCACTCGTCCTCTGTGTGAATAAGATGAAGTGCTCGGGCCACGGACCGCACCGGCGGAAGTCAGCGCAAAAGTTAAGCGCGCGCGCGTTTCTTTGCGAATATTGCAAATAAAATGCACGAAATGAAAAAGTCAGAGAGCGAAGCTTAGCAAATTCTAGCTGCAGCCCACTAAGGTGAGCTGGGCGTGGTCCTACAGAACACACAGGAAGCGCACTCAGGCTGGCTGGCTGGCTGGCAGGCAGGTTACGTAGGCGGCGCGGAAGTTGTAACAAGTTAATGGCAGTTTTCAACAAGCAGCCGACAACTGTCAGCCTCTCAAGTGCGCCAGGTGCAGCAGCAGCAGCAGCAGCAGCAGCAGCAGCAGCAGCGCCAACAGCAACGACAACAAAAACAACTTCATTTTGCTACCGCCTAAAGTGTATTGAAGTTGACACTCAAGTAGCTGGCCAAGTAGCTGTTAACGTGGCCTAATAAAGTTGCTCTCTCAGATTAAATTTACCAAGCAGCGACACTACACGCGGCGTATGCGTGATGTCTATGGGAAACCCAACGGCTGCTGCTGCTGCTGCTGCCTTTTTTTTCTTTCTTTAAGCAGGAGAAGGAGGAGGAGGAGGAGGAGGACGCTACGCCTTTTGTCTTGGCAAACAGACAACGCCAGCGATAATGTCAAGAACAACAAAGGCTTCTTTTGTATATACATATATCTCTATATATTCGTCTATATATATTGTTATTGTATTTATGCTGTGGGCTCCCATTAGCAGCTCAATTTACACAGTCAAGTCGACACTTTGGCTAGCTTTTTGCGTGGCAATACACAATATTTGGCATTTGCTTTTGGCTTATAGCAAAACTCACACTCGCGCACTCTCAGTCTCTCCCTCCCTCTCTTTCGCTCTCACTAGCATATATATCCGTTGCTAAAAGCTGACCGAGTTCAAGTGGTTCGCCTAATGGACCAACAACTGCAATTCGATATGCTCCCAGCTGAATTCGAGAGATGGGGAGCACTACACGCTCCACATTGACTTCCTTTGGACACGCTTCATACATTTGTCCGAGCAAAAGCAAAACAAAACACAAAAGGCAAAACACACCACAAGAAAGAAAGAAAAAAATAACCCGAATCAGAATTGCTTTCGACGATGTCTGATTATACGATATATATCGCCGGATATAGCGCGCAAATGAGAAACAAGTTTGCGTTTTGCAAATTAATAACCACAGCCTGAGTACAGTCAATATCCTTTGTAGTTATTGCTGCCAGCTCCAGGGAGAGATGCCCAGACACAACATCAATGAGTGCGTGTGCATGGCTGTGTGTGTGTGTGCTTGTGTGTGTGCGTTAGACTAATGCCAGCAGGTTGACGTACGTGCTGCGGCATTTTTATTAGGCTCGAGCCTTTTTTACGAGCAGCCGCCTTTCAATGTTGTTTCTGGAAAACGAGCAACTCGCTCTTTATGATCTGGCCTCCCCCTCCTCCTCCTCTTGCGACTGCCGGCGCAAAGTTTGCTTTCATTGGCCATAAAAATAACAGCGCAAGTTACATTTTTAATACTCTTTAAGAGAAGCGAAAGGGGTGCACAGGTTTATGGACTTGAAACGAATGCAAATGCAAATGTGTCTGTATGTGTATGTGTGTGTGTTACTCTGTCTGTTTAACATTGATAAAGAATTTAATTATAAGTTTTATAAATTGAATGAACAGCCGATGGGAATTGTTTATTGTGTTTATTCTATGAAAATCAAAGTACATATTAATGTCTGCATAATGGAAATTTTGATAGCCCAGACAGGATATGTGCTTTTATACATGACTCTGCGCCTGAAGTGTGATCTATGCACAGGGCTATAAATTGGATTAGAAAAAGATATTTGTCTGGTATTTTGGTTTTATATATTTTTAAATAAGTATTAAGTATTTTTTTAAATAAATTTTATATCAATTTTCTTCATAATTATTTCTTTAGCTGAAGTACTATGGTTTTATGTCTCTTTAAGTAATTAAAGTATTTTTAAAATTCCTTTTATTAATTTTCTTATTATTAATATTAATGTTACTTTTATTATATATAATAATTAATAATTTCTTTGTCTGAAGCTTAGTAATAATATTTATAAATAAATATTTCTCTATCGACTTTAAATCCCATTGCTCTTGTTTTAGTAATTAAATAAATCAACCTCTTTTCAACTCTTCAGCTCAATCAACTCAAGCTCCCACACTCTCACACACACACACCCACACACTCGCCGATAGAGAGCTTAAACTAATGCCATGTCACATGTGATTTCTTTACCTAACCCATTTTAAAATCTAAAAAAAAAAAAAAAAAAAAACAATGAAAAAAAAAAATACGCTGTCTTGCTGTTTCTTTCATTTGAAAATAAACATCGACCCGCGTTCCATTCACATTCTGCACATGCTGTCAGCGAGGATTACCTTTTGTTTTATTTAATTAGTCTGGAATTCAAACAGGACTCTCGCCAAACTCCATTCGCACACACACACACGCACGCACGTATTATTGTTATTAGTGTGTAGAGGCGTTTTATTGGCCGCTCCGTGACTGAAAAATGTCGCTCAATTAAAATGGAAACACTTAAAATTCAACACTTAATTCCGTGCGTAAAATTAATGCCGAGCACCTAATTAAATTATGTTAATTACTTTTGCAAGTCTATTAACAAACGGGGCCCACACAGAGAGTAAGTGTTGGCGCCGTTCTCCGTGGAGCGCCTCGATATTCCCTAGACGAAACTTTCGTTGCCGCTGCCGCTGCTGTTGTTGTTGTTGTTGGGTTTTTGGTTTTGGCTTTGAATTCGGCTTGAAATGGCAAACATCAAATAACTTTCAATCAATTCCAATTAGCCAACGTCCATAAAAGCAGCTCCAAAACAGATCCGCAAAATGCACATAAGAATGTCAGGACAATTTAATTTAAAATTTAATGGCAACCCAGACCGAAGCCAGGATACAGCAATAGCACGAAACCGAAGTTTGATGTTCTTATCAAAAGGCAACCCTTGCTGCGCCCGGGAGTGGTGGCAGGAAGGGACTCGAAACGAGTCCAAGGAGCGCTGCTGAACAACTAAGGATATATTGTAATAACAGTAGCCTGACACGCAACGGACAACGACACGGGCCATGGACACACGCACATCAACAGGCACAGCGAGAGATAGGGAGAGGGAGAGAGTGGCGCGAGGAGCATCATCAAGTCGTGCTTGGCTGGAATGCAGTTTTACTGTTACCAACAATGGGCAACGTTTCGCAGCCACAATAAAAGACACAAGACACAGGCCACAGGACAGACAACGCAAGCGAAATAAAAACCGCAGACACGCCAACGCCAACGCCAACGCCAGCGCCAAGTCCTGCCAGGATACAAGTGTCCATTCAGAAGCACCCACACCAGCAGCACCTCTCCCTTGTTGTGGCAAGGACATATGCGCTGGCAAGTTCATTTTGCACTTGCAGTGCAAAAATTTAATCAAGAAGTGCAGCGCGAGAGCCCAGAGCGAGAGATAGAAAGAGAAAGAGAGAGAACGAGAGGGAGAAATACCCTAACCACCATTCAAAACCACCTAACCACAAAGCCACCAACCACCCACCCACTATCGCAATCAACCAAGCACCACCATTCCCCACTCCCCCACACCCGCCAAAACCCCTAAAGTTGTCTTGGCCAGCCCCTTGCGTGTAATGCGAGATTCGTTCAACATTTACAATGATTTTGTGATTCTTCCGACACTTTATGGCCAGCCAAGCTGACAGGCAGCGCCGCGAGCTCCCGCCTGACCCCTGGCCCCTGACCCGCGACCCTCAAGGATCTCCTACACACCAATACGCGCAGCTAAGTTGTGTTTTCTGTATTTTTTTTTTTTTTTTTTTTTTTTATGCGATCCAAGCATAATGGAGTGAAAGACTTTAAGCAAGCAGCTGAATGGAAAAGGAGCCGGGACGAACCTCAATGCTGTATTAAGTTCCAGCATAAAGGGGTTTTTCTTCTGATTTTGCTTTCTTTTTCCTCCTTCTCCTTTTTTTTGGGAATTGTTACAGCTGACGCCATGTGATATCATGGACTAACAAATCGAGCAGCTGGCCAGGTCTCCCAGTGGCTAAAAGCTTTCAAGTGTCTATATACAAACATATATTTGGTTAATTCGATTTTTAGCTATGATTGTCCAAACGCAATTCTTGTTGATTTTTAAATACTCAAGGGTTGCATCTGGGCATCGCGGCTCGAAATGAGAATCCAACACAAAACCAAAATATATTAATAATAATATCCAACAACAAACAGAGAAACACCTCACCCCCTATAGAGGCTATAGCCAATTAAGTATGCCAGCTAATTATAAATTATTTCAATTTAGCTTATTAAATTTTGCTAATTAACATTTATTGTGCAATCCTCAAGTTGATTTAAATGGAGAGAAGTGTATTAATTGAATGCCTGACAACTTGTTATACATTTTTAAATAGATTCTCATCAAAGCAGCAGCAGCAGCAACATAATTTATGAATTTATAAGAAGAGTCTGAGAGGGGTGGAAATGTATATATAGAGAAGTGGGTGAAGGCTTTAAACTGTTTAATACTCTATTATATAAGTATTTTTTAAGCAAGTCAGAGACTGACAATGTTTGAGAAATACAAAGTGAATTTATGGTAAATAGGGAATAAAATATTTGTATAATTAATAAGATAATTCCACAATTTTAAGACTAACTACTTGGCAAGATGATTGGATCAATCAGCTCGAATGATAATTGAGATTAAAAAAAAAAAAGTTATTTATAATATTAAATGTATATACCTAATGAAATCATTTGTCTCCTCTATCAGTCTGTTACATAAGTTACATAACAAAAATATGATGCCCGCTTTAAATGCTTTTTAACAGAGTATCAAAATTCATTGCCTAGACAACAAACATATTTCAGCCAGCTTCGACTTTTTATACTTTACTCCAAGTTATAAAAATAAATTTATGATATATGTATACAGAGAAGAAAAAAAAATAAATATGAATTTGCTGACAGAAATTAAAGAATGTGCAGAAAACAAATGTAAAATATTATCTGGAATAATATGAATAAAAAAAAATAAAAATAAATAAAATAAAATAAGAATAAGAAAATTAAATGTTAATTTAAGCTTAGTTGTAAGCAAGGAATTTTGAATTTATTTAATGTGTACTAAATCAATGTCAAATATATTATTAAAGTAATATAATATATAATTTAGAGTAATATTGTTGCAAATTAGGTTTGCATATGAATAAAAACCATGCTCGTCAATAAGAGCAGAGCTCGATGTCTGCAAATACGTGAACTTTATTCACACTCTGAAAAAAACCAAAAACTCAGAGAGCAGCCGATGGCATAGGCTCTTCGACAAGTTCGTTCCCGATCGTCTAGCATGTCGATTGCCTTCGTGAATTGAGAGTGTGCATGTCTAAGTGAGTGTAAAGACTCTGTGCATTGCCTTCGTCAGCTATTTGCTCACTCGAAACGAATCCATCGTATCTCTCCCTATATAGTCTTCGTGAAAAAGAGCATCACACGAATAGTTCAACTCAAAGAAAAGAACCGAAAGCACTTGCACATATCGCAAGGAAATATGTTTTCTTTGATGAACTTTTCGAACAGATCTTAAATTATAAATCAGTTAAGAGTTATTTGCGAGCTAGTAGTAAAAATTAAATAGGTAAAATTAGATAGGTAATCAAAATGCATGAACCCAATCAAAGAGCATCTATATTATAGCATAATAGAAATGCATCACTTAAAATAAACTAATTAAAACTATATTTATCTAGCCATATATCCAACATAAAAAAACAACAAAAGTACTCACATAACAATTTTTGTACACGAAAACTCGCTGAAAGATTCAATAAATAATTTTAAATTTTCAATTTCAAATCAACTAATTTTCACTTTTCACTTGTGTTGAGAGCTGCAACGAGTAAAAAACAAAACGAAAGACAATAATTAATATTGCACTGAATAGTGAAGTCAGGTGCATAATTGAGTGGAAAACAGGTGCTAATTAGCAAGTGGTAAGTAATATCTATTATAGAGCAAAAGTTCGGGTTCGTGAGTTGGGGCGGGGCAACTTCAATTCTGTTGTGTTATGCCCTGAGGGATTGCGCAGAGCTCTTGAAGTAACAAACTTTTAGTTTGGCTTTTAAGAAGCGAGGAACAAAAACAAATGTTTACAATATTTCACATGTATTTAGTTTAGCGTAACTTAAAGAATGGCCAAAGTTAAATGTATTATTTGATTATGCGAGTTTATGTAGAAAAACAACAACAGCAGCAAATGGCAAACTTTTTGCATAGAAAAGCTATTTGGCAGCAAATATTTGCCCGAGCATATATATATGTATGTGTATGTGTATGTATGTGTATGTAGGTATTTATTTGCGAACCACTTTTGCCAAATTATGACTGCCCCGCAAAGCCACCTTGCAGCGTGTGTGTGTGTGTGTGGTTGTCTGAGTGTGTGTGTTTTTATTTTCTCACAAACTATAGCAGTAAGTTGCCATGACAGCCATGCCACATTATACAACAAGTGCTCGAAATAATAAAGTTAACAGCACTTTAATAGTTAGCTCGAAACGCCTCCCAGGCCCCGTGGCAAGTGGCAGACGCCCACAAAAGATTGGACTTGGGATACGAATCGAAATGCTGCCAGAGAGAGAGAGAGAGGGGGAGGGAGACAAAGAGAGGGACAGCAGAGACAGAGAAACAGGCAACGGCAACGGCAACATGTTGCCCGGCAACGGACATAAATGAGAGGGGCTTATCCTATCGAGCAGCAAAACTTGAGCAATAAAATTGCTTTTATACTTGCCTGTACGAGTCTCTCTCTCTCTCTCTCTCTCTTCCTCTCTCAAATATGCCTGGCATGCTCAATGGCAAAGCCAACCAGCAACAGCAGCAACAGCGTCTAGAGTCAGATAAATTTCTCCACTTTGATTTTGCGCTTAATAAAAGTCAAATTTAAATTCGGCTGACTACGCACAGCCTCTCACTCCGGTTCTCCTCGGAGGCAGCATGTGTGGAGCTACTGCCGATGCTGCTCTAACAATGGTCGAAGCAGCAGGAGCAATTTTTATTGCTAGCCGATGACACGACTTCGTAGCTAGCAACACAGCTTTGGAATGTAATAAACCGGGTACGGACTTTTATGGCGTATACATAAAAGGAAATCAGAGAAGATGTAAGCAGCCAGCTACTCTAGCTACTCCAGCTACTCTAGCTACTCGAGCTATTCCGGCTGCCAAGTCAAAGAGTGGCCGCTGCACTCAAACAGGATTGGGGCGGGGCGTTCAAGTTAATGAGCCCTCTAGTGGGGCTGATGGGGCGTATGCTTAACATCCGCAGCACCAACTGGCGCAAAAAGCAACCTCAAAGCGCTTATATAAATGCTGACGGGCATGGATGGAGATGGGGATGGGAATGTCGGATGGGCTGGATGGGGAACGAGCAGCGGGGCCGGATGCCCACTCGCCAAGAGCACCAAGCGGAAAGTTGTGCATAATTCAATTAACTAGAAACATGCAAATGAAAACTTTGCAGGCGACAAGGCCGCGGGCAGCAAAAGTGCAACCGAAATCCAAGGCGAACGGCAGTAGATGAAGAGCAAAGGGAGAGGGGGAAATGTGGCAAAGGGAGCTCAGTTCTGCTGTTGCTTTTAATGCTGCGTACAAATTGGACAACTCTCCAATGGAATTGCGTAAAAATATTTCTAATTATTTCAGAGGGCAGCGCAGAGCGCCTGGCAACGAGCTACTTGCTGCTCGCCCCGATCTCCGCCACTCCCCCGCTGCTCCTACTGTTGTTCGTCCTGCCGCTGCGCTGCGAGACTGCTTAGTCAACTATGCGTGTATATCAGAAATATGAAATGCAATAACGTAATGAGTAATTGCGCAAAAAGTAATAAAAGGACGCACGGCGCACAGTTACGCAAAAAGCAGCATGCAATCTGTTATGGATAACAAGGATACACGGCGCCGCCAGCAGCAATTATGGATGCGGTGGATGCGGGCGAAACAAAAGTTGTCAACGACAGGCAAACTGGCAACCAGCTAACCAGCAACTGGCAACGGCAACAGCAACTGGCAACAAAGGCCAGCCTGGGGGTCAGCGCGGGCGTACGTGCAACGTGGTCACAAAAGTAGCAACAACAACAACAACAACAGCAACAACAAACAACAAAAAAGTAAAGTTGAAGCTCAGCTCACGAGTTGCTGCCGCGTGACTCCGGCTGAGCGCCGCTGCGCTCTGCCGCAGCTAGTTGGCTTGGACAAGTCGGGCCAGTGGACACTGGGTTGGGTGGCTTCATCCGCCACCTCCTCGTTCCATTGCAGAGGACATTTGGTGATGTGTGTGCGCCGCGTGCCTTGCTACCAAAAACGATATTAATTTCCCAAAGGTGCCGTTCACAGCCAGCGAAAATCACGCAGCATCAGCAGCAGCGGCAGCAACAACAAAAACATTAAATAATAATAAAAATACGCACACACACACACTCAGAGAGAAATTAAAAACTTTCAATAGCAACAATTTTCATTTAAAAATTCAACGCCAGGCACTGGGACCGCGACAATGCGACCCCCAAAACGGTGGGCGGGCTTTGGGCGATGGGCGTGCACTGTTGCTGTTGCTGCTGCTGATGGCCATTGAAGCGGCAAACAAAAGTGACAAACAGATTTATTAAAACTGTAAATCCGCATTGTTCGAGTAGTTTGTCTAACAGCAAACAACAAAATGCAATAAAAACAATTTGAAACAATTTGTAGGCAACTGTCAGTTACCCTGCAATAGCATGTGAGCTACCAAGCATGCCCTTACTATTCAATTTAAACTGAATTGTGCTTTTTGGCACTTTTATCACTTAAAAAAAAAAAAAAATAAACAAATTTCCCTCGTATGTATATATTTTACAAGTGCGCGCACTTGTGGCTATAGCGCAGCCAACTTCATGCTGATCGCAACGCTGCCACATTATAATAAAAGTTGAGGTCGCCCTAATATTTATTTACATATTTGTGGCAGCCTTAATTGCATTTGCGTTGCTCGAACAATAAATAGTGAATTTCTGCTTCCTTTTCTCTTATTCACTATTTATGACATCATTTTTATTTAATTTTTAAATACGAGTTTAAGCAATTTAATTATTTTTTTGCTTGCACAACTCTTGCGGCAACGCAGCCATTTCTTAATTATATCGCTTGCTCGGTCTACTTGAAACATTAAATTCTTATTGGATTTCCTCCCAATTAGACTTGTTTTGTGTGTTTCATTTACGCGCATATAGCACCAACTCTCAATAGTCAACAGCAACAAAACTATTTTAAAAAATTGTAATATTTGTACTATTTTTTTTTTTTTGTTTTTTTAAGTAAAAAATAATCATGACTAATTAACTTTTCCCGCACAACCGTCTCTTCTTCTTCCAAGCACTCAACTTCAAACCGATCGCAGCGTTGCCAGACCTAGAAAAGCTAAGGTATTCTTAATTTCGTTCGATGGCAGATTTAATTAATTTCATTGCATATTTATGCGACAATAAATGCATTGTGTTGGCGAAATTCAATAAACCTTGATGTGCATACGCTTCACGAGGTATGCTCCAAAAGTTGTTAGCCGCTTTAGGGGGCGTGCAGCAATTAAAACTATTTTGGGTAAAACAATATCGAAGCTGTTGCTATCGCTATCGTAGTTGCAGTTGTTGTTGGCAAAGCTGCTGCTGCATGTTGATGGCTGCCAACATTTCATTAGAGCGCCAACGGGGTTTTGTGCCCCGAGGTCAAACCACAGCATGCAACGGCAGCTGGGGCTGGCGGGCGGATAGGCGGACAGGCAGACAGAGCGGCAGGGAAGACAAGGCAAAAGCTGATTACTTGCTGCATTGGCTGACAGGACATGCCAGGCGGAAGGCCAGGACTTGGACTTGGGCGCTGTTTCGCGCTTGATTCGCTGGCATGGCTGCCATTTGCCGTTTGTTGTTTATTTTGCGAGCGTTGTGAAATTGCAAAGCATGTCCTTTCGCCAGTAGGAGGGATACACTCAGTCAGACACACACACACACACACAGAGATACGGCTATGCAATAAGGACGAGGTTAGCAGCACAGCAACAGCTGTTGGCAGCAGGAGCTTTCAAGAAAATACTAGCACTTTAATATTATGCCATTGCTGCTGCTGTTGGTCATAATAAATGCAAATTTATTGCCTTAACCGAACGAAAATCAGTGAAGGAAACATTCTTAACATGGCTTCGCCTTGGGACACAGCTCCTGCATGCCAAAGCCCGCGGACGGTGGCTCAGTTAACAAGCTAGTCAGACCGGATCTTGGCTCAGAGGCGAAACGATCTCGGCGCGGTCCTGCTGGCGGCATTATGCCAGATTTCAATTCGGAGAGCAGTTTCTCTGTCTCCGGCACATCCAGATCCTCGTAGAGATCATCGTTGACAGCTATTACGGGCCCATTGACGCAGGCGCCCATGCAGTAGGTGGCAGTTAAGGTGAACTGCATGTCCTTCGATGTCTCGCCATCCTTCAATTTCAATACGTTCTCACAGGTGCGCCATATCTCGTCGCAGCCACGCAGCCGACAGGGCGTGGTCATGCACACCTTCAGCCTGAACATGCCAATGGGACGCAGATTGAACATGGTATAGAAATTGGCCACCTCCCACACCACAAACGGCTCCAGCTTGAGCATCTCGGCCACGGCCTGGATCGCTGTGATGGGCAGCCAACCATGCTGCCGCTGCGCCAGGTCGAGCAGGGGCAGCAAAGCTCCGCGCCGTTCCGGCTCCGGATAGGTGGATATCAAAAACTCAGCCCGCTTCTTGTTCTCCTCGTCGAACTCGAACTTGAGCTTCTCATACATGTTGCACGCGTCCAGCTTAAAACGCGACTCCGAGGTGCTCAAAGCGCGGATTGGCGGCGCCTGCAGCACCAGGCGCGGCAGCTGATACAAGCGCAACAAATTGGCAAACATCTTGGACTCGTTAAGAATGTTTGTATGTATGTCTATAATTCTCTTTATATATGTGTATATGTATGTATGTATGTGTGCTTGCTTGATATTTGATGGGAGAGCAGAAGGAAAGGCAACCGACTGCTCGACACGAGCTGCAGCGCTTGCCTAGCCTCTAGTTTAGTATTTCAATTTGATATTGAAATTGTCAGCGTTGCGTTGAGTTATGTTCATATTATGTGTATGTGTGTGTGTGTGTGTGTGCGTGTGTGTGTGAGGTTGCAATCAAATTAGCAATAGAGTATGTGAGTGGCATGCACTGTCATGGCAACAATCGTCATTTGATGCGTCTGACGGCAATAACTAACTCAAACAATATGTCAATCAGTGCCCGATCGGGTGCCCCAACGTGCTGAAAATTGCTCAAATTGTTCAAATTGCATGCCACGCCTAATTGGCAATATACAGGGCGAAAGAGAAAGGGAGAGCAAGCGAGCGCCAAACAAGTGATGGAGCCACACAGAAGCCACAGCATCTGCTTTTGAGCAATAAAGACAGAGAGAGAGGCGGAGAGAGGGAGGCGGACAGGGAGAGGGCACTGTAGAGCAGTCAATCACTTTGATGGGCCGCCATTGTTATCAACACCTGTCCGTGCTCCAACACCTGAACCATTTGCCACATTCCTGCATTTTTACAGCTATTAAGAGGCGACGCTGACTATGACTCTGCCGCTGCCAGTGCCTTCCTCTCTCTCTCTCTTTCTCTCCCTCTCTGTCTCACTCCCCCTCTCTTAACAATATCTCGTAAAATGTGTAATTCAGCAAAGTGTCTAATAAAAGTTTGCCATAAGCGATAATCGATAATGGCTGCTCAAAATGCCATTGATTACAGATCACATGGTCTCGCAGCGCTATTAACCGAAAACAATTGAAAACATCCCACGCATAGAGCCCAAAAGAATCAGGTCTGACAATTAACTTCGGACAAGTGTTTAGATTCGATTTCGGTTATTATTGGAAATGGAATTATAGAGGTTAACCGCTGAGTAAATATATATGATATGATATGTATATGAAATATATATATATATACTTTTTTTTTTTTTTTTCTTTGCTTTTGTTAAGTAGAATAAAATTTATGGTTTATGACGAAACAGAACGATTTTATGAGATTTTTATTGGCTAGCTTCATTACACACGAGGTTAGTTCAATAAGTTTTGTGAGCTTTGGTAGCATATAATAATATAATAGTAATACTTTTGCCAACAAATTTGGCAAATTTCTAATATCTGAATTATGATAGTTAACAATATATTAAAAAAATGAAAATAAAATATTAAATGTACTAGGCAATTTTTATAAATTTTAAATATTGAAAAAAAAAATATAATAAACAATTTTAAATATATATATATATTTTTTTTAAATACATTTATTTATTTTTAACATTGATTCGCTCAAATTAAATTCTTAACACATTAACACTTAAAAATATTTATAAAATTTTATTGATATTGTTTAACTCAAATTCAATTGTATAAAATTATAACATCAAATATTTTAATAAAGCATTTTCGTCACAATTTATAATTAGGCTCAAATTCCTTGTAATACCTAATTGAAGAACTCTAAGCGCGATTTGTTCACACCTGAAGCACCTTTTATTCGAAATAAAGCACATAAATACCTCAGGCTTCTGGCTCGACGTATATATTTAACGAGCTCTCAGACATTTTACGTTATGTGTTATAAATTTTACTTGACAAAAAAAAAAAAAAAAAAAAAAAAAAAAAAGAAAAATGTGTATAATGTGCGCATGTGACGGATTTTCTTTGAAGTTGTTTTTTTTTTCTATAAAGAAATTGAAATTTACGACTCAAATAACATTAGAATATATTTGAAATAATCAAGAGAAGCAGCCGGAGCTCGTTGAAATATTGTTTAAATAGCTTTTAAGAAATTGACAGCGACAATTAAACATTTTAATTCTTGGCATATTTATAGCACTCGACTACTAATCTCTTGATTTATTGAGCGGCTGGATAAGAACTTTTGCATGCTCGAACTCAAACAGAGCTGAAAACTAAAACCTTTTATGCTTATGTATGTGTGTGTGGCCAAGGGTTGGGCAATGGGCTGGGGGTGGGTATGGGGGCGTGAGGGCGTGGGGAGTCGAGTTACTCGAACTAATCTGAAAATTCTGCTGACCTCGTCGGCAGCCAACTGCAACTTCAATTGCCCGCTAAGCACTTTCCAAAGACTTTTTTGCATGGCGCCCTCGGAGCGAACAAAATTCGCTTTCGCTTTGCGTCCAAAATGTTGTAAGTTCTTGTTCTTGCTGCTGCTGCTGCTGTTGTTGTTGTTGTTGCTGTTGCTGTTGCAAACAAGTTAGACAGCAACTTCGTGTGCTCAAAACATAATTAAGTGCTACACAAGTTGTTAAATGCACCAAGTACGTAAATTTGTCATAACAGAAGCCGTTGATGATGTACTAAGCGGCAATAAATTTTACTTTTATAGGAGAACTGCGAGGCAGAAGAAAACTGAAAACGAAAACAAGAAAACTGAAAACGAGGCGAAAAGTAAGAATTATATATAAAGAACAAACTAGAAATCAAGAGCAAGTAAAATGAAATGAAATGAAATGTTTAACCAACAAGCTCAACAAGTAGCCAAAAGGCTGACTGATTGACTGACTGACTGACTGACTGGCGGGCTGACGGACTGACGAATGGACTCCACTGACTCAACAGGGCTAGCTGGGCGAACCGAGCTGTTAATGTGGCCAGTGGCCAAAGCGAAATGTCAGTTGAAGTTCGCAAGTCGAGCGCAAAAGTTGGAAATTAAATCAAACATAAAACTGAGTACAAGAAAATACTCGTTCGTGCCACGTCCTGGCGCCGCTGTTGGGTCGAAAAATGAAAGGACGACATGCCGAAAGTGTTGCACAACTTTCTTATATACTATTTGTTGATTTTACAAAGCAGCGATGGGGCACGCACCCAGCCAGAGATCGGCAGGCGTGATGGATTAGCAAAGTTTGAGTTTAACGGCAGACAGCAGCAGCAGCAGGAGCAGGAGCAGCAGCAGCAGCAGGAGCAGGCAGCAAAAGTCGCCCACAATGGCAGCGTTGGCCTGGCAGATACCCTGCATGTGTTTAATTTTGCAAAAATCTATGAAACTTTATACGAGCAACTGGTGCAGCCAACAATTCAGCAGGAGCAGGAGCAGCAGCAGCAGCAGGAGAAGGAGAAGCAGCAAGCTCCGTTGCGTCAGGGGCGTGGCCTGCGCCGGCCACAAACGCAGCTGTTGTGGATACCCGAGCGTCAGCCAATAGCCACGACTCCACAGCCCTTTCACGTGCTGCAGCAGCTGCAGCATGACTTGGAGGAGCAGCTCAAGCACAGCACCACAAAGAAGCCATTTAGTGTGCTGGAGCAGTTGACGCTGGAGCAGCTGAAGCTCTTGCAGCAGAAGCGGCCGAACAGCAGCTTTAGCATATTGCAGCAACTGCAATTGGAGCAGGAGAAGCAGCTCAACAAGACCAGCACAGTGGAGCCATTCAATGTGTTCGAGCAGCTGGATAAGGATCTGCAGGAGCAGGAGAAGCACGAGCAGCATGTGGAGCAGGCCAGCACCTTTGAGGTGGTGCAGCCAGCGACAGCTGAGCCGCTGGAGCAGCACAAGAGCGACGCCAAGGTGCCGGCGGAGTCATCCCGGGCCAAGGACAGTCAAAAGCGAAAACGCAAGCGAATTCGCCGTCGTCGCAAACGAATTCGCCGTCGCCGCAAGCGCAAGCGACGTCGTGGCAAAAAGAAGCGCAAGAAGAAACGCAAGAAGAGGAAGAAGAAGAAGAATAAAAAGGAGAAGAAGAAGAAGAAGAAGAGACGTCGACAGCAGAAACCCGAATACGAACACCCGCCGCTGGGACAGCCGGCTCACCTCGTCTATGCCAATCCCACTAAGCAGCCGTACCACTCGCACCACCACGGTCCCTCGTGGGATCCACATGGCCAGCAGCCACAGCCGCCAGTGGCAGCAACCACAATTCTGCAGGTGGTGACCACCAAACGTCCATCGACCACTAAGGCGCCGTTTAGCAAAATCAAATATCTGCTGCGCCACAACACCCTGTTCAAGAGGAAGAAGAAGGAGTGGTTCAGCCATGTGGGACACGTTCTGTATCCGTTCATCAAGTTTGTTGCCTTCTTCACAGTCCTCAATCCCTTCACACTGGGCGTCTTCCTCTTCACTCTGATCTCACCTGTCGTCTTTGGCTTCTTGGGCTTCCTGCTGCTGAGTGTCCTGGTGAAGCCGTTCCTGCACCTCGTCTTTGGCGTCAAGGCCAGTGTGGATAGCATCGAGCGTCAACGCTATCTGGCCAACAAGCGCGCCGAGCAGCTCAAGCTCAATCTGCGTCCAGTCACCATCCACAAGCACTACTACCAGCAGAAGCCGCTGCACTCCACACCACCGCAACACTTTCCGCCGCTCGCGAACTGGAGACGCCAGGGCCCACCGCCCGAACTACGGCGCAATAATCCGCCACCGCCTGCCATGCGCCGCTATAATCCTTTGCTGCCCGCGGTACGCGCAGCGCTTGCTCGCGATGATCTTCATTTTTAGTCAATAGAACAGATTTGTAAATAATGCTTAATAAAAATTTAGCACAATTTCTGAAATTTCTCAGGAATGACATCTCTAGTTCGGGAATGATTTCAAGGTCCCTTAAATAAGATTATTGAGATTTTGCACATATCTTATTTATATATTTCAATCATTTCCTAGGAGGTGCTTATTGGTCATCAAACATTCAACAATTTGAAATTCCAAATCATACAGTCAATCACCCTATAGTATAGTATTTCTAACTTCCATTCAATCAATCCTAGTTCTCTATTTCGTCCATGTAAGCAGCTAAAGCATTTTCAGTCAAAATTATAATTTCTCACACCGATTGATAGCCGCCTCCTCCTAAATTGTAAACATGCTCGGGATCGTGCAACAGGTAAGGGATCTGCTGCGCGTCCACTACAATGCATTGGGTGTCAGCTGCCTGATCTGCGTGTCTCTGGTTGGCATTCTGGACTACAGTCACGGAGTCTATGGCTGCGATCTGTACTGTTGGCAGGAGCAGCTGGATCTAGTGGAGGATAAGCCCATGGCCCTCTTGCTGCTCATTGCCAGCTTCAAGCTGATAATCATCGTGATTTTGACACTGCTCAGCTATACACAGACTCGTCCTGCGCTGGAGCAGTCGATTGGGCAGCTGAAGCGTCGCTATCGCCGGTTCATTGTGATGCGTCTGCTGGCTGCCCATCATAAATTCCTCTACGGCGCCGGTGAGCTGCAGCACAGGCACTCGGAGCTGTTGCTGGCCATTCAGCTGTTTCGCTCCGATGCCCGAAAACTGTACGAACGCTCAGCGGAGCAGCTGCGTCAGAACGTGCGCCAGATGCTCCATGTGGAGGAGCAGCTGGAGCAGGAGCTACTGCAGAGGGGCTACGACAGGTACAAATGCGTCTCCCAGTTACGGGATGTGGATATATATCGGTTGGTGTTGGCGATGCCGTTTCCCAAAGCATAAACCAAGCAAGTCAATAAAGTGTGGTGCTCACTGGATACGGCAACAAAAGGCGTGCATGGGAGTGGGCGTGGCTGTGCTATGGAAGGGCGTCGCGTCTGTTAACCACAACAACAATAACAAACAGGCAACAAAATTGTTTAGCTCGCAAATTTGGGCAACTTTTTAATTAGGTTTTCCTTGTTGTTGATACCCTGTAAAGTGTTGCGGTTAATGTGGTATATTGAAGGGGTAGAGTAATCTAATTGAAATAAGGCAAGCTACAGATTAAATCGATATTGTTACAGCTGCTGTGTATTTCGAGCGACCTAAAATTTAGCCAAGGGGCTTAAAAATACTTGAAGGAGTGTTTTAGCTCAGTCAATCAGTTGGATCATTATAAAGATAATTAATTTAAGAATTTGACAGCCAGTCACTGAGTTAATCAGGCAGAATCACATCAATCAATCAGGCACTGTTCATCCATTATCAGTCAGGCTCAGTGAATCAGTCATACAGTCAGTCAATCAGCCAGTCGAAATCAGTTAGTCATAGTCTATCAATCAGTCAAAAACAGTCTATCAGTCAGTCAGTCAGGGTCAATCAGTGAGGATCAGTCCTTTACAGACACTCAATCAGAGTCTAAATTTAATCAATCAACAAATCTATCAGATAGAGTCAATCAATCAGAGCCATTCATCAGGTTCTAGTCAAAATTTGTAATAGTCAGAGAATCGTCAAGCTGTCAATCAATCGGTCAATCGTATGTCAGTCTTCAAATATTAGTCTGACTTTCTATCAGTCAATCAGAGCCAATATTTCAGTCAATCGAAGTCTTCAAGTCAATCAATCCGTCTCACTCAATGGAAACCTGTCAATCAGAGCTCCTCAGCTGTCTGAGGAGAAGTTAGCGAATCAATCTGACGGAATCAGTTACAGGCAGTGACAGATGCGTCAACCAGTTAGTAAGCCAGACTCTATCAATCAATCAATAGCCAAACCAATCAGTCACTCAATCAGTATAACGTCTTTCCCAACCAGCCGCACCTGCCAAGTCGGCTCATTCTAAGTGCTCCATTAGGCAAATATTACAGGATATCTCATTATAATTTCTCGCAACTGAGCCGAGCCCCGCTTGTGGCTCGTGTTAATTCTTGATAATTTTTGGTATCATGTAGATTTTAAAGCTTCTCTCGGAGCAACCTTTAACAGCAGCCACATAATTTCCGTCAACACGGCTAACAAGTCTGTTAGCCACGTTTAAAGAGGAGCAGAGGATAGACAACAGGCGCCTCGGGTGCCGGCCAATTAGGTTGTTCGCTGCAAATCATTTAAAGCTCGATCATTGTTGTTGCTTTGCTGGCATTTTTGCTGTTGCCTGGTGCGAGCCAATATCAATTGAGCCTTGCAATTTGCTGGCGGATTGTTGGCCATAATGGAATTGCCTTGGGAACGCTCGAAAACAAGTCGCATGCCATAGAAATACGAGAGCGAACGAAATGCCGAGCTGAGCGAGTAATAATAAATAAAATTGTAGTCAATTCATAAGGATTGCGCCACTGACGGCGGCGGCGGCGGCGGCTGGGCGGGCGGGCGTTCGGTTTGGTCGGTGGGCGTGGCAAGGAGGCAAAGAGTCTGGCGACAGGCAAAATGCAAACAACATTCATTCATATTTGCCAAAGAGACGAGCGAGCAGCCAGCTTCCCCCCACTTCAGCAGCAACAGCAAAAAAGGGGAAGATGAAGAAGTAGAAGTGTTCACAATGTGCGTATAAATAACGGATTTCCTGTTATAAAATATTTGTAACGACATTTTATGTATATGCCGATTTATCCATTCCATTGTGCAGCAGTCATAAGTGTATCATAAAACAGCCACCCAGCCCGACTCGCTCTCGCTCTCAATCTCCCTCTCTCTCTCCCTCTTGCTCACTGGTGTCATACTCCATCATGTCTCTGTGGAGGGGCTTATATCTAGTCTATGTATGCATATCGATGTAGATGTGGCTGCTGCTGTTGCTGCAAACGTCTTTTGCATTTGCAGCTGTCAGCGCAGCAACAAATTTCATTCGTTTTAATGTGCAGAACTCTGCGTGTGGCATCGATTCACATTGATGCGCCACTGCCAGCTGCAATGTCAATTTCATAAATCATAGAGCCATTCAAGATTATAGAAATATCCATATATGCATATATAGAGTGTCTCTTGCAAATTTTTGCACGTTGCAATAGACTCGGAAATGGCTTAAATACCACGCAAAAGTGACCAAAGCTAAGCGTTGCATTCAATATACTCGCTCGAAAATAGGTCAATAGGGCATATTTGTTTATGCCTTGATTTATAAAAATATTCACATACATATATACATTTTTGTTATATTTATGGAATCTTTAACAGTATAAAATATTGATATAAAAGTTAATGCTCGTTATGAATGTAGAAAGGGGTATATTGGTTTTCTGTAAAATAATCTGTAAAATTAATGTAATGCTATATACAGTATGTAGATGTCCTTGATATACTCGCTTGAGGAATTGCAATGAACAGTCTCTTTCTCTCTCATACCCACTCCCACTATCTATCTCTGTCTCTCTCAATCAGCCTCTCTCCCTCTATTGTTTTCTTTCTGTTTTCACTTGTGTAAAGCCTAAAATACTTTGGCTTACCTGTGATTATGTTGGCAGATGCGGCATATAATATTGAACGCTGTGCTTACAACAAGTGAGTCAAACTACATATATGTGGCATACACACACGCATACATACACACACATAAACAGACACACAAACAGACACACAGACAGACAGACAAAGACATTGCATATCAAAGAACAAAAAGGCGTTGAAGCACAGCAAATTCAATTCAACTACTGTTGCTTATTCTCAGCTGTTGTTGTTGTACTTGTTGTTGCCGTTTGATAAAAGGTCAGGCAAGCAAGGGGGCGTGGCTGAAGTGTAGTGAACTGAAGTGGCATGGCACAACAGCAAAAACGGGGCCCAAAAACCCAAATAATATTAATATGCAAATTGAGTTTTTTAGTTGAGTGATCTAAGCGGATAACTGTGCGGCCCAACAAGACAAGACAAGACAGACAGGAGGCTGGGGCTGGTGGGGATCTAGGGGACGGCAATGAGCCTTGAATGGACACGTAACCCCTAGAGATCGAGTCAGCTCAGCTCAGCAGCCCGTCCAAGCACTTTACTTTATTGATTGCCCCGTCAAAGGATGAGCCTGGACACAGTGGCAGAGCGAGCAGGGAGCAAGGAGGAGGCGCTCTAGCTGGAGTAGGAGCTCTGTCAATGGCAGCGAATAATGCGAGCATATCGCACATTTCGATTCGAAATGCGACTTGTGAATCAATTGAAATCATATTTTATTAAACGTTTACGGGGCCATTTCCCACAGCCGCCACGAGGCAAACAATGCCAGCAGAACATATATACATACATACATATATACTTTAGCCTCGGGGGCCACTGGGGCACAAGTCAATGTTTGTAGCTGCGTGTGTGCACATATATATAACATAAATCGGATCAAAATCAAGCAGAGAGCAGCGAGCATTGGTCGGAGGAGGAGGAGGAGGAGGGGGAGAGGGCGACTACTAGCCGCCAGGCGGGACACCATACAAAAATATTTACAAGAAGAAGTTTGCGCTGCATAAAATGTAAACCAGCTCGAGGCAGAGCATAAACACATAAAAACGAAAAATATGGAACAGGAGCAGGCAGAAATAGTATTGTCAGAGGATAGGCATGGGTGCATGGCGGAGACGGAGGGGGACGGGTGTAGGGGGCTCGTTCAAGTTATGAAATTTGCTTTTCTGCATGAAATAAATTTCCAAAGAAATTGAAAATGAAAAGCGCAGCGCGCAGATTGAAAGCAAACTCCGACAAAAAGCCGTGCGAAATGTGTAGAAATGGCACGATTCGAATTTCACAGCCGCAACGCAATCTGGGAGGGGGGGAAGGAGGAGGGTGTGGGAGGCACCGTCTATGCCAGTTGGTGGCAGGAATTTGCCTTCAATGTCACGGAATGGCTGCAAGTTGTCGCTGATGCTTTAGCTATTTGCCTGAAATCGGAGCCGATTTTTTTTCGATTTTCATTTTATTTTTTTGTCGACAACGACTGCGATTGCAGTTCAAAGCAAACACCGCAAGCAATTGATTTATAATTACGAGCCGGGTACGGAAGTGAGCCGCTGCCAAAGCCATTTAGCGATTTGCTCAATTAGCTCAGACATGAAATTGAAACCCAGCAGCGTTCCAGCAAAGCCGCATGACAGGTGGTTCTCTCTCTCTCTCTCTCTCTCTCTCTCTCCCTCTCTCTCTCTCTGTCTTTCATTCAATCTAAATCTATCGTTCTCTCTATCTTCGTGTCACTCTGCTCTATGCTCTGCTCAATTTCCGCTTGACATGCTGTTCGCTGGGCAATTTCTTTCCATTTCGTTCCGTTTTTATGTTTTCTTTCAAGTTTGCCTTCCACCTGTGGCGCACAACGTTGCGTATGCGTAACTTGTCTTTGTCGCAGCATAATTTGCTGGTCTCCATTGCGCTCCCCAGCTGCTAGCTTTTTCCTAATGCCACGCCCACAATAAAAAAGCATACAGAAAACAAAAAACTTTGGCGTGTGTTTTGCTAAACATATGCAAATTAGAATATTTGCATGTGGCAGGATAACAGAGCCTCCGGCTGCGTACCACAGATTTCACTCACTGGACGTGGCACACGTATGCGGCATAACAAATCGTATGCCCATAATGTGAATATGTATGTGTGTATGCGTGTGTGTGTGTGTGTGTGTGAGACTTTGTGTATGAAAACATTTTCAGGCACTGTCTGTCTAGACAATATTTGAAGCCAATTTGTAGTTGCATTTATATGGAGTCTTTTGGCTTAGACTTTAAATGTTTATATAACAAGTTTTCTTGAATATGATTAGAGGGGAAGCAAGCAAAATTTCATTAAATATTATTAAAGAAGAGAAATTCTCGTTGTCTGAGCAAAAATGTTTGAAATTCTTATTAAGCAACAATTTTATTTGTATATACAAATATTTTGGACTATATTTTTAAGCAAGCAGAAAGAAATGCATGTTGCTAAAAATTCAAACATGAATATGAGTATTGTTTAGTAAAATAACTAAGAATAAGTTGGAATAATTTTAAATATGTAAAACTGTGTAAAATGTTTAATCATGTAACAAAAAAAATAAATAAAATAAAGTAAATGAAAATAAAAAATAGAATTAGGCTGAAATTATTCAAATATTTATATTATATTTGAAATACGTAGCAAATTATCTTGAGTTTTAGATTCTTTTAAATTATTCTACATAAAAGAAAAGAAAAAAAAAAAAAATCTGAAATATAAAGTTTCAAAAACAATTTGCTGCGGGGCTTCATAGTTAAGAAACATTTTAAAAATTATTTTGATTTTTAAATTTAATGAAAATGTAATTGAATACATTTTTAAGAATGAAAAAAAAAGAAAACTCGAATTAAAACTTTTATTGCTTAAACAATATTTGCTATACAATATGTAACCATAACAACAATATACGTAGTAAAATTTAGTTTTAAGTTTATTTCATTAATTTAGACGCATTTAGGGTTTCCTTAATTATAAACTTTTAGTTGAGGATAGGCGATATGTGAAGCAGATTTTATTGAGGCAGCTGCTTTTATGTGGAACTTTGTTTCACTTCCTTAAAGGCAAAGTGTAAGAGGGAGAGAGCAGGATTGTTGTTAAAGGGCTAAGCTTTAAGCTGCTGAATAATTAATTTCTTCGGCTCACACAGCAAACACACTGGCAACAACAGACGCGAGTTCTTATCGAAACGGCATTGAAAGGAAATCGAATAGTCCTCCTGCACATGTTACTCTAATCCTGATGTCGCAACCCCCCCCCCCCCCCCACGCTCATGCTACATGTACCTTTAAGACCCTCCCATTCGTAGGCCTTGAGCATGTCCGTTATTTTGTTTACAAGAAAACATAAATCTCGACGTATTGAATGAAGTGGCATGGTTGGGGCGCATCCTGCTCTACGGTATGGGCATGTCTGTGTGCGGTCGAAAGGATTGCCGAAACGGCTGCCGTGTGAAATGAAACATATCATCACTTTCGAGAGCCCACACCACCACACATGTGCGGGATACCGGATGCCTCTACGCCTATGCCAGAGGAACACGTTCCTGCCTCTCTCCCTCTCTCTCTATGTGTCTCTCTCTCTCCCTCTTTTTATATATGTTTATATATATGTGCAGAAAAAAAGGACTACATGGAGCTACTTTTTTTTTTTTTGGGCCAGAATTGAGTGGGGGCCAACTTTGGTTTGTACGCGTCAACTGTGAAATCCTTTTTGACATGCCACGGGCCAGCAAAAGGGGCTT
This sequence comes from Drosophila arizonae, assembly GCF_054131065.1. Classification (NCBI taxonomy): domain Eukaryota; kingdom Metazoa; phylum Arthropoda; class Insecta; order Diptera; family Drosophilidae; genus Drosophila; species Drosophila arizonae. The sequence continues at coordinate 6,888,571 of NC_142924.1, read as the reverse complement.
TGACTACGTCTGTCCCCTGCAAAGTGGCCATAAAAAATGGGCCAGCTGGAGTATGAGCTGCGAGCTGTGAGCTGGCTGGCCTTTAGATGGAGCAATCCAATTATAAAGAATTTTAAACTATGTACCATGAAGAGGACACTTAAAGCGCACACAAGAACCAGGTTATTAGCGCATTAGTATGTGTGTGCGAGTATGAGTATGTGTGTGTGTGTGTGTGTGTGTGTGTGTGTGTGTGTTGAAGCAAGTTATTAAAAAGGAGCAAAGTTGTGAAGGGTCACATCAGTCAAGGGCTAACACAGCTGGGCGCTGTGTATTATACGTTTCGCTTTTTGCGGGTCGAAAGTTGAAGAAAAAATATATAGCAACAATCCATAAAGTAAATGTTGCATTTAAACAAACAAAACAGACAAAGAGTGTGTGTGTGAGAGAGAGAGAGGGGGGGCAGACTGACAGTCAGAGCTGTGACAAACACTGACAGTGACAACTGACTGCCTGTTTGGTTACTCTGGAATGGCAGCGATCGGAACGAGTAGCAGCAGCTCGTTGATGATGATGCTGCTGCCGCCTCCAGCCTCCTTCGCCTCCTCCTCCTCCTCCTGCTCCTTCCACCAGCTGCTTGCTTCCATTTGGCAGCGAACAAAAAATTGACATAAGCGGATATGTTACACAGCGCCTTTGCCAGTGTCGTGTGGCCGTGCAGTGGTGGGGGGCGTGGCATGCTATAGGCAGGCGCTGCTGCATGCGACGACTGAGCAGATAAATTAATGCAATTTTTCATGCTACATGTTTGAGTTTGATTTATGCAATTATAGCTCTCACTCTCAGGCTCATTCTGCGTCTCTCTCTCTCTCTCTCTCTCCCTCTCTCTCGATTTCTCTCTCTTTATGTATATGCCTTTCTCTGCTCTGATATACAGCTTTTGTCAAACATGTCTAAGAGCAGTCATTTTTTATATTTTGATATAAAGCGGAAATGCTTACCATGTTTCCGGTTTGTTACCTACACGCAGACACACACACACAATTATAGTAAATCCAGCTATTTAGCTGGTGAGCTTGAAATACTCTACCTCAAAATCCAAACGGCAGCTGCCAGACGACATCTATTATGCAGCCCTGGCTCAACTAAGTGCAGTTGGCACTGCAATACGACGATTTGTTAAAGTCAGCTACCAAAATAAAAATATAAGAAATAATTTTGCTTAAGGAATTTGTGTGAGATTTATAGAACAAATATTTTAGCAATTGCTCTAAAGATTATAAGATTATATATATTAGCTTAGATGAACATGTTAAAGGAAATAACTTAAAATATGCTACTTAATTCGTTTAATAGTATTTAATAGTATATTTGATATATTATGTATATATTTTAAATAGAAATTGAAAAATTTTAAATTAATTAGGAAAGCATTGTAACCTATTCTAGAATATATATTACAGTACATAGTACATGACAAACAATTAAAATATGTATCAAAAAAAAAAAAAAAAAATATATATATATATATATATATATATATATATATATATATATATATATATATATATATATATATATATATATATATATTTTTTTTTTTTTTTTTTATTTTTTTATTTTTTTTTTTTATTTTTTTTTTTACTTGCTATTGAACAAGTTTATAAACTATAAAGTGAAAAAGTTGTTTAATAAAAATTATGATTCAGTTTTCATAGGGTAGCTCTAGCTAATTTGATAGTGTTTTGTACCTAATTTTATAAAAAATCTAAGTAAAGTCAAATCTTATAAGTGATCCATATTATGTGAGTGGTTTGACCAGAAATCTTTTAAAAAGTTCAAGCCTCTCATAAAAATTACTTTTAAATCAATTATTTTTCAACATTTTCATGTAGTTACTTTCAATTAGTTTAAACATTTTGCCACTCGTATTATGCCACTTGAGATCGACAAGCTTTCGATTTTAATTGCCTTTTCGCTTTGGCAACAGAGCCATCGAGTCCCCTAGGGAAGAGTATTAAATGCCCAGCAGCTGGCGCAGCAGCAACAAGAGGATCAATATGGAGCAGTAAGACTCAACTTGAATTGGCAGCCACGTTAATTTGTCATGGCATTTGGCTGCGGTCAACACACTCACACAGACACACGCACACACACAGACGCACACCCATCATATATAGCATATTACACAACAAGTGATTCTCTTTTTTGCTCGCCCAGTGCTCAAATCAGAGTCGTTGTATGCGTGCTCGTACCTGTAATCTGGTCAACAAATCCGATTAAATGCAAATGCTGCTGTGTGCGTGTGTGTGTATGTGTGTGTGGCAGCAAGTGGCCTGCAGCTTAGTTGCGTAAGTTATCAGCAACGGTATTGAAGACCAAAGCAGCAACAGCAGGAGCAGCAGCAGGAGCAGCAACTGAAGCAGCATTAGCATCAGCGGTTGCTTTGCAGCATCTAATTTGAAGACGACACCTGGGCAGGTGTGTGGCAACTGCAGCATTGCGCATTTGACGGCTTCTAATTATTATTTCAATAGCTAAGCTCCGGGCACTTTGCATTTGCATGGGGTTTGCCATGGCAAGGCACTCATATGCTCGGGCTGTCAATAGATAAGCTGCATGGCTTAAATTTCCCTGCTCGAATAGCTGCTAGAAAAACTCAGTTTGGCCATTAACGAAACGAACGCAAATTAAAAAGGTGTAGGAAATGAAAGCGAAGGGGAAACACTGTAGAAGTAAGACAAATGTGAAATGCTCTATTAAAGAAATTTAAAGTAAGCTAAGTATATGCCATTAAAGCAGATATCGTCTATAGACCTTTAATACAAGAAATATACTCAGTTCTGTTATTGCTTTAACACCAGACATAAATGGGCATTTCCCATTGCCAGAAAGTTTTACTGCAAGTTTACATATTCCGCCATTAGATTTAACTACATGCAACGATTAGTCTTTGATTAAGCGTTACACATTTGCTAAACATATTCGAATGCTCAATTCGTAGGGCATGTAAAAAACTCGGAAATGACAGCCATTTGCTATGCCAATTCCTCTATGAGGACAGGCAGCGTACCCAATGAAGTTCCTGGGAAAACGCACAACTGCGTGCAATTAGAAAGTGGGCGGGGCTATATCCATATATATTTATATATATCTATATATATACACATAACACACAAGTCGACGACTTTTTAAAGCTCTCGGCGTCTGCACTAAACAAATTGCCTGTTTAAAAAATAAGATGAAAAAGGAATAAAAAAAAAAAGAATAAACAAAATAAAAATGAAATGAAACTGCGGCAAATATTTGTTCAACATTTAAGCATCGACATTATCATCATTGTCGCAAGTTTGTTTGGCTTCGCATCAGGATTTTATGGAGCGCACAAATATGAGACAGGATCAAGAACGAGCAGAATGTGGACAAGGCAAAGGGCAAGCCAAGAGAGCAAGCGAGAGGCTGAGGGAACGGGAACGGGAACGGGCACTAGAATCTGCTCTGGTAAAAATAAAAATGCCACTTCCGTTTTATTTGCGCAAAATTAAATAAACCGAAATATGGGCAACCATATTGGCGCATAATAGGAAAAATATTTTGTTCATTAATGTGGCACCCCGCCCCAAACGAGCCGTAGATGGAAAGCGACTAGAGCAAGAGGGCACAAAAAAGAGGGAGAGAGAAGAAAACTTGTGCACGACTTGAGGCTGCGCTGGGAGTGCTATGAAAATTAGCTTGAGCTGAAAGTAAGTTAAGCTAACTTAGATATAAATGTGTGGTACTGCATGTTAATTACCTTTTAGTGTAGGGAGAGTGGTTCTAGTACAGCATTCTATATATGTATTATTGTAGACCATATTGTACTATAATATACTATAATCCATCTTATAATATATTATACTATACTATGCAGTACACTATATACACTATAATCAAGTGGACTAGGCTAAGATATATTGTTGTATTTCATAAGATGGAACACTTATAAAATACTATACCATAATAATCTATATTGTATATTAGGACTTTAAACTGGGTTATATATATACATATACATAGTTATTTGCTTTATTGATACACATCTCTATGAACACAATCAATTCTGTCACGATCAAATGTTGTATAGAATGCTCATATACCCTACTTACACACGCTTAACAGGGTATAACCAAAGTAAAAATAAATAAGCAGCAAAAAAAAAAAAATATAAGAACAGAAGGGAAGCAGGAAAAAAATAGGAAAAGAAAAAGAAAGCCGAAAAGTAAAAGCTTTGCCACTAGCCAGTTTATTGTGTACAAACATTTTGCGGCAGGACAACAGCGTGCAGGATATTTATATATATAATATGTATATATATATATATAAACTTTTTTTTTGTGGAGTGACTGGCGGAATAATATTAGATCGAAGTTTTGTGTAAGCCGATTGAATATAACAAGCAATTCGAATCTCGTTTCAGTTCTTTTAAAGTGTTTTTTATTTAGCACAGCTAAGAGAGAAAGAGAGTGGGAAAGGGAGTGGGAGTGGGAGTGGCGCAGGGAGATGGAGCCAAACCTAAAGGTGAAATCCATCTGCTGCCTATGGGAAGCCAGCGAGCCGCACTAATCAACACAATTACGGTGCAGCCGAAGGAAAACTTTTCTAATTGGATATGAAGACGCGCACATGCGTTTCTTTAAAAGAAAAAAATTTGTTAACCTTCTCGTGGGGGGTCCACCACACAATTTGGCGGCGAGAATGCCAAGCGAGCGAGTGAGGGAGATGCAGAGATAGCGTGAGCGAGAGCGAAAGAGCGACAGCCAGGCACACCCAATCCCCTGTACGCTGAAATGCTTTGACAAATTATTTTTAAGCCAATTTACAAGTTGAGAAAAAGTATCAAGAAAACATATCACCCAGGCGAAGGTGATGGGGTGAGTGTGAGTGGGTGGTATGTGTTTGTGTCTGTGTGTGTGTGTGTGTGTGTGTGTGTAGGTAAAGCAAACATAATGCGAGGGATAAAAGTGTAAAGTTGACAACCCAAGCACATTACTCACCCGAGGTGCCAGCTACAACGACGACGGCATTAAAATAACCAACCAAGCGATTCAACGTCAAATGAACAAAGAGCTTGAAACAGAAACAGGCTAACCGAAGCGCCGTTGCCTGCCAGCCGCTAGCCGCCAGCCGCCAGCCAGCCTGCCGTCTAAAATGAGCATGGCCAAGAAAAATGGCCATGCAGGAGGAGCACAAGCCACGAGCAAAGCAAACGCAGAGCCAGGCAGTCAACAGCCGAGAGCCAATGCCACATGGCGTTAAGTGTATGCAGCCGTAGGTAGTCAAGAGTTCATGTCAGTCGCTGGTTTTACTCTTTCTCGGCTTTCTCCGGGTCTGGCACATGATGCCCCGTGTTGGCCAGCAAGCCAGCCAGCATTTTCTGCAAACGCTTTTCTTAAGCTTAACAAAATGACGACACTCATTGCCGGAAGCCATTAATTTTGTCACTCTCTTCGAACTGTGTTGTGTTGGAGCTGCCACATGGGAGTTATCGTAGTAGTATAGTGTCGCCTTCTCTTTTGGGCCATTGACCAGTCACCAACACACAGTATGTACATGCATAAATGTGTGTATGTGTGTATGTGTGTATGTATGTAGTATATATTGAAAATCATGAAAAAGCAATTAAAGTTCTGCACCTGTGCCCGACCACGGCTTGACAGTCATTGTGTGTGTGAGCTAACTGACTTGGGTGAGGTCCAAGGCATAAGTTAATTGTTGGCAAAGCGCAGACCGCAATGACCGCAAGGATAACAGCAACAGCAACAGCAGCAACAACAACAGCAGTAACGGATGGCGCCCGCTCAAAAGTTCACATGACACTTTGATGATGATGCATTGTGGCCAGCAGCAAGCAGCGTGCCGCAGCGACTGCTCTGACCGCAAAAACCGCGCACATGTTTACAGTTACAAGTGCATGGGTATGTTGTTGTCGTCTTGGCAATTGACTTAATAATTACAATGCATAATTTAATAGTTCAATATGCTCTGCTATGGCTTGTCCATCCAGCCAGTGTAACAATAAACGTACATACATATATAAATAATTATCAATTTTTTTTTGTAGTTGTGTGTGTGTGTGTGTGCCGGCCATTCCACTTAACCGGCCAAGTCCAGAAATGCCAATAAATGTCTCTATATAGCTAGTGGTTCAGTCTCCAATCACGCACATTATATTGATGCCGCTCTTGCCCAAATTGACGCCTTCGAGCATCGATTCCTGATGGCTGCGCATATAAATCAGGAACTGTATGATAACGTAAAACAAATTGTTGCGATCATTGGCGCAATTGTGCAGTTCCTTTTCGCTGATGAAATTGAACTTTGGCTTCAGCTGAATGTTCGTCACGAGTATGGCGCAGTGGGCCTTGTTATTCACAGCGTTTATAATCTCTTTGGTGGAGCGTTTCTCCTCGCGTATGAGCACATAGCGGGAGTAGAAGGGCCGGCCGCCACCCTGCGGCAGTGGCATCAATTGGCTGTCAAAGTAAACGCAGAACAGATGGAACACTATCTGCAAGGATATACAAGAACAGCATTAAAAGTTATTCAAGGCTTATTTTTAGAGTTCACTCACTGCTGCGTCTGTGGGCAGATGAGTGCCCCACACTTTGCCTTTGTACGAATCGCCCGAGTTCCAGCGATAGTCGCCCATGCAAGAGCCCTCCGCAAGATCTCTAATGCGCTGCACTAGATACTCCTGGTTGGTGAAGGTGTCCAGAAATGGAAACAGCAGCGGCAGCATGGGCGCGCAGCTCTGCACGAATTGTTGATTCTCTGCCATCTTGCGCAAGCGCTCCAGACCCACGGCGCCAATCTTGAAGTCGCTAAGGCCACGCTGACGAAAGATTTCGTCCATGTTATCGATCTGCTTGACCAGGCGCTGCAATATGGTCGTCGAGATCCACTGGAAGCAAAGATGATTTAGAAATGGATAGCTGGCAGTTTAGTAACTATTCTTACATATCTGAGATTGCTTAGATACTGTGACAGCTTAACCGTTGAGATGCGCTTGATGACCTCCGAGTTGCCATCCTTAAATTGAACAATGCCAAAGTCTTCGATGGACGAGGGCGCATTCTCTGTGGAGGGCACTGGCGCTGGTGCCAATTGATAGATGGTACGCTTCAGCATGAAGGCAGCATTATTGCAATAGTTCCAAAAGGAATTGGTTGCTCCTATGCTCTGCATTGTTGATGTATCTGCCATTTCGGCATAGCTGCGCTCTCTCTCCAGCTCTGCCCTTCGCATCAATGCGGGCAGCTTTCGCACGTCAGTGGGAAAATCTTCGCGACAAACTTCCGCATAGGGCGACATGTAGACAGAGTCATTGCTCACATTGAGCGAGTTATTTCCGACCATGGAGCGATTGTAGGATTGATTGCCCATGGAACGATTGAGGGATTGATTGCCCATGGAGCGATTGTGGGATTGATTACTAATGGAGCGATTGTGGGACTGATTACTAATGGAGCGATTGTGGGACTGATTGAACTGTTGCTGTTGCTTCTTTCTTTGTTGAACCGGGCTGCGCATTGGACTAACACTGCGGCGAGTCGACTGCGAGTTCCAGCGAGAGTCTTCGAATGAAGAGTGCCAATTGATAATGGGTCCTGTGACATCGTCATATTCCGGTTCACACGAACGAGGTTTCGACAGATTCTTTATGCATTGAAAGGTATTATCTAAAAGTGGAACGTATTTATCAATGGTATGATGGCTTGCATGATTTCCTTACCATTGCCTTCGTCCAGAAGACACCGTTGCACTTCCGTTACGCACAGTGGTGTGTTGTCAATGCAGAGCCACCAAAAGTATTTTCCAGCACAAGCGGCAACGCTGAGGGATATGCAGACGGCAACTGAGAATTCGACTTGATACCATAGGGTGCTGCGCATCGAGAGGCATGTTTGCCACAGATCCACACAGATCAATGTCAACAAAATTATGTTAATAAAGCCCCATTTCAAATAGTTTCTGGCCTCTGCACGCTTCTGGCGATGCTCCAAGTTTTCCTGCACATTGAGGCGAGACAGTTGCCGGCTTTGCTGTTGCTGTGCAGCGGGGCTGCGAAAACTTGGCGAGCTGCAAATAGCAATGAACGTACATGAAAGAAGTTTATCAGTTTTAATGCAACCACATTTTACCATTTATTGCCAGAGAAATTCATGTTTTGCAAAAAATATCTGCGCACAATGTGTATTTCCTAAATAAAATGCCGTAAATTGGCGGCCTAAAAAAGTGTGTACACATAAAATATCAAATGCATGTGTTATCGATAGACTGAAGAGATAAATATTTGTATGGTAACTCTATAAAAACAGTAGGCACCGTCGCGAAGCTGACTGCTACAAGACGCCAATTTGAATTACTTAGCGCATAGAAGTTAGAAAAGTAAAGTATGAAAATGCGCCTTGTATTATCTGAAAAAAGTTGATAAATATAATAATAATTGAATAGCTAAACACCTTACCTTAAGCACGGCAACTAAAGTGACACGAAAGTAGTTTAAGCCCGTTAAGCAATAAGCGCGACAATTTATTTCAATTGCCAGTGTGATGACCTTCATAAGTTGAACATTTTCAGATGCATTGCTCGACTTGTGGATGATCTGCTCCCACTCGCAACTGTAGTACATAAGGCTCAACTGATCCGTCTGTAAATTCAGTATAATTAATTTGAGATATAAGAAGAGTAAGAAACTGACTGTTGTGTAGACAATCGAGCCAAGCATGCCCAAAGCTAAGAGTTCACAGAGCTTCGCTGCGAACCACACGATGTAAACAATATTGGCCGATGGATTCTGCAGAGAAGCGAGAGCATGGTGAAGCAAGTGTATAATGAGAATTCAATGTGGCTCTAAGAAATATACCGTATATGCCTTATATCCCATGGCACACAGCAGAGCAGCGCTGAAAGCAAACAATATGAATATACGAAAACTGAATTCCAATTCCATTTGCTCGCCGAATTGATTCAAAGCCACATTGCGTCGCAGTATATGGACGACTGCTCTTCTATATTTCGCTGAGATCTCTGCTGGGTGGGCGCTCTCCAGCAAATGTTGGGCCACTCGATGCAGATCTCGTGCCAACAGCTTGTAGCGCGCATTCAGGTGCATCATCAGCTCTCCGAGCACATTCAGCTCCCCGAAGAGCATCGAGGTTATGATTATGCCCACCCAGTAGTTGGCGCAGATTAGCGGTATATAGAAATACAGCTTCGTGTTGTCGAAGAGATACACCTGCTTATAGAGCATTTCCCTGCGATGGTGAATTATGTTCTGCACGGGCACCAGCAAGAAGTTCAGCAGGGCCATCAGATAAGCCACCGAGTTGAGGCGAGTGGCCAGCATCTGCCTCTGTATGCGAGCGAAGATCACAGGCTCGGCTTCCTCCGTTACATAGATATCCGCATAGTATTTCTGCAGCAGGCGCTTGAACGCGTTCTTCTTCACGGCCAGCTGGAAGCAGCGGATCTGCAGCTCGAAGAGCACCAGATACGTGGGCATGCCCGTGAGCATCTTGTCGATATCCTTTCTATTGGCTAGGCAATAATGCATGTCCACTTCGTTGTGCAGGCAGAATACCAGGAATCCCACAAAGATGACGAAGCGCTCGAGCAGCACCACTCGACGACTGACGCCATCCTCCAGCGGCCAAGCGATGTGATTGAGCCGTCGATACAGGGCCAGAGGCCAAGACATTGGCGCAGGCCTGCCATCTTTGAGGCGTGGCAAATACCTCATAGCTAGACTAGATTCGATGAACTGTTAGCCTCGGCAACATGAACTAACTATTTATACTCGAAACTCAATCAAAACTAATTGCTCTTAAGTATTCCTAAATTATTTATAGTTCATATTTAATGAGTTCCTTAAGCGAGTCATGAAAATAAATAAACAAAATTAAATTTGTGTGTTTTAATTGTGTTAAATAATTAATTATTCTATACTATTAATTCATGTTACAAGAACGAAATTCTCAATGAAACATGTTCAATTCACAGCTGAATCAATGGCACGAAATGGCATGGAACAGAATGGAATGGAAACTAAAGCCGACTCAAACCAGAGATTTATTTTTAGAGGTCGACTTCTAAAGATATTTGACAGCTCGCATGGGAATACGAGTCAAGGCATTTCCAAGAAGCCTTGAAGGCTTCGTTAGCCAAATTTAAAATAAGCTAAGACATTGCTCTCAAAGCCGCAAAAAATATGTAGACAAAATTGAATGCTAAAATTAAATTAATTAAAATAAATCAAGGAGTTAGTGTCATATAATATATGTATATATAATTATACTTAAGATTCTTAGCATTTTTAGTCAAATATGTTTTGTGAAATTTATATATAAATTTATAGTTACATTTTACAAAATTTATTTGTATGTTTTAAAGCATTAAATTAAATTTTTTCAAAATATCTTTTATATTTAAAATGAAGCAAAATTTCTATTTAAATTTTGCTTTAATCACTTTATAGCTATCAAATACTATATATATAAAGTTGGGGAACTAAACCTTTTTTAGGGTTTTATTTATTTTTTGGCAGGCTAACAGAGCAATATTATGTGAGCCACCTGGTTTGTTTTGTAGGTGGTCAAGTGTAAATATTTTATTTATACCAATATCAACACGAGAGCCGAGAAACCTGACAGAATATGTGTGAGCATTATAATCGTTAGGCTTCTGGAAAAATATTTAAATAATTAATTAATATATAAAAGTGAAGTAAGTATTGATAGTAACATCCTTTAAGGAATCCGAGCCCCAAACATACGTCAAGAGTTAGTCCCGAAATGCACAGCTAAGAGGCCATCAAATTCCTATTGGTTTTCGTCATATGCACACGTTCCAATCAGATTCCAGCTAAAGTCCCAACTAAATGCAATTCAAATAAACAATAAATTCAAGCCACTGTATATTGATGGATTTTCGTTAATTTATTCAGATAATTTGATTTAGGCATATATATACTCATATATATATATATACACATATCTGTATGTATGTATATAGTAATTGCCATGCTTTTGTTTCCTGGTATGTATACGTATTTAAAAAATATGCACAATTCGATTAACTAAGTTAAAGGTTTTTCTTGTTTCTAGAAACTAGTGTCATGTTCCGAGTTTCAACTTGGTATAGGTGTGTGTATGTGTGTGTTTTGATTATATACTTGGATTATAATACTGGCTTCAGCTACCAAAAAGACATAAATATATATTTATATATATATATATATACTTAGGCAAATTACAAATACTTTGGTAATTTTTCGATTTTTTTTTTTTTTTTTTTTTTGGTTATTCTTCTCCTTCTTGTTGTTGTTTTTGTGGCGAGCGCTTTCATACATTTTCGGAATTTGACCTACATCCTTGGTTTTTTGTTTTTTGTTTTTTCGCTAGAACATCGAGAGACTCTACTGGGGAAATAAGTTATCTTAGATTTCGTATATTTGTATACACAGATATTTCATATTTATATATAGTTAAGTGATGCATCCATTGGTATTTTGTTGCCTATGTGTGTGTGTGGGGGCTGAGCGAGATTAGTTTAGTTGTTGAGGGAGCGCTTGCCCCAGCCAGCGTGCAGCTTCTGCCATTGATCGCGCTTGCCCCACATGCCCTTCAGATTGTTCCAGGTGGGCTCGCGCTTGCCCCAGGCACCTCGAAACTTGTTCCAGCCCTGTGCCTGACGCCGCTTGCCCCAGGCAACGTTCATGTTCTTCCAGGCGCGCTTCTCCATGCCATTCTCCGAGTTGAACTCATCGGCGTCTTCAAGGGAAGTCGATGGCTGCTGCTGCTGCTGCTGCTGCTGCAGTTGCTGCTCCTGATTGTTGCTGGCCCAGCGCTCGAAGGTGTTCCAGTCGACGGTGTTGGTGCCGTCGGTGATGACCAGCGGCACAAAGTGTCCCGTCATATAGATCGAATCATCCATTTCCAGGGCAGCCGGATCGCTCGACGACCGTTTGCCCCAGGAGCTCTGCAGCGATTGCCAAGCGCGTTTGTTGTTGTAGAGATCATTATCGCCCAATTGCTCAACCACCTGATCAGTGAGTCCCGTGGCGGCCAGCTCATTGTTGTTGCCACTCTGGCCACTTGCCATGGCGGCTGCTCGGCTGCTGTGCAGAAAGAGCAGCAGCAGCAACAGCCCAAAACTCTGCGTCGCGCAACTCGAGCTGATTCCCGACTGAGCCATGTTCCTGCAAGGCAAAAGACGAAATGTGAATACGAAGTGAAAAATGTGAAAAATTGAAACATTGTGCGGGCAACTGAGGCGGGAGAAGTGCGTGGATCAATTAAGTTAAAGCGCCGTGTTGCCCTGTTTTCCCTGGGGCACGCAGTGGGTGCCTTTTCTGTTGCTCCTCCTGCTGCTGCTCCTGCTGCTGTTGCTGATGTTGTTGGCAATCATTTCCGCCTACGCCTCAAATTACAGCAACAAGCGTAACGATTTAGCTAAATAACCACTCTAATTGAAAGCGGTGGGGCGGCCGAGCAGTCAGCCGGCTGTCCGAGCACTCAGCTCCCGGTGGCAGGCCAAGTTCGAATGCCAAATGCCAACCGCTGCGTTAAAAGCCAACAACGCATAACAGTTACAATTTATGGCCTATTAATGGGCCATTGCAGCTCGGCAAATGAGCCAGAGGTAGAGGTAGCTCGCGGTAGGCGGCAACAGCGAGCTGCTAAAGCAGGCATTATACTGATAATACGCATACGCCGCATTGTACCACACGGATTTTTAACGCCAGCCCAAAAATGCATGAGTGTGTGTGAGAGTGTGTGAGAGTGTGTGGGTGTGCTTTAAAAGCGATACTGTATAATGATAGTAAAGCTTATGGATATGTTTGCTGTTGTACTTAAGTGGCTGCGAATTGCACTTGCGAACCAATGCACGAGCCGCACTTGAGAGAGACCTTAGAGAGAGCGAGAGAGAGTGAGAGCGAGAGGGGAGAGATAAGACTATGTGATGCTGCTTGGCACTGTTTGCCCTTGCTGCTTAAGAGGTTCAACTTATGCGCTGTCAGAGCTCTGAAATAAGCAATCACATGCCACCCATACACTGCCAGAAATGGGTGGATCGGGTGGTCTCTGTGTGGTTTGTGATATATCGATTACAATAAACATTGAATTAATTATAAGCTTTTGAAAGTGAATGTTGACAACTCTAGTTAGTTGTCTCTTGATCTGACTGAAGTCTTTAGAGTGGTATTTAGGCCTTTATGTTTCATATTGCTTACTCCACTTAATTTCCTTTTGCACAGATTTTTCAGAAATCTGTTTATGTTTCAGCTACCTCGTTATATAAATTGCCTATGAAGTCTTAGGCCTATTAGACTTACAAAAATACAAAAAAAAAATAATAATAATAATAAATGAAAAATCGAAATTAAAATATTAAAATTTGACAGATTTGTCATATTCAATTTACTAAAAAATAATTATTCAAAAAAAAAAATAAATAAATAAATAAATAAAAAATTATTTAATAATTATTCAATGTACAACAATGTAGGAAATACAAATTTTTTTATAGAATTCAGCTGCTATTTGGAAATTTTTCAGCTCTCAATAGCAAGAAACAAAATCACAGATTGCCCTTCAGATTTCAACTACTTTTGAATTCAAGTCTAGAGTTGCTTGCCCAACATAAACTTCATTTGGTCAATAAATGAACTACTCGACTAGCAGCTGCCATAAATATATGCATATCATCAAGCGAAATGCTTCACTGAGCTAATTACGCACATTACGCACTGTAAGCCAGCAGTAATAAAACCAAAAATTCCAGAGAAAAGGGCTTTTCCCAGGTTCTCGAAAAAAAGCGTAGCTATTACCACATATATCAATGGCAGTTAATAGTCTAGTCCCATCAGGCTGCGGGAGCAGCGGCAACTGGAGCAGGAGGCGTGACCTTATCGGTATCTAATCTAAGCGGGCGCCGATTAAACGATGCTTTCACATTGTTGCTTTATGGCAAATGTGGCTGGGATTGGAAAGTTAATTGGAGAGTCAACGGGCTGCTGCAGTTGGTCGTGCTGCCCGGATCTTGACTCTTGGCTCTTGGCCCTTGACTGATTGTCGACGGGGTTTTGGCTTTGGTTTTATGTTGTCTTAGTTTGCATTTAATTTGTGCGCTTGTCGTTGATTGATTGACGTCCAGGATGAAAGTTTTAGCGGCTTTGCGTTAAATTATAATAGATAGCAACGTCGTTTCGATAGGGCACGCATCAAATTTTATGACCCCACACACACACACACACACACGCACAGAGTCGTTTGGGGGCAAAGGGCAATCGTTCAACTGGGAGCCAGAGTCAGCACGTTCTGTAATTGAAATTAACTGAAAATATATTTATGGCTGTGTTAGGGGCTGACATGCCAGTGAATTGTGCTGGCTGAACCTCGAGCCCTTGGCCAACTCCGAGTGGCCTGTATTATTCAGCAGCTGCTGTCCAGGCATTATTCACGCTCATGTCGCCCGTTGACAAGTACAGGTACTTCTTCAACATCTTCTCCGACTGATGCGACTGCCTGGGCCGGGGCACATCCTTTGCAGCAGGAGCTGCTTGAAATAAATGTGCCCAATATACGTATGTACATATATATAGCGCATTTCACTCGCTGATTGTGTGTGTGAGTGTGTGTGTGTGTGTGTTGGCGAAGGCGTTGGTGTTTTCGAGAGGCGTGTCTCTGCTTGCGCTCTACTATTCATTGCGCCCTTACTCGAGCAGGCAACGCCAATATTTGCCAAAGGATGGCATTCGCCTATAAGTATTTTGTTTAAATAGGTACGCAGGCTTTCGGCCCACGTTTCTACGACATTTCATTTGAATAAAAATCATCGCGACTCGAACACGCAACAACGAAAGCTCGTGAATAAACAGAATATCCACAGAAGTGTAAATAAATTTACTAGAGAACCCAGCTACTGGGGCTTAGGAGCTCTTTTTTTTATTATTTCTTACTCTTTTTATTTGTGGTATTTCGGTTTTTGGGGACTTTTTTCTCTACTCTTCCCTCGCCCGTACTGCAGCTTTTTGTAACAGGCTTTCGATTTGCTGCTAATGTCTTCATCTTGACTGCCTAATATTTCAATTTTTTAATGCCAACAAATTTGCCTCTCGAGTTTATATAGTAAACATATTAAGCTTAAGCTGCGTCATTCCTGCAGCAAATATGTCAAATGAGCTCACGTTAATATATAAGTAAATTCACTTATAAGGAATTCAAATTTGATATATTAGAAACGATTAAATACCTAGTTCATGAGCAAGCTATTAGTAAATGAAATTTTAAATAGTGTATAAGTTATATTCGAGCTTATCAAATTTGTTTTGAAAAATTTAGACAATAATTAAAAATCTCTATAAATATTAAACAACTTTGAATTCTATAGATTAAATTAGGAAATACATTTTTTTTAAATATGTTAAATATTTTTTATCAAGTAAATATAATATGACAAGAAAAGAAAAATTGTATTTTTTTTTTAGGAAAAATAAAAATATATTATACTATATAAATGAAGAAAAATAAAACACTTTCAATAAAAAAAAATATATTTATATATATATATATATATATATATATATAATATATATATATATATATATATATATATATATATATATATATATATATATATAATATATATATATATATATATATATATATATATATATATATATATATATATATATAAATTTTTTTTTAAGAAAGTGTTTATTTTTCTTCATTTTCAATTTAATCGCTTTTTAAAACGGAATATCAAGAAATATATTATATAAACATTTTTTTATATTTTAAAAAATATGCCATTACAACTTCTATTTTTATGCTCCAAATACTTAATTTTCATTTTTGTTGAGGAAGTGTCCATTATACCATATTTTTTTAGCCACCACAAAATTAACAAATGTTGTAGGATTTTTAGACATTATTGCAATCTCTTATAACCTAAACAAATTGACTAAGATTAACTTTAAATAAGCGGATAGAATTTCAAAACTCGAAAAATTTTTAAAGCTATATAATGGATTTTAAAATCAAATTCAATCAAAATAACATTAGATTCGATTTGAAATATGTTGCATTAGTTTCAGGCTAAGCACTTTTCATATATTTTCTATTGCACCAATCACCCATATGCATTTGCCGTAATCAACTCACCTGTATGCTGGATTATTCGAATGTATTTGAACTGCCGGAAATGTTGCTTCGACTTCCGCTGTTTGTGGTCTATGCGCCGAGTGTAGGAGAGATCTGCATACGCACGCGTTCTATTACACTATAAATTTAGTTAAGCACGTGAAATGACTTTTATAACTGAATTTGTGGCAGCTGCAATTCAATTAGAACTGCTTTGGATGAACTGCCTCGTTGCTTTTCGCTTTGCACTGCGCTGCGGTTCGGATGTCTGCGCAAACCTGTTGATCAACTGTTAATGATACGCAGCTTGGCCGCGACGCCCGTTTATAAATCAAAACGGAAGCGAATCGCGACACGATTGCAGCGTACGAACGTGACACACGAAGTGCTCACACACACACACACACA